>NW_027556291.1:57665551-57958051 GCF_003287225.1 Phascolarctos cinereus | reverse complement strand
ATACTGAAAGGAAATCTCCCATTGAAAAAGCAAAGCAAGTAATGAATTCCTTCCACACAAATACAAATTCAGACTATATCATCACAATTAAAATTATCCCTTATACTCTTCATTCTAACACAGGAGATAAGGTACAAGTTAAAACTTAATAGTAGTGGAGACATCACCAAGCAGGCTTCATCCTACAGTGTACCTGGTCCCTAGGTACAGACAATTTTTTTTTTATTGTGTAAAAGAATTAGTATTATCCTTGGCTCTTTCTGCCAATACCATTAAAGTTCCTTCAGGCCAGGTACTTTTTCATTTTATCATTATATCTCTAATACCTACAGCAATGCCTGGCCCTTCAGAGCTGCTTAAGAAATCTTATTGAATAGCTGGCTTTGAGGAAAATAACATGGACTTCCTTGACATCTGGTGTCTGGAAAGGATGTTGAAGATGGTTAAAAATTTTGACTCAATTTTGTCCTTTTGTGGCCAATTTAAAGATTGCTGTTTTGTCACCATCACCTGTCAAAATAGTTGTTACTCCTTTGTGTTTGAAGGGGATCAATGACAGCGGAGTGTGATAACTTGATGTGCAAGTGAATTGGATTCAAGTGAGGCAGAGCTGTGCAGAGTCATCAGCCTCACTATCTCCTCCAGAGTCATTGGAATCCAGTGGCAAGACAAAGGTCAGGATGACTAGTGATGGCCCCAGATGCAGTGGAAAACCTTGGCCATTTTAAGCTAAAGTCTTTTTCAGGTCTGTTTGTTTGAGTCAACATCCATTCAGTAGTTAAAGGCTAGGTAAGAATTGAGGCAAAAGATGTCCCAGTTTGCCTTCATTAAAGCATCAACTGGGAGGGAAAAACCCTCGGAGTTTCTGGCCAGAACAGAAACAGTTGCTATTTACATTCACTCTGAGCCATCAAAACCCAAGCAGTGAGTAAGAGAGGCTTGGGCTGGGACCTATTATTGGCCAGTCAGGAAGAGCCAAAGTAATTTGGGTTAAAGGCATGGTTAAATAACTCCATTTGTATCCCAATGGGCTTTCTCAAAGCCTGGTTTTCCAGAACTATATTTCAAGAAATCAAATGAAAGTTACATGAGACAAAAGACTTAAGTGTCCCACTTTTTCTGACTGGAATTTAGCACAAGAAACAACTCACTCATTGTTAATTAGGGGAGGTAGAACACATCTAAATGAAATTCTCCACTTACAAAGTGAAGCAGATAATGAATTTCTTTATGTAAATGGGAATTCAGACTAAATTATCATCATCAAAATTATTTCTTTATGTAATTCATATATATATATATGTTTTTTGCATTTATTTATTTTCATTTATTTTCATTTTATTAATTTATTTTGATTTATCAACGATGACTTTCATATGCTTTTGAGTTTAATATTTTTCTCCCCCTTCCTCCCCACCACCCTCCCCAATACGGCACACAATCTGATATAGGCTATACATTTACATTCCTATTAAACATATTTTCACATTAGTGAAGTTATAAGTAAAAATTACTTACTAGTGTTTTGCTTTTGACCACAGTCTCCCTCAGTCCCTCCCTCCCTTTCCCTTTTCTCACCCTTAAGCCTTACTGCTTCTTCCCTCCCTTCTATCCCCCATCCCTTTTCTTTCCCCTTTTCCCTCCTACTGCCTATAGGGCAAGTTAGATTTCTATACCTAACTGATTATGTTATTCCCTTCTTGAGCCAAATCTGATGAGAGTAAGGTTCAAACAATGCCCAACCCCCCTCCCTTCTTTCCCTCTGCTGTAATAGGATTTTGTGCCTTTCCTTGTAATTTACTCTTGGCTACCTCCTCCTTTCTCAGTACATTTTCTGAAATTAGACTAATCCACTGACTTTGATCCATTTAACCTACCTGATAAGATTTTTTGTATCAATTACATCAAAATCAAGTATTATCCACCTCCTTTATGTATACTCCTTTAACATGGTGTAATAACAATACAGTTCTGAAGAGCTGCAAGTGTCCTCTTCACTTGTAGGGATGTAAACAGTCTGCCCTTATAAACAACATTTTGTATCTTTCTGTCCAATTTATCTTTTTATGTCTTTTTTGAATCTTGTACTTGAAGATCAAATTTTTTTTGTTGAGGTCTGGTCTCTTTATCAGGAAACTTTGGAAGTCCCCTATTTCATTGAATATCCATCTCCTCCCTTGAAAAATCATGCTTATTCTTGCAGGGTAGTTGATCATTGGCTGCAATCCAAGCTCCTTTGCTTTATGGAATATCATGTTCCACTCCTGCGGTCTTTTAATGTAGAAGCTGCAAGATTCTGTGTAATCCTGACTATGGTTCCATGATATTTAAATTGTTTCTTTCTGGCTGCTTGCAGCACCTTCTCCTTCATCTGGTAATTTGGGAATTTTGCTATTATGTTCCTTGGCGTTGTCAATTTGGGACCTCTTTGAGGTGGTGAACGGTGCATTCTTTCAATGGTTATTTTACCCTCTGATTATAAGACTTCAGGGCAGTTTTCCTTTATGATTTCCTGAAAGATACTGTCCAGGCTCCTTTTTCCATCATGATTTTCAGGCAGAACAGTGATTTTTAAATTGTCTGTGTTGGATCAATTTTCCAGGTCGGTTGCCTTGCCGATGAGGTATTTTAAGTTTTCATTTATTTTTTCATTTTTTTGTTTCTGTTTGACTGATTCTTGCTGTCTCATAGAGACTTTAGTTTCTATTTGTCCAATTCTACTTTTTAACAGATTGTTGTCTTCTGCTAGTTTTTGTACTTCCTTCTCCAATTGGCCAATTGTATTTTTAAGGGATTTGTTTTCTTCAGTGTACTTTTTTTCCAGTTTGCCAACTGTGTTTTTTAGGGATTTGTTTTATTCAGTGTACTTTTTTTCCAATTGGCCAATTGTATTTTTTCAGAACTTTACTACCTTTCACATTAGACTTTTAAAATCCTCCTTGAGCTCTTCTAAGAAGGCTTTTTGGGCTTCAGACCAGTTCATATTCCCTTTTGATGTTGCAGATGTGGGTTTGTTGACAATGCTGTCCTCTTCAGAATTTCTGTCTTGATCTTTACTCTTCTCATAGTATGAATCCATGGTATGTTTCTTTTTACTCATTGTGTTTCTTTATTCCCTGGCTTTTAAAGAGCTTGAGCTCTCCTGCCTGGAAACAGAGGGCACTGGCCCAAGCTTCTTGTGTTGGGAGCCTAGGTCTTGATCACTGGTTTTGTGTGCTTGGGCCTCTTATGCCAGCAGTTGGAAGCTGTGGGTTTCTGGAAGCTTACCTTGTGTTGGGCTGGAATCAGCAAGGCTGGAACTTTCAGGCAATTCTAGGTTGCCTGCTTTTCCTTTCCTTTAGCTTTCTTCAGCTCCTTTTAGATGGGTGGTGCAGGGTGTTTATCTGCCTGGGGCCCCTTGTAATTCAGCCTCCCTGGTTTCTGCTAATGCACTGGGAGATTCCTTTGTGGTAGTGATGAGGGCGGGGCCCAAGCCAAGATCTTCACCCTTTGCCCCAAAGGGAATCTGACTCACAGGCCCCAGACCCTCATCTCCCTTTGAAAGCCTTAGCTTTACCTTTTAATCTTAGGCTCCCTCTTCTCTATAGGCCCCAGAAAGGCCTTCCTTTGTCTCCTTTTGAAAGTCCTAGCCCCACCTTGATTTTGTGCAGATGCCTTTCAAACTTCTGCCTTCCTGTTCCTCCATTGTCTATTCCCATTGTCTATTCAATCTCGCAGACCTCCCCAATTAGAATTGTTACCTAGACCCTTTACCCAACCCCCTTCTCTGGCCACCCAAAGTTACTTTGGTATTTAAGATCCACCTTGGCCCTCATTCAGATGCTGAGAATCTCAGGCCCACAAGGCTGAGAACCTCTCATGCCCACTCATCCTTATGGGTGTCACCTGGCCTATATGATTTACCACTAATAAACTTTTCCTCTGGCTGAGGAAGATTTGAGTTGAATTCTTTCAGACAGGGCCCAGTACCGTGATCTTGGGGTCCCAGCACCCCAAAACCCCTAGACCTCTTCAGTAGAGCGCCGAGGCACCTGGTAGTTTTCTGAGCTGGTTTCCACCAGTTCCCCCTGCCCTCACTGAGGCACTCAGAGGTCCAGGTGTTGGTGTTTGCTTTACAAGCTGGGCTTCAGGATCTCTTACTGGGATTCTGACAGCTTACTGGTATTTGGTTGGAATCCTCAAGGCTGGGGCTTTACGAAGACTTTAAATTGCTTTCTTTAGCTCCTTTCAGATGATTGCTGTAGGGTGCTTGTCCCCCTAGGGCCTTTTGTAGTGCTGCTTTCCTTATTTTTGCTGAGGCACTGGGAGACCCGTTTGCTGGGCTGCTACACTGCTGTTCCCTCTCTTTCTTCTAGTTCAGCTGTTCCAGGGTTTTTTTTTTCTGGTGTGATATTTTCTGGGTTTTCAGAGGTTGATAGGGGAGGGTGAGAGTGACTACCTTTTTACTCTGCCATCTTGGCTCCCCGACGCAGAAGCTCCCTCTAAATAATTTAATCACTTTGTCAAACCAGAATCAGGAGAATGGGCAAAATGCATACATAATCCAGGATAGGCATGATATACAGCAATAGCTGCTTCTAAATAGCACATGTTGCCTTTCTCTTTCCCTGAACCGGAACAATTGAGATAATTTTAATTTCATGTTCTTTAGCAACAGTTTCTAACTCAGTTTGATTTTTATTAGATTAGTGATCAATAGAACACTTTTAATTCAGAAATATTTTAATATTATTAAATTATTTTATCTTAGATATCAAATTATCAGTTAATACTTGTAATCAGTAATTTTTAAAATACTAATTAATGATTTTAGAAATATTTTCTAGGGAGGCAGAGCCAAGACGGCAGAGTGAAGGCAGTGACTTGCTTGAGCTCTCCCCCAATCCCCTCCAAATGTTCATAAAAAATTGCTCTAAGCAAATTCTGAAGCAGCATAACCCACAAAAAGACAGAGTGAAACAAATTTCCAGCCCAAGACAACTTGGATGATTGATCAGAAAGGTGTATTGAGCCGGACTGTGAGCAGAGTGCAGCAAGGTGTGGGTGTGCAAGCGGCAGCAAACCTGGAGCAGGCCTCAGAGGACTGAATCGAGGGCAGCTGTGGAGGTTTCCAGACTCTTCGATCCACTAATGCCAAAGACAATTTAGAAGGTCAGTGGGAAAAGTCTGTTTCTGCCGTGCTGAGAGAGGAAGGTGGGGTCTCAGCTCCATTCCCCAAGAGTGTGGCCCTGAGTGGTGCAGCGGCTTCCCAAGCTTCTGGCCCACAGAATGAGGGGGAATCCAGTGGCTGATCAGAGAGGGGATTGCAGGGATCTCTTTGCCAGTGGTGAGGCAGGAATCTCTTGCTTTGCCCATGTTCGGATCTGGGTCACAGTTCTGGGCAGCGGTGCTGGGGTGAGGAGGAGCGCTGGCTGGATGGAGCTTGTAGTGGCTGTGGAGAGAAACCCTCCTCACATTTACAGGACAGAAAGGAGTACTTGTGGTCACAGGCTAGGAAAGGAGTAAACATCTCACCCCTTATCATACCACCTTGGAAGAACTGAAAATTTACAGGTCCCTACAAGTATCTCTGAAAACAGCTGTACAAATGCCTGAATCTTGGGACAGTACACTCTCCACATTGTAAGCAGACTTTTACCTTAACAAGGAGTTTAAAACTCAAGTAATTGGCCAGGATCATAAGTAAGCAGCGCAAAAAGAGTCAGACCTATATTATCTTGCTTTGGTGAAAAAGAAGATCAAAATATACAACCAGAAGAATACAACAAAGTCAAAGCTCCTACATCCAAAGCCTCCAAGAAAAATACGAATCAGTCCCAGACCTTGGAGGAGTTCAAAAGGGATTTTGAGAAGCAAGTAAGGGAAGTAGAGGAAAAACTGGGAAGAGAAATGAGAGTGATGCAAGAAAATCATGACAAACAAGTCAACAGTTTGCTAAAGGAGACCCAAAAAAATAATGAAGAAAATAACACCTTAAAAAATAGCCTAACCCAAATGGCAAAAGAGGTCCAAAAAGCCAATGAGGAGAAAAATGCCCTAAAACAAAAAATTGGTCAAATGGAAAAGGAGGTCCAAAAGCTTACTGAAGAAAATACTTCCTTAAAAATTAGAATAGAGCAATTGGAAGCTGGTGACTTCATGAGAAATCAACACACTGTAAATCAAATCCAAAAGAATGAAAAATTAGAAAACAATGTGAAATATCTCATTGGAAAAACAACTGACCTGGAAAATAGATCCAGGAGAGAGAATTTAAAAATTATTGGACTATCTGAAAGCCATGATCAAAAAAGAGCCTAGACATCATCTTTCAAGAAATTATCAAGGAAAACTGCCCTGATATATTAGAACCAGAGGGCAAAATAGAAATTGAAAGAATCCACAGATCTCCTCCTGAAAGAGATCCCCAAAGGAAAACTCCTAGGAATATTGTAGCCAAATTCCAGAGTTCCCAGGTCAAGGAGAAAATATTACAAGCTGCCAGAAGGAAACAATTCAAGTACTGTGGAAACACAATCAGGATAACACAAGATTTAGCAGCTTCTACATTAAAGGACCAGGGCATGGAATATAATATTCCAGAGGGCAAAGGAGATATAATTACAACCAAGAATCACCTACCCAGCAAAACTGAGTATAATCCTTCAGGGGAAAAAATGGTCATTCAGTGAAATAGAGGACTTTCAAGCATTCCTGATGAAAAGACCAGAGCTGAATAGAAAATTTGACTTTCAAATACAGGACTCAAGTGGAACATGAAGAGGTAAACAGGAAAGAGAAATCATAAGAGACTTATTAAGATTGAACTGTTTACATTCCTGCATGGAAAGATGATATTTATAACTCATGAGACCTTTGTCAGTATTAGGGTAGTTGGATGAAAAAAATTATATATATATATATGTGTGTGTGTGTGTGTGTGTATAGATAGATAGATAGATAGGTAGATAGATAGATATAAGGCACAGGGTGAGTTGAAGATTAAGGGGTCATATCTGGAGAATAAAATTAAGGGAAAGGATGATACTCAGAGAAGAGAAAGGGAGAGGTAGAATGGGGTAAATTATCTCACAAAAAAAAAAGAAAGAAAAGCTCTTACAGTGGAGGGGAAACAGGGGAAGGTGAGAGGGAATGAGTAATCTTATTCTCATAGGATTTGGCTTAAGGAGGGAATAACATACACATTCAATTGGGTATGGAAATCTGTCTTACCCTACAGGAAAATAGGGGAGAAGGGGACAAGAGAGCAGGGGATGATAGAAGGAGGGCAGATTGGAAAGGGGTAATCAGAAGTAAATACTTCTGAGGAGGGACAGGGTCAAAAGAAAGAATAAATAAATGGGAGGGCAGGATAGGATTAAGGGAAATAGAGTTAGTTTTTCACAACATGTCTACTATGGAAGTGTTTTGCATAACTGCACATGTACACCTATATTGAGTTGCTTGCCTTTTCAATGAGGGTGGGGAGGAGGAAAGAGAAAATTTGAAACCTAAAGTTTTAAAAACATATGTTTAAAAAAATGGTTTCAAAATGCTATTGGGAAATCAGAAATACAGGAAATGGGGTACAGAAGACTATCCTGCCCTACAGGAAAATAGAAGGGGGAGGGGATAAGAGAAGGGGGGAGAGATAGAAGAGAGGACAGACTAGGGGAAGGGATATTCAGGATGCATGCCATCTTGGGGTGGGGGGAGGGGTGAGATGGGGTGAAAATTTGGAATTCAAAAACTTGTGGAAGTGAATGTTGAAAACTAAAAATAAACGAATTTATATTAAAAAAATAAAAGATAGAAAAATTAAAAAAAATAAAAATGAACAATTATAAAAGAAAAAAAAAGATATTTTCTAACAACTCTGTGGCTATTCCAAGCATTCTTCGCAGCAGGAGGAACCAGCACCATCAGAACAAAATGCAATGAAGTTCACCTTCAAATAAAAGGCACAATCACTTAAAGTCAGTAACAACGTATTGAAAAAAAACTCTTCTGTGGTTAAAACTAATTCTTGTAAAGCAACAGATAATGTTAGAGGTACAAGAACTGATTGAAATTTATATTGGCCATGGTTATCATTAGATTGTGAATTCCTCATGACAAGGGCTTTCTTTGCCTCCCCAGTGTTTAGCACAGTGCCTGACACATAGTAGGGATTTAATATATGCTAACTGACTGACAGACTGACTTCACAACCTTGGATGCCTATATGAGCCTGTATGAGCAGGCTGTGCACCACTGTCTCAGTCAGATTTTGACATTTATTCCAAAAATATCCTTCAAAGTTGAGATCAGTTATTTTTGTGTTTATTTCTCTCGTTTGCTCTTGTGAAATGATCAATATTAATATTTTACTTAGGAACTAAGCGCTCTGTAAGGTGAAGTCTCCTCATTGTTTTTCCACTGCTATTTAGTTTTTACCTGTATGATAACACTTGTGATAGGATTAAGACTGTAAGAAATCATTTTGATGGTGATGCTTTAGTCTGAATTCCTATTTATACTGAAGCAATGCAATGCTTGCTTCACTTCATAAGTGGAAGATTTCATTTGGATGTGTTCTGCCTCCCTTAATTAACAATGAGTGAGCTGTCCCATATGCTAAAATCTAGTCAAAAGAGGCTTTGGAAGGACTCTGAATGGAATGGAATACTACCATCAGGACTGGCTATAACACCTAAAATTGTGACATCTGAGTTGGTCCCAAGAGGACAAGATTGTGTGAAAGTTTTCAATAATCAGCAACATCCTTTCTGGAGAGAAGATCGCAACAGAGACCATGTTATTTTCCTCAGAGACATTTCATGGTTCAATAAACTTTTCTTAAGCACCTATGGAGGACCAGGCATTGCCCTGGGTGTTGGGGATACAAAGACAAAATGAAAAAGGCCCTGTGCTGAAGCTGTTTTAATCGTATTGGCAGAAAGAGCTGTGATGGATACCAATTCCTTTACAATAACAAATAACATATATGCAGGAGTGACTGAACTGTGTACTGGCTATGTTGAAAAATCAGATCTCAGAAATTCCTGAAAATTTAGCAATTAGCCCTTTGAAGCCTGAGCCAGCCTGTCTGAGCCAGCTATCTATCTATCTATGTATCTATCTATCTATCTATCTATCTATCTATCTATCTATCTACCTATGTATTCCTCTATGTATCTATTTATCTATTTACCTATATGCATATATACAAAATATCAACAAAAGGCAAAATATTAGGGGAGGGTTTCTAATAATCAGGTAAGGAACTGTAAAGGCCGAAAGTATAAGAAGAGGTGGTATGGTAACTGAGCTATAAAGGAAGCTAAGGTTCTAAGACAGCACATAAAAGGAAGTTGAAAAGCTGTAGAAGTGGGGGAGAGAGGCAGGGATAGGTTG
Organism: Phascolarctos cinereus; assembly: GCF_003287225.1. Classification (NCBI taxonomy): domain Eukaryota; kingdom Metazoa; phylum Chordata; class Mammalia; order Diprotodontia; family Phascolarctidae; genus Phascolarctos; species Phascolarctos cinereus. The sequence goes on along the minus strand of NW_027556291.1, from coordinate 57,948,676 downwards.
TCATAGGAGAGGAAATCTGGAGAGGAATGGTCCATGGCTAGCCTGAATTTCTCCTTCAGTGTAGCTTCTGGGAGGACCCACTCAAGCAGAGGCAGGGTGAGGGAGGTGGGGTACTTCCAAGTAGGAATTCAAGATGAAGAGCTGGTGGGGGAAGTCCAGAGTGAAGAGAAGACTGGGCAACCAATTACATGACATATGTGGGCTGCAAGAGTCGAAAGGAAAAAGATCAATGATCAATGCCTTGAGTGCTTTGCTCTGTATTGTCTTGCTTATCCTTTATCAGATGTAATCATTAGGGTAAGAAAAACTGTGTGATTTATAGTTAAGAACATAGTTCTGGAGAAAAAACCTGTGTGTAACCAAACTATGATATAGTCCCAGGGAAATTTCTGTGTTAGTTAACCTTAGAAGTATAACTAAATCATTATAAGGTATGTACCTAAAGTATGTGACCATAATAATCACACCTGTATATTAATCTTCCTATTAAAATGCAGTTGTTTGCTGATGAAAATAAAAACAACCTGTTTTTTTCTCAGGAGCCTGCTTAAGTAAAAGAGAGCTGATCTGAACAATAGCAAGCTTTTTTTTTTTTCACCATACATGAATCAAGAAAATTATAAATAACTGAATTTTGTATCTTCCAGTCTCATCATACTGGTGGACTCTAGATCCCACTATTCTTTCTCTTAATAAAATTTGGTTTCTTTGCCCAGAAAGGCTTCCCAGTTTCTGTTTAACGGAGTGAGGAGCATTGGAAAGACAAAAAGACAGTCCACAGTCAAAAAGCATACATTAAAGCACCAAGTATGTGCCGTGCACTAGTCAGGTGCTTGGGGTACAAAGAAATGTAAGACAATTCTACCTCTCAAATACCTTGCAGTCTAATTTCAGAGATAACATACAAAAATGCACAAACAAGATATTTACAAGAAAACTAGGGATGATTAAGAGAGTAAAAGACAATAACATGGAGGTAGATCAGGAATGATTCCTTGTAGAAGATGGGATTTTAACTGGGACTTGAAGGAGGCCAGGAAAACTAAAAAGTGGAGATGAGGAGGGAGAGAGCTCCAGGCATAAGGATCAAGTGAAAATGCCTGGTGTTGAGAGATGGAGTATGTAGTCCAAGGACATCAAGGAGGCCAGTTTTACTGGGTCAAAGAGTCCATTGTGGGGGGCAGGGAGAGAGAAAGAAAGAAAGAGAGAGAGAGAGAGAGAGGGAGGGAGAGAGAGAGAGAGAGAGAGAGAGAGAGAGAGAGAGAGAGAGAGAGAGAGAGTTCTAACTTGCTTACTAAGTACCAGGAGCTGCAAGAAAGCAAGAAAGTTCCTGTCTTTAGTGAGCTTACATTCTAGTAGGGTAAGAGATGACATAAACAGGAGCTGGAAGAGATGAGGAAGATATGATTTAGAGCTGATAGCCCTTACTCCATTCAGAATAATGAAAAGGCATCTAAAATATATGAGGATCAATCTGTCAAAGACCACGGCATAACAGTAAATATTCAACTACAAAATTATCTGTAAGGAAAGAAAAAATGACTGTAATAACTGAAAGGTTATTCAGTGCCCATGGCTAGGCCATGCCAACACAATAAAAAAGATGACACTCCTAGAGTTGATTAACAGATTTAAAAAAAAAAACTGTGGCAATGACAGGATCAATGGGCTACTTTACAGAATTCCTTTTGAAAAAATAACAAAACAAATTTGGAGTCAAAAAGATCTAGAATGTCAAGGAAATTAATGAAAAAATTAGAAATTAAGGGGAATTGCATATTTGGAATTCAAATTTTATTATAAAGAATCAGTCATCATATATTTGGCATTAGTTTAAAAAGAGAGCAGTAGATCAATGGAATAGATCAGACAAAGGAGAACCAGCAACATTGGATTTTCACATCTCATGTTTGATAAACCTGAAAATATGAATTATTTGGGAATGCAGTTTCTATTTGATAAAAGCTGGTGGGATAACTAGAAAGCAGTCTGGTAGAAATTTGGCTTAGAACAATGGCTTATGCCACATCACATAATAACCTCTAAATGAATATGTGGAAATATGAATATCCAGTTGGAGGGCAAATTTTTATTCCATTTCTTATGAACAAAAATAGCACTAAAGAGTATCTCCTTCTTTGGGATATAGTCATATTTATGTGGTATCAAAAATAGTCTTTAAATTATGCCTCCCTGGCCCACGTGCTACCAAAGTGCATTGTGCTTGCTTCTCTCACAAGAAGTGTAATAAAGACTTTCCTTCACTCACTCACTGTAGTAGATTTTTGTTTCAGATTTTTCTAACAATTTGGTGCATTGGTCAGGAATCCAAGACAATACTGGACCAGGAAAAGAAGGAACCCAAAGGAGAGCACTCCTGCTCCATTTGAGCAGTCTCTGTCTTCCCTCTGTGCCTGTGCCCAGATCGATCAAGGACTCTGGAGTCTCCAATTGGGAAGGGGTGAGGGAATGACTGTCTGCCCTTGTTAGCCCAGGTAACCCACTCCTCTAACCAAGCCAACCCTAGTTTTGGCTCTTGGAGTGAGGTTTCAGGGGTTCTAGGCAAGACCAGTCAGAAAGGACCATCGGAGTATAAGTCCTAGATCTTAGGTGAGACCAGTCTAAAGGACTGTCACAGTAGAAGTCCTAAGATGGTGGAAAAGGGCTCTAGAATGAAGGTACCTAAGGGGAACAAAAGACCACCCCCAGAAAGTCCCCAAAACAATTCAGTGGGGAGAAAGTTAGTTAGTTTACCTGGGATAATAATAATAAGATGAAAATGCTAGAACCCCTATCAGCAGGGGAAGTCAGACTATGGAAAAACCTTGGGACCCATTCAAAGGGGATCCTGGGACAAAATGAATTTCTTTTGATTGGTCAAGTTTAGAATTCAAATTGTGTGCATGTTGTCTGTCTCTCTGTGGATGTTTTGTGTCTGCCAGAAAAATTTTTGGGTAACTTTTGAAGTCTGACATTGGAGAAGGAACAGTAGGAAAGAGCTTCTGTCTCAGGCTTTTAGCCAGAGGTTGAGATTAGAATCAAAATGCAGAATCTGTCAGAAGTTAGTGGAAGGCACAGCAAGCAGCCTTTACTGATAAGGATGTGGCTAGGGCCAAAAGAGAGGAAAAAGGACTGAGGATTTGAATTCAGGTTTAATGGGATCCCAAGACTAAGAGTTCCAATTGCTGTCTTTGAATCACTCCTACCAATATATATGGTACTGGGGCAATGTGTTTAGAGTTGTAAAAATAAGAGTTTTTCTGTCTTTTAATGTGATAAGATTTTAGTGATTTGTTTAAAATGCATAGTAACCTTGTAAAAGCTATTTGGGAAAAAAGAGAGAAAAGGAGAGTGCTGTTCTCTGGATTTGCAATTCTTATCTCCCTTCAGATTTCAGAATTGCCAAGCAAAGCTGCCCAGCCTTGGTGAGAGTAATTTGGGTGAGGGTAGGGTGTTTTGAGTTAAGCCATGTGCTCCTAAATTCTCCACCCTAGGATGGTGGTTATGGGACAAAAAAAAAAAAAGGAAAAAAAAGAAATGATTGTAAAATGCTTAATACAATGGCATATGTTAGAAATGGAAAAGTACTAAGAGTAATAAGATCGATAATATCTATATGTGATAATCTGGAAGTGCAATTGATGTTATCTGAAGTTTATTGTTTTAAGTTATTACTATGTTTCTAAATTGTATTGTATTTCTACAACTCTTAGATTGTAAAATTTGAGGGACCATTGTGAGTAAGAAATGGTGTTAAGGTAACTCTTGACCTGGAATGGGTCTTTTAGTGATAAAGATGAGATAATTTGAAACTGTTAAATACCTAATGAGGTATATTTGGTTATAAGACTATGACAGCAGATTTTTGTTTAAAATCTTGACTATTATAAAAATATATGGTGGTTTAAAGTTATAGTTTCAACATATTAATGATGGGATGAATGATTCTCTGTGTAAAGTGATTTGGGAGTGCATTCACATAAATTGATAATGGGTTGTTTAAAAGTTTATTACCATTGTGGAAATAATTTTATAACATGTGCCCTGTGGTATGAACATATTTAATTCTAAACAGTTTATTGATATGTATTGATTTGGAATTAATGAGGTATTCTCTCATATACCAGGGCTTCAATTAGAAATTTAAATTTTTTTTTCTTTTTAACCCAGGCTTTCTTAAGGCTAATGACCAGGTTTGCTGGGGGATGGGCCTTATGGGCCAGGCTCTTAAGGCAGGGACTAGTGGTCCTGGGGAAGGCTAAGCCTTGAAGTTCCTTGATTAAGAGCGGCACTGAGGTCCAATCAGGAATCCACATGTAGCCTAAGGCTGTCAGACCAGTAAGAGGCAATGATGGGCTAGCATAGATAATAGAAAAAAAAAAGCCAGTCTATAGGGGTGGGAGTGGCCCCAGGAGACTATTGGACCTGGTGAAGGGGTCCAGAAAGAAAGAAAGAGTTTTATTGGGTCTGTTTTAAGTTTTTAATATACTACTTGCACATTTTTGAATTTTCTTATGTGATATCATCTGGTAAGCAATTGTATTAGTTATGTTGCTGGAAGGGCAATTTCTTTTACAATCCAGAATGTTGTTAAATTGTGCCTTCTGAGAAAAAGGAATGAATCAATGCTGTTGGGGCATTCTATATGATATGTTTTGTAACATTTCCTTTTAGGTACTGTAAATTAAGAAATGAGAACTTCCATGTTCTGTCTATCTTTAAAGGAAAGTTTTAGTTGGGATTATCTGGCTCTCACTTATGAAGTCAAGCACTGGTAAAAATATTGTGTGTGCGTGTGTGTCTGTGTGTGTGTGAAAAGAAACTCGGTAATTATGCAAAAAAAAGAGAATTGGTAAAATCTCATAATTCTTATATAAACACATTTTGACTGGAGAATTTAGGTAACTAGGAATTTTATGGTAATTAGGAAACTGTAAGCTGTTTTTTTTTTCAAGGCAAACTTCTCTTTTTTAATGAGATGTTAACATACAACTTGACCCCTAACATGTTGAACTAGATTTTTTTTAATCAAATTTTTTTTAACTTATGTTTTTAAAACTTTGAGTTACAAATTTTCTCCCTTCTTCCATCCCCACCCACCCTCATTGATCAGGCAAGCATCTCCATACAAGTTATAGATGTGTAGTCATTCAAAACACTTCCATAGTAGTCCTGAGGTGAAAAAGTAAGTATATTTCCCATCATCCTGTCCTACTACCCCCCATTTATTTTATTCTCTCTTTTGACCCTGTCCCTCATCAGAAGTGTTTGCTTTTGATTAGCCCCTCCCCTAAGCTGCCCCCCCACTATGATCCCCCTGCTTTCTTCTCCCCTTCCCCCTTTATTTTCCCTGTAGGGTAAGATAGATTTCCATACCCCACTGGGTATGTTATTCCCTCCTTAAGCCAAATCCTATGACAATAAGATTCACTCATTTCCTCTCACCTTCCCCCATTTCTCCTCCACTGTAAAAGCCATTTCTTGTCTGTTTCATGTGAGATAATTTATCCCATTCTACTTCTCCCTTTCTCCTCCTCTCAGTATAATCCTTTCTCACCCTTTAATTCTATTTTCCAGATATCACCCCTTCATCTTCAACTCACCCTGTGCCCTCTATCTATCAATACATACATACAACTTTTTTCCTTCCCACTACCCTAATACTGGCAAAGGACTCATGAGTTACAAATATCATATTTCCACGCAGGAATGTAAACAGTTCAACCTTAATAAGTCTCTTATGATTTCTCTTTCCTGTTTTCCTCTTCCATGTTTCACTTGACTCTTGCATTTGGAAGTCAAATTTTATATTCAACTCTGGTCTTTTCCTCAGTAATACCTGAAAGTCCCCTATTTCATTAAATGACCATTTTTTACCCTGAAGGATTATGCTCAGTTTTGCTGGGTATGTGATTCTGGGTGGTAGTCCTATCTCCTTTGCCTTCCGGAATATCATACTCCATGCCTTGCTGACCCTTAATGTAGAAGCTGCTAAATCTTGTGTTATCCTGATTGTGTTTCCACAATACTTGAATTGTTTCTTTCTGGCTGCTTGCAATATTTTCTCCTGGGAACTCTGGAATTTGGCTACAATATTCCTAGGAGTTTTCCTTTGGGGATCTCTTTCAGGAGGTGATCAGTGGATTTTTTCCATTTCTATTTTGCCCTCATATTCTAAAATATCAGGGCAGTTTTCCTTGATAATTTCTTGCAAGATGATGTCTAAGGCTCTTTTTTTGATCATCGCTTTCAGGTAGCCCAATAATTTTTAAGTTCTCACTCCTGGATCTATTTTCGATGTCAGTTGTTTTTCCCATGAAATATTTCACATTCTTTTCTATTTTTTTCATTCTTTTGGATTAGTGTTACAGTGCCTTGATTTCTCAAATTGTCACTAGCTTCCAATTTCTCCATTCTAATTTTTAAGGAAGTATTTTCTTCAGTAAGCTTTTGGACTTCCTTTTCCATTTGGCCAATTTTGCTTTTTAGGGCCTTCTTCTCCTCATTGGCTTTTTGGACTTCTTGTCATTTGAGTTAGAATATTTTTTGAGGTGTTATTTTCTTCAGTATTTTTTGGGGTCTTCTTTAGCATCACTCTCAGTTTTACCTCTATTTCTCTTACTTGCTTCTCAAAATCCTTTTTGAGCTCTTCTATGGCCTGGGACAAATTCACGTTTTTCTTGGAGGCTTTGGATATAGGAGCTTTGGCTTCATTGTCTTCTTCTGGTTGAATGTTTTGACCTTCTTTGTTACCAAAGTAAGATAATGTAGTCTGACTTTTTTTGTGCAGCTTGCTCATGATCCTGGCTAATTACTGGAGTTATAAACTCTTTGTTAAGGTAGAAGTCTGTTTCCCGTGTGGAGAATGTACTGTCCCAAGCTTCAGGGATTTTGTACATCTCTTTTCAGAGATACTTCTAGGGACCTGTAAATTTTCAGTTCTTTCAAGGTCCTATGATCAAGGGCCAGGTGTTTACTCCTTTCATGGCCTGTGCTTTGGTCTATGAGTGACCACAACCACTGTTTTCTGTCATGGAACTGTGAGGATTTTCTCTGCACCACCACTACAAGCACCACCACACCAGTGCTCCTCCTTACCCCCTAGACTGTGACCCAGATCCCATCATGGGCAAAGGAAGAGAATCCTGCACCAGCAGAGAGATCTCTACAATCCCCATCTGATCAGCCACTTGATTCCCCCTCAGTCTGTGGGTAAAAAGCTCAGGAGGCAGCTGCCACCCCGGGGCCGAGCTTGGGAAATGGATCTGAGACTACTTTGCTTTTCCTCTCTCACTGCACACACGGACTTTTCCCAGTGACCTTCTAAGTTGTCTTTGGTATTCGTGGATTGAGAAGTCTGGAAACCTCCACAGCTGTGAGTGATTCAGTCCTCTGAGGCCTGTTCCAGGTTTCAGGTGTCCTGTCCGCCCATGCTGAACTGGGCTCCTGTCCCCGCCCTTTGCGTCATGCCTTTCCGATCAACCATCCAGGCTGTCTTTGGCTGGAAATTTGTTTCACTCTGTCTTTTTGTGGGTTCTGCTGCTTTATAATTTGTTTAGAGCCATTGTTATAGGTATTTGGAGTGGTTTGGGGGAGAGCTCAAGCAAGTCATCTTGGCTCCACCCCTGTAAGCTATTTTTAAGAAAGGGAGACACTTTTATGAAAAAAAAATGTTTTGATGAAATCTTTGATATTCTTTTAGAGGGCGTACTAAATGTCTATTTGTAAGAAAATTATGTCCAAACTTACTATGAACTTTTAAAGTTCATTCCTGTGTTTTTTGTGACCTTGGATTGGACTTAACTGGATGATTTTAGAGAAATAGTCTCAGTGGAAGCAGCATCAGAGATCTAAGGCTTGTGATTAATGCTAAAGCATCTAAATTTCTGCAGTAAGCTGTAAGCAGGAAAGGTCTTTCTGTTTTGATCTGAATTCATTCCATGGCCTAGCAAGAGTTAAAATTACTGTTTGAACTTATCATATGTATAAGGATTCAAGTCCTGAAAGTGTCTCATTATTTTAGATTAAGAATGGTTAGAGAGGGAGAAAGAAGCTTGAGAAACAGAGAGGCAAATCTATTTAGAGTAGCAACTTATGATCTTAATGGAAGTTTGATTTTACTCAGGATGTTATTAGGAACCAGAACAAGTGTAGGAAGTTATGTAAACTACTTAGAGCTCACTATGGAGATGTTCCCTAATTAATATGAAACTATAGTCCCACCTGAAACCCTGATAAGGGGAAATTGCTGTCTAAGACCTTGAGAATTGTTAATGAGCTATTATTTTGAGTACAACTCCAGGTATGGTTAACAAGGAACTGACTGAGCTACTGACCCATGACATTGGTAACCTGCAAAGATGTTTGTGAGCTGCGTCTATGAGCTGCAAGGGGGTGTTCTCATGGGAAGGTTGGGAGAATGACTTTTCTGCATGGCTCAAGAAGGATGTTCCTTGCTCAATTTACCCTCTATGACACCTGGCAGACTTTAACCCTGGTTCAATGCACTTGGTCATTATCTAACTTCTGCCTGAAATTGACATGAATCTAGGGAAGCATTGTTTTCTTACTTTAGTTACGTCCTTGTTCTTTCACAGCAAATTCTTAAGTTTTCTAAGCATAAATATCAAATCCATTAAACAATAGATTGATGGGGGAACATCTGAGGTTATTATAGTAAGATGGAAGTATAGGACTGAGTTATTTGGCTTAGAATTTTAGAATTAGGTATTCAGTCTTGACATCTGTTACTAGTATAGCCCTGTATAAGTCAGGATGCTTTAATTTCTCAATTGTTATGATGAGATCTAGAGGTTTGGGGGTGCTGGGACCCCAAGGTCACATCATGGGGGCCCTGCCTGAAGGAGTTCAGTACAGGTCTTTCAGCCAGGGGGGAAGTTTGTTGGAGATAAACTATATAGGCCAGTTGAGTGAAATATAAGGGTTTTCTGGGGCCCATAGACAAATAGGAATCACATCCCTTTTGGGTCAAAGGGCAAGGGCCTTGGTGGGCTTGGGTCCGTACCTCCTCATTAGGGGCATAATTAGGCCAGGAAACTGTGAAATTAGGTTATTATTTTGTTACTTAGTTAATACTTAGCTAATGTCAAAGTTGTTTTACTTTGTTACAATTGATGTTAAAAGAAGAATAGCTTGTGACTTTCCTTGTTTGAAAGAAGCACTCATTTTAATTAAGGATTATTTATTTGTACATGACTAGAAGTTGGGATTGTTTTAGTATTTGATATGTGCTGGTTTTAAATAATCTATAATGTGTTGGAGTCTGTTATTAATTCCTCAGTGGAATCTCATCCTCTTGATGGGGGAGTATGAATAGAAATGAATACAGAATTCATTCAAGGTATAAAACTAGAAGTAATGCAGAATATAAGGCTAGGTTCTAATTTTTCTAATTTGAGTTTCTTAAAGTATGGCAATTGGCCAAGGTTCCAATTCTGACCTTGTAATGGTGGAGACATGGGGATTAAGTTAACTTTGATTATTTGCCCTGGTCATTGGCAAGGTAATTTAAAAATTGTGTGGAGATCAATCTGGTGGGAGAGTGTGCACAAGAAGGATCATCTCTATAAGAAGAGTGTCTGTTGGACACTGTTTGAGCAGCACTTGTACTACAGGACTTGGCCAGATGATGTCCAGAGTGTGAGAAAGCTGTATGAGAAGAGATTTCTGAAGCTTTAAATGGACAATTTATTGTTACTTTTGGGTCTCTGTATCTGTACTTAATAAGGGGAGTGCCCCTTTTCAATTTGTCAGTGTGTTGGTCAATTTCTCCTTACCTTCTCCCATATTGTTCCCCAAAATCCCTTGATGAAATGTTGCCCAGCAGCACAGTCCCAGAGAGGACCATCACTAAGGCATTGCAAGGTTTGACTACTTTAGCTGAGGAGTTAGCAGAAAACTCTGGGATAGATAAATGATTAAGGGGATGGTTAAAATCCTGGTTTGGCAAATGGAAAAGGAATGGCTGTATCCATTATCACTAACTTAATTGTGGCTGAAATGCTGTAGGATGTTGTATAGTTCCATGCATTCGAGGACTGGTACAATGATTGATAGAGATGTCCCTCACTAAGATTATCCAGTAGAACCCACAGTGGGAGTTCAGAGGGCAGGCTCTGGCAATATAAGGATAATGATTGAAAGTACCAATGAGAGTTTCCCCAGTGATGGAGAAAGTGAAATCATGTTAAAGAGATTACAGGATAAGGAAATTGAGAGAATGTGTGGAAGCCAAATCTTTACTAGAAAGAAAAGGGGGGAATTGTAAGAAATATTTTAGGGGGTTAGGCTTCCACAGCAGGATAAGAAATTCCAAGATCTTGTGGATAGTCCCAAAACCAATCAGGAAGTACTCCAAACTTTTATGTAAAGAACTGGTTCTTAAGAAAGCCCTAGAGGCTAAACAGGGTTGCAACCAGCCCAGTTCTAGGACAGGGCTTCAGCTGGGCAAAGGTTTTTCTCCACTGTGCTTGCTTAATAAGCTTATGGAATATGAACTGACACACCCAAAGGCAGAGATAGCCACCATTTTCAGGCATGGGACTCCTGAAGTGGGTGGAGTTAATAGAACATGGATGAACATGCAGTGGGGTGTCCAGGAAGGGTGTAAATCAGATGAACTAGACCAATAGGAGCCCTGATGGGTGGAGTATGGATCTCAGTAATGGTTTAAAGTTGATTCTACCACTGAACCAGTGCCCAGGTGCTACTAAAGTGTGTTGTGCCCACTTCTCTCATGAGAAGCATAATAAAGACTTTCCTTCACTCAGAAAAAATAAAATAAAATAAAACAAAACAAAATAAAATAAAATGAAATATGCCTCCCTGAGCAGAGCCAAGATGGTAGAGTTGAAGCAGTGACTTTCTTGAGCTTTCCCCCAAACCCCTCCAAATACCTGTAAAAAAAATGGCTCTAAACAAATTCTAGAATAGCAGAAGTCAGAAAAAGACAGTGTGAAAGAAATTTCCAGCCCAAGACAATCTGGATGGGTGAATAGAAAGGTCAATCACGCCTGATAGTCAGAGGAATGCAGTTCAGCAAAACAGGCCCCAGAGAACTGAATCACAGGCAGCTATGGTGGTTTCCAGACTTCTCAACCCAGAAACACCAAAGACAACTTAGAAGGTCAGTAAGAAAAGTCTATGACTGCAGTGAGAGAGAAGAGGTCTCAGCTCCATCCCAGAATGCAGCCCTGTGGCGGCAGCAGCTGCTTCTGGGGCTTCCAGCCAACTGACTGAGGGGGAATCTAGTGGATGATCAGAGGGGAATTGCAGGAATCTTTTGCTGGTGCTGAGGGTAGGATTCTCTTGCTTTGCTTGTGCTTGGATATGGGTCACACTTTTGGGTGGAGATCCTGGGGCTAGGAGGAATGCTGGCATGGTGGAGCTTGTAGTGGCCATGTAGAAGAAATCCTCCTTCCAGTTCAAAGGCAGAAAAGAGTGCTTGTGGTCTCTCATAGATCAGAGCAAAGGCCAGGGAAGGAGTAAACACTTTGCCTTTGCTCATACAACCTTGGAAGAACTGAAAACTTACAGGTCCCTAGAAGAAATTCTGAAAACGGCTGCATAAAACCCCTGAAGCTTGGCACAGTACATTGTCCCCATTGTAAGCAGACCCCTACCTTAACAAAGAGTTTATAACTCAAGTAATTGGCTGGGATCATGAGCAAATAAAGGCACAGAAAAGTCAGATCACAGAATCCTTCTTTGGTAATAAAGAAGATTAAAACATACAACCAGGAGAAGACAACAAAGTCAAAGGTCCTACATCCCAAGCCTCCAAGAAAAATATGAATTGGTCCTAGGTCATGGAAGAGCTCAAAAAGGATTTTGACAAGCAAGTAAGAGAAGTAGAGGAAAAACTGGGAAGAGAAATGAGAGTGATGCAAGAGAATAATGAAAAACAAGTCAACAGCTTGCTAAAGGAGACCCAAAGAAATACTGAAGAAAATAACACCTTAAAAAATAGCATAACTCAAATGCCAAAAGAGGCCTAAAAAGCCAATGAGGAGAAGAATGCCTTCAAAAGCAGAAGTGGCCAAATGAAAAAGGAAGTCCAAAAGCTCCTTGAAGAAAGTACCTCCTTAAAAATTACAATGGTGCAATTGGAAGCTAGTGACTTTATGAGAAATCGAGACATTTTAAAACAAAACCAAAAGAATGAAAAAATAGAAGATAATGTGAAATATCTCTTTGGAAAAACACCTGACTTGGAAAATAGATCCAGGAGAGACAACTTTAAAATTATTTGGACTCTCTGAAAGTCGTGATCAAAAAAAGAGCCTAGACATCATCTTTGAAGAAATTATGAAGAAAAACTGCCTTGATATTCTAGAACCAGAGAGTAAAAAGAGAAATTGAAAGAATCCTCTGATCAGCTCCTGAAGGAGATCCCCAAAAGACAATTCTTAGTAATATTGTAGCCAACTTCCAGAATTGCCTGGTCAAGGAGAATGTATTGCAAGCAGCCATAAAGAAAAAATTCAAGTATTGTGGAAACACAATCAGAATAACACGAGATTTAGAAACTTCTGTATTAAGGGACCGGAGGGCACAGAATGCAGCATTCCAAGGGGGAAGGAGATTGGATTACAGGCACGAATTACCTACGCAGCAAAAGTGAGTATAATCCTTCAGGGGAAAAAGTAGATATTCAGTGAAATAGAGGACTTTCAAGCGTTCTTGATGAAAATACCAGAGATGAACAGAAAATTTGACTTTCAGTGTTACGAAAATTGGAGGGAAAAATTATATGTATGGACGTATGTGTGTATGTGTGTGTGTGTGTGTGTGTATGTGTGTGTGTGTGTGTGTGTGTAGATAGACAGATAGATAGAGGGCACAGGGTGAGTTAAAGATGAATGGGTGATATCTGGAGAATAAAATTAAGGGGTGAGAGAGGATTATACTGGGAGAAGGAGAAAGGGAGAGGTAGAATGGGGTAAATTGTCTCACATAAAACAAAGAAGAAAAGCCTTTTCCAGTGGCAGGGAAGGGAGGGAAGGTGAGAGGGAATGAGTGAATCTTATTCTCATAGGATTTGGCTTAAGGAGGGAATACCATACATACTTAACTGGGTCTGGAAATCTATCTTACCCTACAGGAAAATAGGGTAGGGTATATTGGGGGAGGGGGGTAATCAGAAGCAAACACTTTTAAGGAGGTAGAAGGTCTAAGGACAGAATAGAATGAAAAGGGGGCAGGATAGGATGAAGGATGAAATATAATTACTTTTCCACAGCATGACTACTGTGGAAGTGTTTTGCATGACTGCACAAGTATAACCTATATCAAATTGCTTGCTTCTCCATGACGGTAGGTGGGGAGGGAGAGAGGGAGAAAATTTGGAACCCAAAATTTTAAAAACAAATCAAAAAAAATTGTTTTCACATGCAACTGGGAAATAAGATATACAAGCAATGGGGTATAGAAATCTATCCTGGCCTACAGGAAAATAGAAGGGGAAAGGGACAAGAGAAGGGGAGGCAGAGATAGAAGGGAGGGCAGATTATGGGAAGGGGTGTTCAGAATGCATTCCATTTTGGGGTCGGAGGAGGGATGAAATGGGGTGAAAATTTGGAATTCTAAATATTGTGGAAGTGAATGTTGAAAACTAAAAATAAATAAATAAATGAATTAATGAATGAATAAATAAATAAATAAAAATCAAAATAAATAAAATATGCCTCCCAGAATCAATCATTTTCCATAGACAGTCCGCAATGCCATCTAGTTCAGAAGCTATATTACTGTAATGCCTTAGGTGAGCCCATACCTTGTTATGAATGAATGGGTCCAAAAATGGATTTCTTATATCAGCTGGACTGTTGTAGCTTAATGCCAGTTGATATAAAATTGTGGGAAAAGTATTGCTAAGTCAAATACCTCTATAAAACACTCATACAAAATCGATGTTGGGATTTGAAACAATGGTAAAGCCTCATCAGTCATTTCTTGACAAGTTCAAGGGCCATTGGTCCCATATAGCCCAGTAACCAGGCAGCTTTTTCTTCAGATTTGGTTATTTTTAATATTCTTCCAAGAACAATGGCAGCAAAAATCCTCCTATACTTTTTTTAAAAAAATACGTTTGATATTCTTCTCTCATGGCCCAGTCTGGTTCCAGAGATCTTAAATTTTATAACCTTTCTGTTTGGAAATTGTATAATTGTGGGTTGCTAAGATTGTATGCTTAGTTATGTAAACATTTCTTATTATTGGATTCCCTACTTGATTGTGTTTCTGCTGTTTCAGTTACAGTTTCAGTCCTAAGGAGCATCCAATGTTATGGGTTCAGTGTTCATTTGATTAAGTCTTCTTCCTCCTTATTGAGGGACCAGTCCTATGCTGAATGCCTTTGTCTGCTGGTTTATTTCAGTTTTCTTTTGGCCTGGGCCATCGCTGAGAAGGAGCTCAGTGATATCACTTCTGCCTTTTCAGAGGATAGTAAGAAACCAAGGGTTCCTGGCTGTTGAGACCCTCCATCTCTGTGTAGTGGTCCTCTCTAAGAGTCAGTGAGGAAAATAAAGCATGCTCCCCATGTAGTGGAGGTGGGATAAAATCATTATCTAGAGCCCTTATAGCTCACATGTTAGGCTGTGGTATATGGCTTAGAACCCTTCAAAATGGCTTCAGAAAGACCTGAATTTATATGCAGCCACACATAATAATTAGGATTAGCTATTTGCTGAACCTCTCTTTGCCTCAGTTTCCTCTTTTATTACATGTGAATGATAGGGGCACCCAGTTCACAGAGTTGTTTTCAGGTTACAATGCGATTTTACTTGTCAAGTGTTTTAAGAAGTTTTTAAATCATTCGACTCATGTTCAACTCTTCATGATCCCATTTGGAGTTTTCTTGACAAACATACTGGAGTGCTTTGCCATTTCCTTTTCCAACTCATTTGACAGATGAGGAAACTGAGACAAACAGGATTAAGTGACTTGGCCAGGGTCATGCAGCTAGGAGGTATCTGAGGCTGGATTTGAACTAAGGTCTTCCTGACTCCAGGCCTAGCCCTCTAACCACTGGGCCACCAAGCTGCTGACAATATTAAGGTGCTTTATAAATGTCAGGTATTATCAAGATACTGAAGATCCTTCTCTCTCTGACATATCTTAAGAACACTCCTACTTCTCCCATTTCCTGTAGAAAGGACTCTCCTACATTTGATATCTTTTTATCAGTGCCTTCCCAGCTCTAACATTCTTTTCTGTGTGTTAAATCCCTGCCCAGCCGTTCTGTCTTTGAAGGTCTTGAAGGTTCTTAGCATTCCGTATTTCAACATCCCATTATCTTTTAACTGATTAGGATTTTGTTTCTTTTAGCCCTATTTATATACACTGTATATATGTCTTTGCAACAAGGTGATGTAAAAGCAAAAGTTGGTCCCTTTGAAACGCTGTCAAAATTATAATATTTGAAAAATAAATTCAATGCATTTATTTCAACAAATGGTTATATCAATACTGTACTTACTTGTTCAATTTGCTGTATGGAAATATTTTATTAATCTTCCTTTTTGAAAGAATCTTTTCATGAAATATATTTTTGTATTTTCTTTTGAGTTGCATGATTAAAGACCTTCACCAATGGGATGATTTCAATATTACTGAAATAAAAATTAAGCACTATATAGTATGTTCCATATGTATTTTTCCTAAGTTATCATGTTTGTAAATGAACTCATAGAACACAGAAAATATAAACCTTAAAAACTACCTTCCAATTGAGCAAATGCTCATCAATAGTTGTGGTATGTGATTGTAATGGAATATTATTGTGCTATAAGAACGGAAACATGAGATGATTGCAGGAAAAAACAACCTGGAAAACTTACATGAACTGACACAAAGTGAAATGAGGAAAACCAGGAGAACATTGTGCACAGTAACAGCAATATTTTACAATAAAGACCTGTGAATGATCTAGCTATTCTCAGCAATACAATGATCCCAGACAATCTGAAAAGAGTCATGAAAAATCCAGTCTGCCTTTAGAGAAAGAACTGATATTGTCTGAATACAGACTGAAGTGTACTATTTTTCATCTTTTATTTTTCGGTTAGAGTCTTCTTTATTTGGTGAGGCAATCGGTGTAAGTGACTTGCCCAAGGTCACACAGTTAGGAGGTGTCAAGTGTCTCAGGCTGGGTTTGAACATAGGTCCTCCTGACTCCAAGGTTAGAGCTTTATCCACTGCACCACCTAGCTGCCCCATTATTCCAATCTTCTTGCGCAAAATGACTAATACGGAAATGTTTTACATGATTACATATGTATTACCTATATCAAATTGCTTACTGTCTTAGCAAAGGATGAGAGGAGGGAGAGAAGGATAGATTCAGAAATCAAAACTTAAGAAATCCCAAATGTTAAAAATCACTTTTATATGTAATTGGGGGGGAAAATAAAATATTATTAAGAACTGCTTTCCATCAATATTTTTGAGTGTGTGCTGTGTAACTACTCTGAGCTCACAAAATATGCAGTTGAAAGAAACAGGGCTTACTTATATCCATGGAAAGGGATTCAACATGAATTCAAAACCAGCCTCAGATACTAAAAAAGGCTGTGATCCTGGGCTATACACTTAATAATCTCTCTTTGCCTCACTTTCTTCATATATAAAAGGAGGATTCCAGAAGAAATTAGCTCACATGATTCTTTTAAGGCTAACAAGAGATTATAGTTGTCAAGGATTTTGACAGTCTTAAAAGACATTATAAATGTGAGCCATTTTCTATATTCTGACAATCCTTCCGTCTCTGACAATCTGGGGTCTTAAGGACCTTCCCATTTCTCTCCTTCTAAGTAGTGAGAGCTCTCCTCTGTCTGATATCCCTGCTTCTCAGTGCCCTCCCAGCTCTCACGTTCTCTTCTCCATGGCAACTCCTGGTCCAGTCATTTTCTGTTTTAACGTCTCTAACAGTCCTGACATTCGGTGTTCTAACGCCCCCTCCCCCATCCTTACCCTATCCTTGAGCAGGCTAGTCTTTGGTTTATTTTTTTTCCTTTGTTGAAATTTACTACATGTATGTATCAGCAATAGAGTGATTAAAAACTGAAAAGTCTAGTTAAATTATTTTGAATTTGCAATAATTTCTTAAATACGAATTCATTCCTTTTGTTAGTAAAAATGGTAATATCAATACTAAACTTAACTTGATCACCTACTGGTTATGGAATGACTTTTATTTGGCCTTTTGTTTTTTCAGCTAAATGTCAGGTATTCCCCTCTGATTTTTCTCTTGGTTTTATACTTAAAGCGCTGAGTGTTAATTAATCTCTAATGCTTGACATCAATATTATTGCGATAAAAGTTGCTTCTCCTATTATAAGTACATTTCAGAATTTATTTTTCTAAAACTATTGTCTCTCTTTACCATAAGGCAGTGAATACAGAAAAACAATAAATTGACATACAATTACTTTTCATTTATTGTGGGGTTGGGCGTGGGGTGGGGACAGCCCTTGTGAGTGTCCAAGATAGGCAGCTGAGTGATAGGTACATGGCTTAGAGGTCTGGAAAGCGATTGATAAAGATTTGAAGTCAAAAGCAGCCTCAGACACTAAATAGGTTTGTGACTCTCAGCTACTCACTAAACCTTTCTTTGCCTCAGTGTCCTCTTAGATCACATAGGATGATAAGAGCACCTAGCTAGCAAGAGTGTTTTAAAGTTAAAATCAGATTATATTTGTCAGGATTTTAGATAATCTAAGACATAGTACAAATGTGAGCTATTATATGTGTGTGTGCGTATAATACATATGTATGTATATTATATATATTATATATGTGTAATGTATATATGTACAAACACACATGTTCTAAGGCTCCTTCCACATCTGATACATATTGTAAGGGTCTTTCCACCTCTGCCTTCTGGGGTTTAACAATACTCCTAGGTCTTTCCATAGGAAAGATTCACCTATGTCTCTTAGCCCTCATTCTCAGTGCCCTCCCACATTTAACACCCTCTTCTCTATGGCATCTCCCAGCCCAGCCATTCCATGTATGAAGGTCTCTAAGAGTTTTGTCATTCCAACTTCCAAGGTCCCACCTTATTCCAACAGCCTGGGCTTTGGTTTCTTTGAGTCATTTTCTCCAGATTTGCTGTATGTTTGTGTTAATAATGCAGTGATCAAAAACTAAAAAGTTGCTCCATTTGAAGCTGTTTGCCATTTTGAACCATTTTTTGAATATGAATTCATTCCATTTATTGCCCCAGATGGACTTTCTTGATCACCAGCTCATATGGAATTATTTTTGTTTTTCCTCATTTTTAAAGAAACATGCCAGGCACTCTCATCTTTTCTCCTGGGATTCAGGGTTAAGGACCCGGGTATGTATATTTAGAATATCACAACAGTGCTGATTTCAATCCTCTTGCAATAAAAGTTGTGTATCATATCATAAGTAGGCTTCCTGTTTATTCTTCTCAGATTATCAGGTTTGCCTGGACTTTAAATCACTGAACACAAAAACTCCATAAATTATAAAGCAAAAGCAACTTCCCGTCTAGTTTACTGTGTGAGTGTTGGTTGGATGGCCCTTGTCAGCTCACAAGACAGGCAGCTAGGTGGCACAGGGCCTAGGTCCCTGGAAAGGGATTCAGAAAGACTAGAATTCAAATCCAGACTCAGGTGCTAATTACATTCGTGATCCTGGCCTCTCATTCACAGAACCACTCTTTGCCTCAATTCTCTCCTGCATAAAATGGGGATGATAAGAGCACCTAGCTCACAAGGTGTTTTGTTTTTTGGGGTTGTTTTTTGGCTAATCAATGGTGTTAAGTGACTTGCCCAAGGTCACAGAGCTAGTAAGTGTTATGTGTCGGAAGGCAGATTTGAACTCAGGTCCTCCTGACTCTAGGGTTGGTGCTCCATCCACTGAGCCACTTAGCTGCCCCCATGAGGTGGTTTTAAGGATCAAATGAGATAATATTTCTCCAGTATTTTGACAACATTAAAGTACCATATAAATTATCATATTCTGAGGGTCCTTCCATCTCTGACAATCTGGAAACATCAGGATACTCTTAGCTCTCCCCATCTCTATAGTAAGGGCTCTCCTGTGTCTGATATTCCTGCTTTCCAATGCCTTTCCAGATCCTCCATTCTGTATTGCAGCTCCTACCACCTACAATCTATCTTTGGAGATCTCTGAAAGTCTGGTCATTCTGTGTTCTAAGTTTCAGCTTGGCTTTCTTTTGATCCTTCTGTTTAAATTCTCTGCATATCTGCTAGCAAATGAAAAAGTTGGTCCCTTCAAACCCTAGGAAAGTTAAAATAATATTTTAAAAAATAAATTCACTCCATTTATTGCAAAAAATGAGAATATTAATACCAAATTTATTTGATCAGTTGTATATATGGAATTATTCTGTACTTCCTCATTTTTAAAGAACCATTGCACATACTTTCTATTCATTTGTCCACTATGGTCAAAGACTGAGTTTTAAATCAGAAAATCAAAACAGTATTGAATCCATTATTTGTGAAATAAAACGTGTTTATCAAATCATGAGAATCTCTTTTATAATTGATTCCTCCTAAATGATCATGCCTGCCATTAGCTTAATCCACTGAATACAGAAAAAGCACATTTGAAAAAAATGCTTCTCACTGATTTTGTGTGTACCTATGTAAGTGTATACTTGTGTGTGCATGCATGTGTGCTTAAATAAAGTCTGATCATCATACCACAATTATGTTTAATTTTTGTTTTAAAAATGATACCAACCTTGCCAATACACTGGAGTAATTGACAGAAAAAAATAAATTTGTGAACAAAAATCAGAATGACCTGAATATTTCCTGATTATCTAAGACCCCTGCCAACTCTGAGGACAGAGACATCAGTGGTTCAGGGCTTAGAGCCCAAGGCGTAGGGTCAGAAAGGGCTGCATTTGCATCCACAATAAGACACAGAGTAGGTTTGTGTCTGTGGGTCATGCCGCAGAGCTTTATGATCCCCACTGTTGTCTCCTCTAAAATTCAGTATGATATTGTCAGCTAGCCAACTGCTTATGTGTGTATATATTTATGTATATATATGTATATATGTATTCGTATATGTATTGTGAGAGACGATCTCTCAGAAGTGAAGCCTCCTTAAAGGGTAAGTAGTTCTTCTTAATAATTCTTGATTGTTGCTTTCAAAACTCTCCCCAGCTCAGTTAAGCACATAGCAAAAAGAATAGCCCTACCCCTAACCTGAACAGCTTGACCTTGCAAAACTTCCAAACTTTTCTTGTCTCTGCGAAAACTTATGTCTCAGTGAATAGATTGTGCCCCCTGAAAGCTCAGCCAGTGAGGTAAGGGGATGGGGGTTAGGGAGGAAGAGCTCAAGTTAGGGTATAAATTAGCCTTGATTTCTCTACTGAACTTGTACTCTCCTGGCCAGCAATGGCAACTAGGAGCGGCACCCTTCCTCAAGAGAAAGCAATAAACTTTCTACTTTCAAGGTATCTAAGTCTTCGTTTTTAATTTTGAGTAAGTGGTCTCTATCCCACACATGTGAATATATATATACGTAATATATATATATATATATATATATATATATATATATATACGTATATATATATATATATATATATATACACATACATAAATATATATATATGTATAGAGAGATAAGATACATTTTTATGTTTCCCCCAGTTACATGTCAAGAAAAATTTTAGCATTCATTTCTAAAAGATTTTTTTATTCTATTCAGTCAAGTTATATTTATTTATTTATTTAGAATTTCATTTTAAAAAAAATTTATAGTTTTCAACATTTACTTCCATAAGATTTTGAGTTCAAAATTTTCTCCCCATTTTGTCCCTTCCTGCACCCCAAGATGATGTGTATTCTGAATACTCCTTCCCCTAATCTGCCCTCCCTTCTATCTCCCCACTTCTTTTATCCCCTTCCCCTTCAATTTTCCTGTGGGGCAGGATGGATCAGGGGCAGAGCCAAGTAAAGGTATATTGGGCTGAGTGGGAAGCGGAGTGCAGCTCAGCATGGGTGCACAGGCCTCACTGAACCTGGAGCAGACCTCCAGACTGTCTGGAATCTGCCACAGCTGCCTGTGATTTAGTCCTCTGAGGCTTCCTCTAGCTAAGCTGAGGCCTGTTTTGTTTTGTTTTGTTTTTTAAATAATATATAGAAATGCTGCTGCTTTATGGGGGTTTATTTTGTTTCCTGCAACTTTACTAAAGTTGTTAATTATTTCAAGTAGTTTTTTAGTGGATTCTTGATTCTCTGAGTATACTATGACATCACCTGCAAAGACATTTGTTTCCTCATTGCCTATTCTAATTCTCTCAATTTCTTTCTCTTTTCTTATTGCTAAAGCTAAAATTTCTTGTACGATATTGAATAATAGTGATAAGGGGCATTCTTGCTTCCCCCCGATCTTACTGGGAAGGCTTCCAGTTCATCCCCATTACAGATAATGGTTGCTGATAGTTTTAGACAGTTACTACTTATCATTTTTAGAGAAAGGTTAATTTATTCCTTTGTCTTCTAGTATTTTTAATATGAATAGATGCTGTATTTTGTGAAAAGCTTTTCCTCATCGAGATAATCATATGATTTCTGTTAGTTTTGTTATTGATATGGTCAATTATGCTGGCATTTTTCCCAATATTGAATGAGCCCTGCATTCATGGTAAAAATCCCATCTGATCATAGTATATATTCTTGGTGAAATATTTCTGTAATCTCCTTTAAATTTTTATATCAATATCCATTAGGGAAATTGGTTTCTCTCTCTATATATATATGTGTATATGTGCATGTATATATATATATATATATATATAATATATTATATATATATATACATATACATATACATGTACATACATAGATATGTATATATATACATATACATACATATATATGTATATATACATATACATACACATATATATATATATATATATATATGTATATATATATATATATACATATTTGCTTTGGCTCTTCCTGGTTTATGTATCATCACCATATTTGTGTTTTAAAAAGAATTTGATAGGACTCCTTCTTCAGCTATTTTTCCAAATAGTTTATATAGTATCGGAATGAATTGTTCCTTAAAAGTTTGGTACAATTCAGTTGTAAATATATCTGGTGCTGGAGACATTTTCTTAGGGAGTTCATTGGAATCTTTATCAATTTCTAATTTTTAATCTGGTTATTTTAGTATTCTATTTCTTCTGCTGATCTAGGGTTTTTTTTGTAAATATTCATCCATTTCACCTAGATTGTCAGAATTTTTGGCATACAATTGGGCAAATAGCTCCTAATAATTATTTTAATTGTGTTTTTATGGGTGACAAATCAACTTTATTCATTTTGAATACTGATAATTTGGTTTTCTTCTTCTTTTTTTTTTAAAATGAAATTAACCACAGGTTTATAACTATATCATTGATTTTTTTCTTAAAACCAACTTTGAGTTTTATTTATTAGTTTAATGGTTTTCTTTCAATTTTTTTAATCTCTACTTTGATTTTCAAGATTTCCAACTTGGTGTTTAATGGGGGATTTTTAATTTGTTTTTTGTTTTTAGCTTTTTTAGTTGCATGTCCAATTCATTGATCCGATCTTTCTTTACTTTATTGTTGTAAGAATTTGGAGATATAAATTTTCCCCCAAGTACCACTTTGGCTGCATCTGATAAATTTTGCTATGTTGTCTTATTATTTTCATTCTCTTTGATGAAATTGTAGATTTTTTCTAGGATTTGTTCTTTGACCCACCTATTTTTAGGATTACATATATTAAGTTTTCAATTGATTTTCCATCTATCTTGCCAGGGCCCTTTATTAAATTAATTTTTATTGCATCATAATCTGAAAAGGGTGCATTTAATATTTCTGCTTTTCTGCATTTGCTTGTGATGCTTTTGTGCCTTAGTACATGGTCATTTATTTTGTGTGTGTGTGCCATGGACTACTGGAAAAAATGTAAATTCCTTACTATTGCCATTCAGTTTTCTTCAGAAGTCTGTCATATGCAAATTTTTTGAAATTCTGTTCACCTCTTTTCTTCTTTCTGAAATATTATGTGATTAGATTTACCTAGTTCTGAGCGAGGAAATTTGAGGTCCCCCGTTAGTATAATTTTGTTGTCTATTTCCTTCTATAACTAATTTAACTTCACCTTTAAAATTCTGGACACTCTACCATTTAGTGCATTTATTTTTAGTATTGATATTACTTCATTGCCCACAGCATGTTTTTGCAAGATGTATTTGTCATCACTGACTCTTTTAACTATTTTTTTTTCCTTTTGCTTTGTCAGAGATCACTATTGCTACCCTTCTTATTTTTTTTCACCTCAGCTGAAGCATAATATATTCTGCTCCAGCCTTTTCCCTTTACTTTGTGTGTGTCTCATTGCTTCAAATATGTTTCTTGTAAACACATTTTTTAATGTGTTTTTTAATTCCCTCTGTTATCTTCTTCCATTTTATGAGACAGTTCAACCCATTCACATTCACAGTTATGATTACTGTTTATTTCTCTCCATCCTATTTTTCCCTGTTTGTACCTTTTTCTCCCTCTCTCTCTTTTACCTTGCCCCTCCTCACCAGTGTTCTACTTCTGACCATCGCCTCACTCAATCTACTCTCCCTTTAATCAGCTCTCCTTTTCTTGTCCCCCTCCCCTCCTATTTTCTTATGAGGTAAGATAAATTTCTATATGGAACCGAGTGTGTATGTTATTCCTTGTTTCAGCCAAATCTGATGAGAGTAAGATTCAAACCATGCTCAGCCCTTTCCTTTCTTTCCCTTTACTGTAATAGGTCTCTGGTGCCCTCTATATGATATAATTTACCCCATTCTGCCACTCCCTTCCCTCTTTTCCCAGTGCAATCCTCTTTCTCACCTCTTAATTTTTTTTCCTATCATCCCATCTACACATCCTCTGTCTATGTGTACTCCTTCTAACTGCCGTAGTAGAGAAAAAGTTCTTAACAGTTACTAGTATCATCTTCTTGTGTAGGGATATAAACAGTTTAAACCTATTTAATATCTTATATTTTTTTCCTTTCTGTTTACCTTTTAATGCTTCTCTTGAGTCTTGTATTAGAAAATCAAATTTTCTTTTCAGTTCTGGTCTTTTCATGAGTAATGTTTTAAAGCTCCTATTTCTTTGAATGTCCACCCCATCCCCTGAAAAATTACATTTGATTTTGCTGGGTAGTTGTTCTTGGTTGTAATCGTAGCTTCCTTACCTTCCAGAATATAATATTGAAAGCCCTCCAATCCTTTAATGTAGAAGGTGCTAAATCCTGTGTAATCCTGACTGTGACTCCTTGACATCTGAATTGTTTCTATCTGGGTGTTTGCAATATTTTCTCCTTGACCTGAAAGTTATGGAATTTGGCTATGATATTCCTGGAAGTTTTCATTTTGGGATCTCTTTTTGGAGGTGATCAGTGGATACTTTCAATGTCTATTTCACCCTCAGTTTTAGGATATCAAAGCTGTTTCTCTTGATGATTTCTTGAAAGATGCTGTTCAGGCTCTTTTTAAAATTTTTTGATCATGCATTTCAAGTAGTCCAATAATTCTTAATTACCTTTTTTAGATCTATTTTATAGCTTAGTTGTTTCTCCAATGAGGTATTTTGTATTTTCTTCTATTTTTTCATTCTTTTGATTTTATTTGATTGATTGCTGTTATGTCATAGAGTCCTTACTTTCCACTGGCTCAATTCTACATTTTAAGAAAGTATTTTCTTTTTCTTTTTTAAAAAAAAATTAATTTATTGTTAGTGTTTAACATTCACTTCCATAAGCTTTTGAGTTTTAAATTTTCTCCCCCTCCCCCCAGCCTCCCTCCCCAATACTGCACGCCATCTGATATAAGTTCTACATATGCACCCTTATTAAACATATTTTCACATTAGTCATGTTGTAAAGAAGAATTAGAACCATTAGGAGGAACCACAAGAAAGAAGAAACAAAAAAAACAGAAGAAAAAAAGAGCAAATAGTATGCTCTGCAATCAAACTCCATTGTTTTTTCTCTGGAAGTGGATGGCACTTTCCATCATGAGATTTTTGGAGATGTCTTAGGTCCTTGCATTGCTTTGAAGAGCTAAGTCTATCAAAGTTAATCATCACACACCTGTCTCAGCCTTCCCATTCCTGACCTCCACAAACCATGCTACTGGGGACTTAATCCTTGCAGTTTTTGAATCCTTCCTCCCACCCATCACCCCCTCCTTGGTGAGTAAGTACAAATTCACTTAGACCACTCCATCTAGCCACAACCATACCAAGCCATGTTTGTCCTTCTCTCCACCTGCAAATTCCACCCATTCACTGTGACACAGAAGAAAGGCCTGTGGTTTTGGAGGTCAATCAATAAACATTTATTAATCACCTACTATGTCCCTCCTATTTCCCTAAGTGCTTGGGTGGAGAGGCAAAAGCATAGTCTCCTACTCAGGTCCTTCCTTCTATGTCTTGGCTGAATTTACATCTACACATTTCTGGTCATTGAAGGCTCAGAGCAGGAAAGGTCTAGTGTATAACCTGAGAAGAGTATGTCTGGGGCAGCTAAGTGGTGCAGTGGAAAGAGCACAGGCCCTGAAGTCAGGAGGACCTGAGTTCAAATATAGCCTCAGAACAAACACTTGGCACTTACTAGCTGTGTGAACCTGGGAAGGCACTTAACCCCAAATGTGTAAAAAAATAAAATAAATTAAAAAAAGAATAAGAATAAGAGCTCTGTAATCTTGTGGCTCCCTAACCTAGGAGTGGACCCAGACAGAAAATAGCATGTTTTCATTGCCTTCTTCCCACTTCTTCTGTCTGAAGTGAGTATGCAATAGTTTTGTCTGCTGCTAATTGAAGGTAGTTTTGAAAAAGTCTCTGCAGCAGGGGGAAAGGCAACATAGGCCATAGGTCACATGGTTCCTCCCTCCTGGGAATGTGGAGGTTGGTGGGGGGAGGGGAGGAGTGATAAGGAAGTGCTTTAAAGATTAATGTGATCCCTCCTGTGTCAATTCATCCCAGTTTCACCATATCCCAATTATTTTTTTCTCTGTCCTGTGGTAATGGGGGACAGGGGAATGCTGGTAAAATATTTTGAGGTGGATAGGATCCCAATAAAAGCTCTAGTCTGTAGCCCCACCCTTCAGGCTGTGAGGCCTGCTGAGGAAGGAATGTTTTGTTGAAAGATGTACCAGTGGAGCCCTACCTCTTGTTGTCATGGCGACTCCTCTGTTACCAAGGAAATCTTATCCTGAGTTGCTTACTCTGATAATGGCTCCTTATTAGGCTGGAATTATGAAGATCCCTCAGCCAAGAGGAGGAGGGGGCTTCTTTCCCTCTTTGTTCTGAGCAACCAACTGGGCAGAGACCTAATCCTTGGGGACTGCAATACAACAGGAAATAACAAACTCATAAAAATCTTACAATGCATACATGTATGTGTGTCTGTGTTTGTCTGTATAGAGAGAGACAGAGAGTGATAAAGAGAGAGGAGGTAGGAAGGAAGAGAGGGGGAGATTGAAGCTAACTGCACAACAGTACATTTTTTGGCACATAGTAAGAGCTTTATAAATGTTAGCTATTTAATATGTATAACATACATACATACATATATATAATATGTTATATATATAATATAGTATGTATATTATAGACACCCACACCATGTACAAATATATATAAACACAACCGTGCACACAGAAATAGATTGACATATATAAATTGTATTCAGATAATTTCTGACAGTATCTTACATATGCATTATTTTCAGAAAGGCAACATGGTATAGTGGGGAAATGGCCATCCTTGGATTCAGGAATACCTGAGTTCAAATCATGCCTTTGATATGTGTTAAATCTATGGCTATGGGTACTAGGCAAGTAATTTCACCTATTAGTGGCCCAGGGCATCCTTCAAACACTATAAAATGCAGAGCAGGTGCTGACTTCGTTTGTCAAAGGCATTTCCATAACTGATTTTTCTCCCCAACTTCCTTCCCCCACCAAAAATGTGACATAATCATATAATCATTGAATGGTAGACAGAAAAAAAATGTTAGAGATCATCCAGGATAAACTTTCATGAGCAGGATGCTGAGGTTCAGAAAGCTTTCCAACTCAGGAATAGGAATTAGATTTCTTGTGCCCCATTTTAATGGACTTTGAACCATGCATTTTCCTTTCCACATTCTTTTTATTTATTAATTTATTTTGAATTATCAACAACCAGTCCCATAAGGTTTTGAGTTTTAAATTTTTCTCCCCCTCCCTCCCCACCTTCTTCCCCTAGACTGCATGCATTCTGATATAGGCTATACATATACATTCCTATTAAGCATATTTTCACGTTAGTGATGTTATAAGTATGAAGTAGAAGCAAAGGAGGAACCACCAGAAAGAGGAAACAAAACATAATAAAAGGAAAAAAAATAGCAAATAGTATGCTTCAATCTGCATTCAAACTCCAAAGTTCTTTCTTCTTTCTGGATAGCACTTTCCATCACAAGGCCTTTGGAGATGTTTTAGATCCTTGCATTGCTGAGAAGGGCTAAGTCTAGCAATGCTATTCATCACACAATGTGGCTGTTACTGTGTACAACATTCTCCTAGTTCTGCTCACTTCACTCAGCATCAGACCATACACATCTTTCCAGGTTTTTCTGAAGTCAGCCTGTTCATCATTTCTTATAGCACCATAGCATTCCATTACATTCATATACCACAACTTGTTCAGTCATTCCCCAATTGATGGGCATCCTCTTAATTTCTAATACTTTGCCACCACAAAAAGAGCTGGTACGAATATTTTTGTACATGTGGGTCCTTTCCTCATTTGTATGATCTCTCTGGGATGTAGCCCTAGAAGTGTTATTGCGGGGTTAAAGAGTATACACATTTTTATAACCCTTTGGGTATAGTTCCAATTTGCTCTCCAAAATGGTTGGATCATTTCACAACTCCACCAACAATGCGTTAGTGTTCCAATTTTCGCACATCTTCTCCAACATTTATCATTTTCCTGTTTTGTCATGTTGGCCAATCTGATAGGTGTGATGTGGTACCTCAGAGTTGTTTCGATTTGCATATCTCCACAACAGTATATTAAAGAAGATATGAAAACCAGATGTGACTAAAAGAATGGAATCATGAGAAGGAACAAACATGGAATCTATCATTTCATTCAAGGACTCAGTGATCACCTACTAGACAGGTGTGCTTAAGTCTGTCTCTAGGCCAAATACATGCCTGAAATCTTGAATTTCCCAAGAGAATCTTTGAATGTTAGGGAATATTCAGCAGATCACATTTGCTTTAAGGATTACAAAGAACTTTTCACATGCTCCTTTTGATTTTCACAACACACCTGTAAAGACTCTTACCGTAATTCCAAAGTGGAAAGTGAAAGTCTCTTGATGCCTGTTGCCCAGACTGAGGAAAAGAGGCCCAGAGAAGGGAAATGACCTGCCTGGAAAGGAAGTGGATTTCAGGATGGCCGTGGGGGTAGGGTTAAGTCACATAACTAGTAAATGCTTCCTTTCACACATTTCAACACTCACTCCCTATAACTTTGGGGGCTTCATCCTTACCCTGTTGGAATCCTTTTCCCTGGCCAGCCCCTTGGTGAGTAAGCACACTTTCATACAGCCCAGTGTATTTAGTCACCTCCATGCCAAGCCATGCTTCCCTTCCTGTCTAGGCAGACAACCATGCCATCACCTTGCCATCTTCCCTGGGAAGATATCAGACGAAGTTTAGGACCTTTTCCCTGAGATCCTTACATACTTCTCTTCCACCTAAATACTGAGAGGAAATGTTAAATTCTGTGCTACCTTTACTGTTTAGTTGACTGTCTAAATTTAAGAGGGTGGTGTACAAATGTTAATAAAGAAGATTAAAATTAAACACTTTTGATATGTTTTCCCCCCCAGAGAGACAGTTGATAAATATGTATTAGCCCACCTCAGAAGTCACTTCATCTCTCCATCTTCTGATTTGTAAAATGGGCTAAGGATAAGTATCCTACCTCTCTTCTAAGGCTGTCTTAGCCAAGTAGTTCCAAGTTTTTGCAGCTCTGGGATACCAGTTGATATCAGCTAGCACTTTAAGGCTAGTAAAGCATTCTCTATGTGTAGCAGTGGGTGTGGATGAAGTCAATTAATCAATCTCCCTAGTCTACAACCCATTCTTAGCACATTCTAACTCCCCATCAGGTAAGAATCCATGCAAATCAATGAGAAATCCAGAAGTATAAACTAGATGTGAACCAGACCTTGGCATCATCTCTGGCATTTTTACTAAGTGTGACAGGAAGTTCATGCAGATGGGTTGAGGAATGGGATCACATTCCTGGCAGTTTTGAAAAATCCACAGCCATTTTGGGATCAGGGCATTTTAGTTTCTAGCAGTTCATTGGTAGAAGCCTCCATCCAAGTCCTTCAGCAGGAAACACTTGGGGAGGGGGTAAGGAGGTGCACATTTTCAGCATCATCTCCTCTCCCTCTTCCTCTTATGCAAAGTTGGACCTTGTGAACTGTATAGGACCAGAGGATTTGGACGTTTCTTGAATAACCTGGAAGTGTCCCAGCAGGCAGCGGTGTGTGTGTGCATTAGGAGGAGAGGGCAGATTCCACACCATGAGGACAAGCAGAGGTAAAGCTTTAGAAGGAGCCAAACAGAAAAGCTTCAGCATAAGTAAGGAGAATATCTTAAGGACTCCAGGAAAGGAACTTCAAAGAAGTAGGTGTTAACCCTTTGCCACCTATGTTCTCTACTTTGGATCCTACTTTCTTCTGGACTCTGTGTGTACTAGAGGGTGACTCTGGGGGTTGGAGTTAATTTTGTGCTAATTCTACCACTGTGTTAAAAATGCGTTTCTAAACATTGAGAAGGTCAGGTTAGCTAAATGGTATCAGTTGATGTTCTGGAAGCTCATGAGTCATGACAATGCCCAAGTCCTAAAGGTTATGTCTAGTTCACTGAAGGGGAGATATAAGGAGATGCTCTGAGACCTGACCCAATGTGAGTGCGATTTGTGCTAACAGCTTCATGTCTGGGCTACTCATGCATAACTCAGTTAACTCCCATAACCTCCCTGGCATGTATTATTATCTTTATTTTAAAGCTGAGGAAACTGAGGCTCAGAAAAGTCCAGTGACATACCTCTGGTTCCCAAGCTGATAAGTATCAGAGATGGAATTTCAACCCATGTTTTCTTTGATCTCACATCCATATCCATCACTCTTTGAACTATACCATACTACTTATTTCCTTTTCCTTTTTTAAAAAAAAGTGTTCTTTATATCAGTCATTTTGTAATATTCTCCTCCTCAATTCAACTGTTACATTAACTTTGTAAATTAGCCCAGTCATGTTGGTCCACCATGCCTGTAATCCTTGCTGTAGGAGAGATTGAGGCTAATGGGTCACTGTGGTTCAAGAATTCTAAGCTTCTGTGAACTGCACCAATTCAATGTATGAACTGGGCCTAACAGTATTTAAAAGTATAATTATATGAATATCTTTTTTATGATCAAAATTCTCTCAATATCTGTTCTCCTTCCCCCTCCATGGGAGACATTCTATACAGCAACATTTTTTTAAAAGAATAAAGAACAAAAATTTACAGTATTCATCAATATGCCTAAAATGTTTCATAGTGTATGCATCGTACCACAATAGTTGACCTTTCATATCTGCAGGAGAGGAAGGGGAGAGTATCTTGTATCTCTTCTTTGGAACCATGAGAGAACTACATGATTTTGCAACATTCACTTTTGATTGTTTTTCGATTGTTCTTTCCATTTACATTATTGGAGTCACTTTCTTTGTGTTTTTTTTATTGTGTTTACTTAAAGCTTCATCTAATATTTCAAATATTTCTATGTGTCCATGTATTTATCAACTTTGTTTGTGTCCATATAGTAACATTCCATTACATATATGTCCCACAATTTCTTTAGCCATTATGAAATTGTTGGGAAAAGATTTTGTTTTACTATTGTAAATATTTTGATGTATATTAAAAATTCTCATCAGTAACCTCCTTGGATTTTCATATATATATTTATTGTATATATATATTTCTATACACATTTATATTATCTATATATGTATCTTTGTCTATCTGTTAATTTCATATTTTTGAAATCAAACAGTTATCTGAGAAATTTGGTGTAAGAATTTTCCCCCCATTTGATCACTTCCCTTCCTATCTGAGATGCATTGATTTTGTTTGTAGAGGGGCATTTCAATTTCATGTCATCAAAGTTATCTATTTCATCATTTACAGTTGCCTCTATTGTATTCCTTCTTTGTTTAAGACTACTTCCACCCATAGTCGTGAAATGTGTATGATATTTCCTTCTTGTAATTTTTATTATATGATCTTCTGTATTAAGGTCACAAATCTATTTAGAACTTTTTGCTTAAGATGGCAGAAACTGTTGGTCTAAGCCTATTTTCTCTCAGATTCCTTTCTAGTTTTCCTATCAGGTTTTATCAAATAAGGAGTTCTTTTCTAAGTAATTTATATATTCGTATTTATTAAACAATGGATGATTGACCTCTCTTATTTCTCATTCCTCTTTCATTATTGACTTTTTTATTATTTCCCCTGACATTCTAGATGGTTTTTTTTATCCAATTTTAATTATTTATTGAGTTTTAAAATTATTACACAGAAATACCATTGATTTCTCTGGGTTTATTTTGCAAACTCTTATCAGTAATGTTTAAACCAAAAATCTTAATGCACACCACTTTTACTCTATGGATTCTCTTTTTTTATACTTAGAAGTACAACATATGTGACAATTCAGAGGGGAAGGGCAGGATCCCAATTGTAGGGAAAATGGCCTATATGAATACATACTCCTTTGGTTGTGTCTGGGGATTTCAGACCTCTGTCTGTCATGTCTCTCCTTTCTCTAAGAGAGTGCAGGAAACATGATAGGATCACAATAGCCAGTGTCCCATCATTTCTGAGTTCCATGTAGGCAATACTGCATCCCATCAGAATCCCAGAAGGATAGGAATGCCAGAGTATAGAAATCAAAGTTGGCTCAATCCTGCCAGTGACACTTCCTCATACTTGGTGCCAAGATGCAAGGCAAATGTTTTTTTCCTAGATTTCAGTGCCCAGAGGTCTCCAAAGACAAGTTCAAGCAGATGTCACCAAACCTGTTGATTCTGGGTTAGGGTCTGCTTGAGTCTTTAATAGCAATATTTAAAGAAAAGTGAATAATGGTCTAAATCACTATTGATTAGAGAAATGCAAATTCAAACAATTCTGAAGTCCCATATCACACCTATAAGATTGGTTAACATGACAAAACAAGAACATAATAAATGTTGGATAAGACATGGGAAAATTGGAATACTAATGCACTGTTTATGGAGTTGTGAGCTGATAACCATTCTGGAGAGCAGTTTGGAACTATGCCCTATAAAGGGCTGCAAAAACACTTCTAGGTCTGTATCCCAAAGAGATTATAACAATGAGAAAAGGACACATATTTACAAAAATATTTTAGCAGCTTTTTTTGTGGTGGCAAAGAATTGGAAATTGAAGGGATGCCCATCAAATGGGGAATGTCTGAACAAATTGTGGTAAATGAATGTAATGGAATACTATTGTGCTATAAGAAATGATGAGCAGGGAGATTTCAGAAAAACCTGGAAAGGCTTACATGAACTGATGCTGAGTGAAGTGAGCAGAACCGGCAGAACATTGTACACAGTAACAGTAACATTGTGAGATTATCAACTTTGATAGACTTAGCTCTTCTCAACAATAAAATGATCTAAGACAAATCTAAAGACTATGATAGAAAATGCTATCCACAGCTAGAGAAAGAGCTATGGAGTCTGAATGCAGATCGAAGTATACCATTTTCTCTCTTTTTTTCTCATGGTTTTTCTCTTTGGTTCTAATTCTTCTGTACAATATGACTAATGTGGAAATATTTTTAATATGATTGTACATGTATAGTCTATGTCAGATTACATACCATCTCAGAGTGGGGAGGGGAGGGGGGAAGTTTAGAACTCAAAGCCTCAAAGTGAATGTTCAATAACTAATTATTTTTTTAAATTTAATGATAAGGAAATAAACAGGAAAAGTCACTATATTCAAAGAGCTTAAAATCAAATGGAAGAGATAGCATGTAAACAAAAAGGTGTATAAATTATACATAGATAATAGAAAGAAGATAACCTTAGAGGAGCAACTTTAATTAGATGGGATTTAGGGGAAACTGCAGAAGGTAGGTTTTGATCTCTTACTTAGAGAAAGCCAAAAAAAAAAAAAGACATTCCAGGCATTTCAATATCATATAAGCAGTTTGAAATAATAATTTAGTTCCAATTTCTTTCTATGATACAAATGTAGTCTTACTACATAAACCAGGGACAGACAATAAAGAGAAAGAAAAAAAATACATCTATACACATTATGTATTTTGGTGTAAAAATTTTACACAAAATATTAGCAAGTAGGGTACAACCATGTATTTAAGAGATTACACTCTTTGAACAGGATGAGTTTATACCAGCAAGGCAAAATTGGTTCAACATAAGTAACTCTATCAGTATAATACATTATGATAATAATATAAAAACAAGATTAGACAATAAAATGCTTTTGAAAAAATCCTGTACTCATTTGTGTTAAATCTTCTAGAAAGCACAAGAAAAAATGGAGACTTTGTTAACAGAGAAAACAATATCTATCTTAATTCAAGATCAAAAATGGCATGTACTGGATAAATGTTAGAGGCTTTCCCAATAAAAACATAAATAAAGCAGGGATGAGCATTCTTGCCACTACTATGTAACAGAGTACTGGAAATGTTAGGTGTTGCAATAAGAAAAAAAAAGAGAAATAGAGGGAATAAGCATAGGTAAAGAGGAAAGAAAAGTATCAATTTTTGCAGATGGTATGATTTTTTAAATAGAATATCATAAGAAGTCAATGAAAAATTAATGAAGACAATAAAATTAGCAAATTTGTACAATATAAAATAAATCCACATAAATTATCAGCATACTTGTATGTCACAACAAAATCTACCAGGAAAAACTTGAAAGATAAAATGTATTCAAAATTGTTGCAGAAGGTATAAAATATTTATGAATACAACTTTTCAGATGCAGCCAGTATCTATATGAATCCACCTATGAAATAATCTTGGCAGAAAGAAAGATTGCTGCATAATGGGAGAAATGACAATTCCCCATGAGTAGGTTCAGCCAGTATAATAACAATGACGGTACTACCTAGATTAATTTACTTATTCACTGCTATACCAATTGAACTACTAGCGGAATATTTTACAGAGGTAGGAAAAATGATAATCTATTTCATACGGAAGAACAAAAGGTGAAGAATCTCAAGCATAATAATGAAAACAAAGCAGCCAAGAAGGGAATCTATCAGTACCACATCTAAAACTACTACAAAAGTGATAATCATTAAACTGACTTGGTGCTGGTGAAAAAATTGAAAGGTCAGTCAGTCAAACAGATTAGAGATACAATATGCAGCAGAAAAAAATCATAAAGGCATAATGTTTGACCATGGTTATAATGGAAAGACTATTTCCTGAAAAGTGCTGACAAAACTAGAAAAAATTTGTCAGACATTGGACTTACATATCTCACATGATTGATATACAAACATAAGCTCCAAATGGATAAGTGACCATAATATAAAAGGTCACATTATACTCAAAAAGCAGGAGGTAGAAATAAATTACTTTTCAGATTTATGGAGAGGGGGAACGTTCATGACTAAATAATCAATACACAGCATAAAATGGAAAATTATAGGTGTATGAAATTTTAAAAACATTTGCCACATTTTATCTAATACAGGTACAATTAGAAGGAAACAGTTAACCCAGGGGAAAAAAAGAACTTTGCAGGAAGTTTCTCTGATAAAAGTCTGACATCCAACATAAATGAGTAACTGATTCCAGTTTGTAAGACCTAAAGCCATTTCCCAATAGACACGTAGTCAAACAAATAAACAGGGAACTTTGAAAGGAAGAAAAAAACTCAAGGTATAAGCAACCATATATGAAAAGATGAAAACAATCTTGAGGTCCTGCTTCACAAGCATCAGACTGGCAAAGATGACGCAAGGAGAAAACAAGAAATTCTGGAGGGGCTGTGGGAAAACAGGAGCACTACTGCCCTGTGGGTGAAGCTGTGAATTGGTCCAGCCATTCTGGAAAGCAATTCAGAACCATACCCCCCCCCCCCCCAGTTACTCATATATGCCAGCCCTTTGACTCCACTATCCCACTACTGGGCTTATACCCCAAAGAGACCAAAGAATGAGGGAAAGGATCGATATGTACAACAACATTATTGGTAGCTCTTTTCATGGTAGCCAAAAATTAGAACCTAAAAGGGTGTCCTCCTATTGGTGAAGGGCTAAACAAAGGTAGGGAGATTTAGGTGATGGAATGTTAATTTGCCCTAAGAAATGATAAAATGAATAGTTTCTGAGGAATCAGGGAAGGTCTCTAAGAATCAGAATAGAACAAAATGAACAGAAAAACTGGGAGAACG
Organism: Phascolarctos cinereus; assembly: GCF_003287225.1. Taxonomy (NCBI): domain Eukaryota; kingdom Metazoa; phylum Chordata; class Mammalia; order Diprotodontia; family Phascolarctidae; genus Phascolarctos; species Phascolarctos cinereus. The sequence continues at coordinate 57,913,075 of NW_027556291.1, read as the reverse complement.
ATTTCTTTAGTGACAATGATGTACTAGAGAAAAAAATCCTTTCAAAAGACTTTACAACTCTGATTAATCTCATGACAAAACAGCAGGCCAAAAGACAGAAAATGAAACACTCCTCCTCCTATCAGAGAGGTGATCAAATTGTAATATATATATAGAGAGAGATATACATTTTCAGATGTGGCAAGTGGGGTAATTTGTTTGGTAAACAATTCCTTTTTTAAGGAGAATTTAATTTTTACTTGTTGAGTTGGATTGGGGGTGTGTGAAATGAGAGGCAAAGATTGTAAAAGTGTATAAAAAATGAATAAATTTATTTTTAATTGCATTCAACTCTATGGCATATTCTTTTAAAGCCTCATCCTTCCTGGTTGAAATCTGAGAATTCATTTTAGAGACCAAAGGGAGCCATTTTAGAAATGCAAATCAATACCTTCTCTGCCACTTGAAGTCTTTGGGAATTGCCCGGGGCACAGAGAAATTAAGCCACTTGTCCAAGGACACAGAGCCAGTCTGTTAGAGTCACATTAGAAGCCAAGTCTTTCTGCCTCCCTCATGAGTTCTACCCACTAAGACACATTGCCCCTCATTAAATCTTACTTATGGTCAACCTTCATTCTCTCAGAATGACTTTGTTCTTTAGAAAGAACAAGTGAAATTCATTCTGCAAACAAACCAAGATGCAAAAAAATAACCTGTATCCAGTAGATTCAAGTTCCCACTAAATCTCTGTAGCCCCAGGCACCCCTTCCCACAATCCCAGCAGCTATCTCAGTCTCAGCATCCCCCAGAGCAGTGACCCTATACCCAGGATTTATTTTATTCAAAACATTAAAGAGTTAATTAGAGAGGATGTGAAAGGGCCTCTATTTCTCTTGGTAAACCACTGCATTGCTATGACATATAAGCAAGTAATTACCATTAAAATACATCTATTCAAAACACACCAAAGCCTAGCCTGTCACAAGAGGGTGAGATCTTAGAACATGGAATATCAGGGCTTATAGAGACCTGAGAACACTCAGAGAGTGTCTGGGCTAGGAGTTGCCATGGAGAAGAGAATGTCAGAGCTGGGAGGGAACCTCACTGGAGGGTTATTAGAGGTACAACAAGGGAAGTAGAAGTATCCAAGAAAATAAATAAATGTATGTGTGTGTATATATATATATAAATACATATATATATATATAAACACATATATATATATATAAACACACATATACATATACATACATATATATAAATACATATGTATAGAAACACACACATATACATATACATACACGTATATACACACATACATACACACACATACATACATACATACACACACACACACACACACACACACACACATATATATATATATATATATATACACACATACATACATGCATATACAGTCAGGGAATTCTGATATTTTCTCAATTTTTTTCTGTTAATTACCCCAATGTATAGGTAGGGATAGTATCATTTGTAAAACAAATGAATATAATTAGGGTATGATAGGCAGATTGTAATTTGGAAAAAATTTTTTTATTAACATAAAGTTGATGTTGTCAAATAAACCCCAGGAAAGGAAAGAGGAAACCCCAGAGAAAATGTGAAAGCTTTGGAACATCCATCAATATTCTGAGGGCAAAATTTGGAACTATAAAAACTCACATACAGTGACTTGAAAGGAATTCAGAATATTTTATTACAAAATCATTCATTTGACAACATTGGAAAGGGGACATCTCTGCTTTAAATCACAGTATTTCTACGAGCCATGAACAGTGAATTAACAAAAAAATATGTAGACTCCTAAGTTCCCAAATCTTAGCCAGTCTCAAGAAGGTGGGACCTTAAACCAGAACTGAGAACAGATTTTATCTAGGAATTTAAGTGTCCAGGAGAAGAGATTGTCAGAGTTGACAGGGTATTGAAATAGAGGGCTGTCAATCTCAGAAAGGCCCTTTCAGCTGTGGAAGACTGGAATTCATAGTGGCTTTCTAGTCCAACAAATTTTAGGAATGGAACAAGACTCATGACATACCTAATAAGTAGCAGTTGTAAAGTGCTTTAAGGTGGCAAAGCATTTTGCTTTGTGAGCTCATTTGATCCTCACTACAAGCAGCTGAGCTAGTTGCTGATATTATTCTTCCTTTTAGAGCAGAGGACAGTGAGGTCCAGAAAGGTCAGAAAATGGTCCAGGGTCACAAACCTAGTTAGGTGTTTAAGGTAAGAGTGGAAAGCAGCCCTTTCTGACTCTAGTCCCAGGGCTCTAAGCCCAGAGGTACAGTAGGTTCCAGTGGGAAGATCTGTGAAGGGGTTCAAGAAAACCACAAAACACTCAGAGGATGTACATTATTTCAAATTGTACTTTTGGGTCAATTGCACAAATATATAAACAGGGTGAGGACAATTTAAAAAAGCAAATTATAATTGTAAGTAGCATTTATTTCAAGAAAATATATATTTATGCTATGAAGACCTTCTGAATTAAAACTTGAGTTAGGAAAACTAAGAAAGACCTCTGGATGCAGCTGGGATCCATAAATTCACAAAGTCATTCCTTAGAGACAGAGAGTCTCTGTTGCAGTAGTTTGTGAACCCACTTTCTTTAACATAACCAGTCATGATCCTTTGAACCCATGATATTACCAGTTCATTAACCAGTGATATGATTTCTGTTCTGTTCTTTGTTCTATGCTTATGAAAATGAGTCGCATCTTCATTTTGGCATAAACTGAGGCAAGTCATTGACACATTTATTGACAACTATTCATGTCACTATTAATAAATGTTGTCTTGCTTAGAGAAAACATGCCTTGGTCTACCTTTTTCTTAAGTTTTACTTGTGACATTTTTATTCCAGCAGTTTTTTTTTCCAGTAGGGATTTCATTCATAAGTAATTTATGTTTTCAGATTTATCAAACATGGAATATGAAAATCTATTGTTGCTGGTTCTGCCTTGTCTGCTCTGTTCCATTGATCTACTGCTCTATTTTTAAACTAATTCCAAATAGGTGATGCCAGCTGCATTACAATAGAATTTCATTTCCAAACATGAAATTCTCCCTGTCTTCCTAATATTTTTCATTATTTGCCTTGATATTTTCTATCTTTACTACTCCAAATTTTTTTTTTGTTAATTTTTAAAACAGATCTGTAAGGTAGCCCACTGATCATGTCATTTTTATAGCTTTCAATTTGATAATTAACTCTGGGAGTATCATCTTTTTTGGTTGTATTGGCATGGCCTAGCTTTGAGCACCAAATAACCTTTCAGTTATTACAATAACTTTCTTATTATTTAAGTGTAATTTTGTAATTGAATCTATGCAGTTATGTTGTGTCTTTGGCAAATTGATCCCCACATATTATAAACACCTTTTTGTTATTCTGAATGGGCGAAGGGCCAACAGTTCTAAACCATATCTTCTTCACCTCTTCCAGCTCTCATTTATATGCTGTCTTCCCAGACTAGAATTTAAGCTCAATGAAGGCAGTATTGCTTGCTTGCGGTTCCTGACAGCTTCTTCTCTTCTCTTCTCTTCTCTTCTCTTCTCTTCTCTTCTCTTCTCTTCTCTTCTCTTCTCTTCTCTTCTCTTCTCTTCTCTTCTCTTCTCTCTCTCTTCTCTTCTCTCTCTTCTCTTCTCTTCTCTTCTCTCTCTTCTCTCCCCCTCCCCCTTCGCTTCCTTCTCCTCCCTCTCCCCCCCATTTTCCTCCTCCTCTTCTTTCTTCTTCTCTCTCTCCTGTCCCTCTCCCGCTCCCTCTTCCTCTCCCTTTCCTTCTCTCTCTCTACCCATGGACTATCTGATTCAGTGAAATTGGCCTCTTTCATGTCCTTGGAGTAAACAATCCATCTCCCAACTCCAGGCATTTTCAGTTACTATCCCTTATGCCCTAGAATGCCTTCCCTCCTCATCTCCATGCCCAGCTTTTCTGCTTTCCTTCAAGTCCCATGTAAAATCCTGTCTTCTATAAGGAACCATTCATGATCCATTTAAATATTAGTTCCTTTTGCTCTCTTAATTTCCTCCAAGTTTTCTTGTAAATACCTTGCTAGTGCATAGGTTTTTTTTTAATTTTCTCTCTGAAATTAAACTGTAACGTACCTGAGAGCTCTGACTTCCACCTTTCTTTGTTTCCCAAGCACTTAGGTTTCAGTTCCACTTCTGGGAGCCAAGATGGTGGAGTGAAAAGTTACTAGCCCTCACTCTCCCTTATCAGCCTCTGAAAATCCAGAATATATCACACGAGAAAAAAACACTGGAACAGCTGAACTGGAAGAAAGACAGGGAGCAGCTATACAGCAGCCCAGCAAAGGGGTCTCCCAGTACCTCAACAAAAATAAGGGAAACTGCACTGCAGCACTCATCTGAAAAGAGCAAAAGAAAGCAACGTAAAGTCTTCACAAAGCCCCAGCCTTGCTGATTCCAGCCCAGCACCAGGTAAGCTGTCAGAATCCCAGGAAAAGATCCTGAATCCCAGGTGGTGGAGTGGTCAAGCACCAAAGCCTGGACCTCCGACTGCCTCAGTGAGGGCAGAGGGAATTGATGGAAACCAGCTCAGAAAACCACCAGGTGCCTCAGCACTCTACCACAAAGGAGTCTCCCAGTACATTAACAGAAACCAGGGAGGCAGCACTACAAGGGGCCCCAGGCAGACAAACACTCTATAGCACCCTTAAAAAAGGAGCTGAAGAAAGCTAAAGGAAAGAAAAAGCAAGCAACCTAGAATTGCCTGAAAGTTCCAGCCTTGCTGATTCCAGCCCAATACCAGGTAAGCTGCCAGAAATCTACAGCCTCCAATTGCCAACATAAGAGGCCCCAGCAAACAAAGCCAGTGACCAAGACCGAGGCTCCCAACACAAGAAGCTTGGGTCAGTGCCCTCTGTTCCTCAGCAGGAGAGATCAATCTCTTTAAAGGTCAGGGAATAAAGAAACAGCATGAGTAAAAAAAAGTGTATCATAGATTCATATTATGAAAAGAGTGAAGATCAAGACAGAAATTCTGAAGAAGACAACATTGTCAACAAACCCACATCTGCAACAACAAAAGGGAATATTAACTGGTGTGCAGCCCAATAAGCCTTCTTAGAAAAGCTCAAGAAGGATTTTCATAGTCAAATGAGAGAGATAGAAGAGTCCTTTATAAATACAATTGGCCCATTGAAAAAAAAATACACTTAAGAAAACAAGTCCCTAATAAACACAATTGCCCAATTGAAGAAAGAAGTACAAAAACTAACAGAAGAAAAGAATTTGTTAAAAGTAGAATTGGACAAATGGAAACTAATGCTTCTTTGTGAGAGAAAGAAGAAGTCAAACATGAACAAAAAAAAAAAAAAGAAAAATAGATGAAAACATAAAAAGTACCTCATTGGTGAAACAACTGACCTGGAAAATTGATTCAGGAGAGACAATTCAAAAATTATTGGACTACCTGAAAATCATGATGAAAAAAAGAGCTTGGGCAGTATCTTTCAGGAAATCATAAAGGAAAACTGCCCGGGAAGTCCTAGAACCACCAGGTAAAATAATTATAAAAAGAATCCACCTATCACCACCTGAAAGAGATCCCAAATTGACAATGCCAAGGAATATAATAGCAAAATTCCAAAATTACCAGATGAAAGAGCAGGTGCTGCAAGCAGCCAGAAAGAAACAATTTAAATATCATGGAAGCACAGTCAGGATTACACAGGACCTTGCAGCTTCTATGTTAAAAGACCACAGCGTGTGGAACATGATATTCCATAAGGCAAAGGAGATTGGAATGCAACCAAGGATCAACTACCCAGCAAAAATGAGCATCATTCTTAAAGGGAGGAGATGGATATTCAACAAAATAGGAGACTTCCAAACTTTCCTGATAAAAAGACCAGAGCTCAACAAAAAATTTGATCTTCAAGTACAGGACTCAAGAAGGACATAAAAAGGTAAATGGGACAGAAAGATACAATATGTTGTTAATAAGGGGGGGGCTGTTTAAACCCCTACAAGGGAATATGACTTGCAACCCTTGAGAACTGTATTGTTATTACACCATGTTAAAGGAGTATACATAAAGAGGGTGGATATTAGTTGACTTTGATGTAATGATAAAAAAAAATCTAATCAAGTGGGTTAAATGGATCCAAATAAGTGGATCAATCTGATCTTAGAAAATGTACTGAGAAAGGAGGAGGCAGACAAGGGTAAATTACATTACAGGAAAAGACACAAAATCCTATTACAGCAGAGGGAAAGAAGGGAGGGGGGAGCATTGTTTGAACCTTACTCTCATCAGATTTGGCTCAAGAAGGGCATAACATAATCAGTTAGGTATAGAAATCTAACTTGCCCTATAGGCAGTAGGAGGGAAAAGGGGAAAGAAAAGGGAGGGGGGAAAGAAAAGGGAGGGGGAAAGAAGGGAGGGAAGAAGCAGTAAGAGTAAAGGGGAAGAAAAGGGAAAGGGATAATAAAGGAGAGGAGGGACTGAAGGAGGGTGGTGGTCAAAAGCAAAACACTAGTGAAGGGGGAAAGGAAAAAGGAGAAAGAAAAGCATAAATGGGGGAAAAGGATGGAGAAAAAGACACAGATAGTAATCATAACTGTGAATGTGAATGGGATGAACTCTCCCATAAAATGGAAATGGATTGCAGAATGGATTAAAAACCATAATCCTACAATATGTTGTTTACAGGAAACACATTTGAAAAAAGTGACACATACAGGGTAAAGGTAAAAGGCTGGAGCAGAATATATTATGCTCAGCTGAAGTAAAAAAAGCAGGGGTAGCAATCCTGATCTCAGACAAAGCAAAAGCAAAAATAGATCTAATCAAAAGAGATAAGGAAGGAAACTACATCCTGCTAAAAGGCACCATAGACAATGAAGTAATATCATTACTAAACATATATGCACCAAATGGTATAGCATCCAAATTCTTACAGGAGAAGTTCAGGGAGTTACAGGAAGAAATAGACAGCAAAACTATACTAGTGGGGGACCTGAACCTCCCCTCTTGCACTAGATAAGTCTAACCACAAAATAAACAAGAAAGAAGTTAAGGAGGTGAATAGAACATTAGAAAAGTTAGGTATGATAGACCTCTGGAGAAAACTGAATGGGGATAGAAAGGAATATACTTTTTTCTTGGCAGTACATGGCACATACACAAAAATTGACCATGTACTAGGGCATAAAAACCTCACAATCCAATGCAGAAAGGCAGAAATATTAAATGCATCCTTTTCAGATCATGATGCAATAAAAATTATATGTAATAAAGGGCCATGGAAAGATAGACTAAAAAATAATTGGAAACTAAATAATCTAATCCTAAAAAATGATTGGGTCAAACAACAAATCATAGAAACAATCAATAATTTCATTCAAGAGAATGACAATAATGAGACAACATACCAAAACCTATGGGATGCAGCGAAAGCAGTTCTTAGGGGAAGTTTTATATCTCTAAATGCTTACATAAATAAAAAGAAAAAAGGAGATTAATGAATTGGGCATACAACTAAAAAAAAGAAAAAGAACAATTAAAAATCCTCAACTAAACACCAAATTAGAAATATTGAAAACCAAAGGAAAAATTAATAAAATTGAAATTAAGAAAACTATTGAACTAATAAATAAAACTAAGAGCTGGTTTTATGAAAAAACAATAAAATAGATAAGCCTTTGGTTAATTTAATTAAAAAAAAGAAAGAAGAAAACCAAATTACTAGTATCAAGAATGAAAAGGGTGAAGCTACCACCAAGGAAGAGGAAATTAAAACAATAATTAGGAATTATTTTGCCCAACTATATGCCAACAAATTTGACAATCTTAGTGAAATGGATACATATTTACAAAAATATAAATTGCCCAGAATAACCGAAGAGGAAGTAAAATATTTAAATAACCCCATCTCAGAAAAAGTATTTGAACAAGCCATTGACGAACTCCCTAAGAAAAAATCTCCAGGGCCAGATGGATTTACATGGAATTCTATCAAACATTTAAAGAACAATTAATTCCAATACTATATAGACTATTTGGGAAAATAGGTGAAGAAGGAGTCTTACCAAATTCTTTTTATGATACAAATATGGTGTTGATACCTAAACCAGGAAGAGTCAAAATAGAGAAAGAAAATTATAGACCAATTTCTCTAATGAATATAGATGCAAAAATTTTAAACAAAATACTAGCAAAGATTGCAGCAACTTATCACAAGAATAATACACTATGACCAGGTAGGATTTATACCAGGAATGCAGGGTTGGTTCAATATTAGGAAAACTATCAGCATATTGAGCATATCAACAACAAAACCAACAGAAACCACATGATCATCTCAATAGATGCAGAAAAAGCTTTTGATAAAATACAACACCCATTCCTATTAAAAACACTAGAAAGCATAGGTATAAATGGAGTCTTCCTTAAAATAATAAATAGCATATATCTAAAACCTTCAGCAAGCATTATATGTAATGGGGACAGGCTAGAAGCATTTCCAATAAGATCGGGGTGAAACAAGGATGTCCATTATCACCACTGTTATTCAATATTGTACTGGAAATTAGCTTTAGCAATAAGAGAAGAAAAAGAAATTGAAGGCATTAGAATAGGCAAAGAAGAAACAAAGCTATCACTCTTTGCAGATGACATGATGATATACTTAGAGAATCCTAGAGAATCAAGTAAAAAACTACTTGAAATAATAAACAACTTTAGCAAAGTTGCAGGCTATAAAATAAACCCACATAAATCATCAGCATTTCTATATATTACCAACAAAGCCCAACAGCAAGAGATAGAAAGAGAAATCCCATTTAAACTTACTGTAGACATTATAAAATATTTAGGAGTCTACCTCCCGAAACAAACCCAGGAACTCTATGAACACAATTACAAAACACTTTTCACACAAATAAAATCAGATCTAAATAATTGGAAAAACATCAGTTGCTCATGGGTAGGCCGAGCTAATATAATAAAAATGACAATCCTACCTAAGCTAATTTACTTATTCAGTGCCATACCAATCAAACTACCAAAAAATTATTTTATAGAGTTAGAAAAAATAATAACAAGATTCATTTGGAAAAACAAAAGGTCCAGAATATCAAAGGAACTAATGAAAAGAAATGCAGGGGAAGGTGGCCTAGCAATTCCAGATCTTAAATTGTATTATAAAGCAGCAATCATCAAAACTGCTTGGTACTGGCTAAGAAATAGGGAGGTGGATCAGTGGAATAGGTTAAATATGCAAGACACAGTAGTCAACGACTATAGTAATCTATTATTTGATAAACCCAAAGACCCCAGCTTCTAGGATAAGAACCCACTCTTTGAAAAAAACTGCTGGGAAAACTGGAAAAGAGTATGGCAGAAACTAGGCATAGACCCAAATCTCACACCATATACCAAAATAAAGTCAAAATGGGTTCATGACTTAGATATAAAGGCTGATACTATAAGTAAACTGGGAGAACAAGGAATAGTTTACCTATCAGATCTATGGAGAACAGAAGAATTCATGACCAAACAGGAGATAGAGAACATTATGAAAAGCAACATGGATAATTTTGATTAGACTAAATTGAAAAGTTTTTGCACAAACAAAGCCAATGCAACTAAGATTAGAAGGAAGATAGAAAATTGGGAAAGAATTTTTACAACCAGTCTCTCTGATAGGGGCCCCATTTCTAAAATATATAGAATTAAGACAAATTTATAAGAATATAAGCCATTCCCCAATTGATAAATGGTGAAAGGATATGAACAGACACCTCTCAGATGAAGAAATTAAAGTCATCTGTAGTCAGGACAAAATGTTCTAAATCTTTATTGATTAGAGAAATGCAAATCAAAACAACTCTGAGGTACCACATCACACCCAACAGATTGGCCAAAATGACAAAGCAGGAAAATGATAAATTTTGGAGAAGATGTGGGAAAATTGGAACACTAATACATTGTTGGTGGAGTTGTGAAATGTAGCCTGCATTATTGCAATAGCTTGGTGGTTGGTTTTCTTACCTAAAGTGTCTACCCTCTCCAGCCCATCCTCCATCAGCTGCCAATGTAATCCTCCTGTAGGACCACTGTCCTCTCATTCCCCCAAACACTCAAGAAACTCCAGTAGCTCCCTATCACTTCCAGCATCAAATATACAATTCTTTGCTTGTTGTTCAAGGACCTTAATAATCTACCTCCAAACCTCCTTTCCAGGGTTCTTTCACTTTACATGCCTACCATGCCTTCTGAAACTCTTCTGGGGCTCTTTGATTCAATGATGCCAAACTCCTTTGTGTTCCCAAAAGAAGGCACTCTATCTTTTAGCTCTGACCATTTTCACTGACTTTCCCTATGCATGAAATTCTCCCACATCCCTGACTCCTGGCTTCCCTAGCTTCCTTCACGACCCTCCTGAAATCTGAGCTTCTACAGGAAAATTTTCTCATGTCCCCTTAATTCATGGGCCTTCCTACAGTTACTTGTTTTATCTTTTATAGATCTTATTTGAAAGTAGTTATTTACATATTGTCTCTGCCACTAGATTGTGATCTCTCAGCGGGCAGTAATTGTCTTTTGCCTTTCACTGTATTCCCAGAGCCTAACACAGCACCTAGGACTTAGTAGGTACTTCATAAATGCTTATTGACTGAGTGGAGGAGGAGGAGAAAGATTTGCATCCCAGCTCCATTCCTATAATGACTGCAGTAGGAGCTTCACGTACTTTTTTATTTTTTATAATCCCATCTTAATTTTTTAGTAGCCTTCAAATTAACTGCTAATTTCCCAGTCCATTGCTATAATGATATATATTTAACAACCTTCTCTTTGAACACACACATACGTGCATATATATACATACATATACACACACACACACACACACACATATATATATATATACACACACACATATATATATATATATACATATATACACACACACACACATACACACACACATATATATATATATATATATATATATATATACCTTTGCAATAACCCATCCAGGCTGTCCTTGGCTGGAAATTTGTTCCACTCTGACTTTTTGTGAGTTCTTCTGCTTTAGAATTTGTTTAGAGCCATTTTTTATAGGTATTTGGAGGGGTTTGTGGGAGAACTCAAGTAAGTCACTGCTTTTATTCTGCCATCTTGGCTCCAACCCTGTAAGCTGTTTTTAAGAAAGAGAGATACTTTTATGAAAAAAAAATGTTTTGATGAAATCTTTGATATTCTTTTAGAAGGCCTACTAAATGTCTATTTGTAAGAAAATTATGTCCAAATCTACTATGAACTTTTAAGTTTCATTCCTGTGCTTGTTGTGACCTTGGATTGGACTTAACTGGATGCTTTTAGAGAAATAGTCTCAATGGAAGCAGCATCAGAGATCTAAGGCTAGTGATTAATGCTAAAGCATCTAAATTTCTGCAGTAAGCTGTAAGCAGGAAAGGTCTTTCTGTTTTGATCTGAATTCATTCCATGGCCTAGCAAGAGTTAAAATTACTGTTTGAACTTATCATATGTATAAGGATTCAAGTCCTGAAAGTGTCTCATTATTTTAGATTAAGAATGGTTAGAGAGGGATAAATAAGCTTGAGAAACAGAGAGGCAAATCTACTTAGAGTATCAACTTATGATCTTAATGGAAGTTTGATTTTACTCAGAATGTTAAATAGGAACCAGAATATGTGTAGAAAGTTATATAAACTACTTAGAGCTCTCTTTGGAGATGTTCCCTAAATAATGTGAAACTATAGTCCCACCTGAAACCCTGATAAGGGTAATTTGCTATCTAAGACCTTGGGAAGTGTTAATGAACTATTATTTTGAGTCCAGCTCCAGGTATGATTAACAAGGAACTGACTGAGCTACTGACCCATGACGTTGGCAACCCGCAAAGAGGTTTGTGAGCTGCATCTATGAGCTACAAGGGGGTGTTCTCATGGGAAGGTCAGGACAATGACTTTTCTGCATGGCTGAGGTAGGATTCTCCTGATTCAATTTCCCCACTATGACACCTGGCAGACTTTAAACCTGGCTCAATGCACTTGGTCATTATGTAACTTCTGCTTGGAATTGACATGAATCTAGGGAAGCATTGTTTCCTTACTTACTTATGTCCTTTTTCTTTCATGGCAAATTCCTAATTTTCTAAGCATAAATATTAAATCTATTAAATAGCAGATTGATGCGGGAACATCTGAGGTTATTATAGTAAGATGCAAGTATAAGATTGAGTTATTTGGCTTAGAATTTTAGAATTAGGTATTCAGTCTTGACATCTGTTACTAGTATAGTCCCATGTAAGTTAGGATGCTTTAATTTCTCAATTGTTATGATGAGATCTAGAGGTTTGGGGGTGCTGGGACCCCAGGTCACATCATGAGGGCCCTGCCTGAAGGAGTTCAGTCCAGGTCTTTCAGCCAGGGGGGAAGTTTGTTGGAGATAACCTATATAGGCCAGTTGAGTGAAATATAAGGGTTTTCTGGGGCCCGTAGACAAATGGGAACCACATCCCTTTTGGGTCAAAGGGCAAGGGCCTTGGTGGGCTTGGGTCCGTACCTCCTCATTAGGGGCATAATTAGGCCAGGAGATTGCAAAATTAGGTTATTATTTTGTTACTTAGTTAATACTTAGCTAATGTCAAAGTTGTTTTACTTTGTTACAATTAATGTTAAAAGAAGAATAGCTTGTGACTTTCCTTGTTTGAAAGAAGCACTCATTTTAATTAAGGATTATTTATTTGTACATGACTAGAAGTTGGGATTGTTTTAGTATTTGATATGTGCTGGTTTTAAATGATCTATAATGTGTTGGAGTCTGTTATTAATTCCTCAGTGGAATCTCATCCTCTTGATGGGGGAGTTTGAATAGAAATGATTACAGAATTCATTCAAGGTATAAAACAAGAAGTGATGCAGGATGTAAGGCTAGGTTCTAATTTTTCTAATTTGAGAATCTTAAAATATGGCAATTGGCCAAGGTTCCAATTCTGACCTTGTAATGATGGAGACATGGGGGTTGAGTCAACTTTCATTATTCATCCTGGTTATTGGCAAGGTAATTTAAAAATTGTGTGGAGATCAATCTGGTGGGAGAGTGTGCACAAGAAGGATCATCTCTATAAGAAGAGTGTCTGTTGGACACTGTTTGAGCAGCACTTGTACTACAGGACTTGGCCAGATGATGTCCAGAGTGTGAGAAAGCTGTATGAGAAGAGATTTCTGAAGCTTTAAATGGACAATTTATTGTTACTTTTGGGTCTCTGTATCTGTACTTAATAAGGGGAGTGCCCCCTTTCTAATTTGTCAGTGTGTTGGTCAATTTCTCCTTACCTTCTCCCATATTGTTCCCCAAAATTCCTTGATGAAATATTGCCCAGCAGCACAGCCCCATAGAGGACCATCACTAAGGCATTGCAAGGTTTGACTACTTTAGCTGAGGAGTTAGCAGAAAACTCTGGGATAGATAAATGATTAAAGGAATGGTTAAAATCCTGGTTTGGCAAATGGAAAAGGAATGGCTGTATCCATTATCACTAACTTAATTGTGGCTGAAATGCTGTAGGATGTTGTATAGTTCCATGCATTCGAGGACTGGTACAATGATTGATAGAGATGTCCCTCACTAAGATTATCCAGTAGAACCCACAGTGGGAGTTCAGAGGGCAGGCTCTGGCAATATAAGGATAATGATTGAAAGTACCAATGAGAGTTTCCCCAGTGATGGAGAAAGTGAAATCATGTTAAAGAGATTACAGGATAAGGAAATTGAGAGAATGTGTGGAAGCCAAATCTTTACTAGAAAGAAAAGGGGGGAATTGTAAGAAATATTTTAGGGGGTTAGGCTTCCACAGCAGGATAAGAAATTCCAAGATCTTGTGGATAGTCCCAAAACCAATCAGGAAGTACTCCAAACGTTTATGTAAACAACTAGTTCTTAAGAAAGCCCTAGAGGGTAAACCGATTGCAACCAGCTGCGTTCAAGGCAGGGGCTTTGACTGGGCAAAGGCTTTTCTCCACTGTGCTTGCTTAATAAACTTATGGAATATGAACTGACACACCCCAAACGCAGAGATAGCTGCCATTTTCGAGCATGGGACCCATGAAGTGGGAAGAGTTAACAGAACCTGGATGAGCAAGCAGTGGGCTGTACAGGAAGTGTGTAAATCAGAAGAACTAGACCAATAGGAGCCCTGATGGGAGGAGTATGGATCTTACTAACAGTTTAAAAGTTGATTGTATCACTGAACCAGTGCCCAGGTGCTACTAAACTCTATTGTGCCCTCTTCTCTTATGAGAAGTGTAATAAAGGCTTTCCTTCACTCAGAAAAATAAAATAAAATAAAATGAAATATGCCTCCCTGAGCAGAGCCAAGATGGTAAAGCTCTTCTCCAAACCCCTCCAAGTACTTGTAAAAAAATGGCTCTAAACAAATTCTAGAATAGCAGAACCCACAAAAAAACAGTGTGAAAGAAATTTCCAGCCCAAGACAACCTGGATGGGTGATTAGAAATGTCAGTCATGCCTGACTGGCAGAGGAATGCAGTTTACCATGGGCCATGCAGGAGAAACAGGTCTCAAGGAACCTGTAGTAGGCCTCAGAGAACTGAATCACAGGCAACTACGGTGGTTTTCAGACTTCTCAACCCACAAAACCTGGTGACAACTTAGAAGGTGAGTAGGAAAAGTGTGTGACTGCTGTGAGAGAGAAAAGAGGTCCCAGCCCCATCCCAGAATGCAGCCTTGGGGCAGCAGCTGCTTCTGGAGCTTCTAGCCAACTGACTGAGGGGGATTCTAATGGATGATCAGAAGGGAATTGCAGGAATCTTTTGCTGGTGCTGAGGGTAGGATTCTCTTGCTTTGCTTGTGCTTGGATATGGGTCACACTTCTGGGTGGAGATCCTGGGGCTTGGAGGAATGCTGGCATGGTGGAGCTTGTAGTGGCCATGTAGAAGAAATCCTCCTTCCAGTTCAAAGGCTGAAAAGAGTGCTTCTGGTCTCTCACAGACCAGAGCAAAGACCAGGGAAGGAGTAAACACTTTGCCCTTGATCATACAACCTCGGAATAACTGAAAACTTACAGGTCCCTAGAAGAACTTCTGAAAATGGCTGCACAAAACACCTGAAGCTTGGCACTGTACATTGTCCACATTGCAAGCAGACCTCTACCTTAACAAAGAGTTTATAACTCAAGTAAATGGCTGGGATCATGAACAAAAAGAGGCAAAAAAAAGTCAGATCACAGAATCTTTCTTTGGTAATAAAGTAGATCAAAACATACAACCAGAAGAAGACAACAAGGTCAAAGTTCCTATATCCAAGGCCTCCTCAAAAAATATGAATTGGTCCCAGGTCGTGGAAGAGCTGAAAAAGGATTTTGAGAAGCGAGTAAGAGAAGTAGAGGAAAAACTGGGGAGAGAAATGAGAGTGATGTAAGAAAATCATGAAAAACAAGTCAATAGCTTGCTAAAGGAGACCCAAAAATACTGAAGAAAATAACATCTGAAAAATAGCCTAACCCAAATGTCAAAAGAGATCCAAAAAGCCAATAAGGAGAATAATGCCTTCAAAAGCAGAAGTGGCCAAATGGAAAAGGAAGTCCAAAAGCTCCCTGAAGAAAATACTTCTTTGAAAATTAGAATGGAGTAATTGGATGCTAATGACTGTGAGAAATCAAGATAATTTAAAACAACACCAAAAAAATGAAGAAATATAATACAATGTGAAATATCTCATTGGAAAAACAACTGACCTGGAAAACAGATCCAGGAGATATAACCTTAAAACTATTGGACTATCTGAAAGTCATGATCAAACAAAGAGCCTAGGTATCATCTTTTAAGAAATTATCAAGGCAAATTGCCCTGATATTCTAGAACCAGAGAGTAAAATAGAAATTGAAAGAATCCATTGATCACCTCCTGAAGGAGATCCCCAAAAGAAAACTCTTAGTAATATTGTAGCCTAATTCCAGATTTCCCAGGCCAAGAATAAAATATTGTAAGCAGCTTGTAAGAACAATTCAAGTATCCTGGAAACATTATCAGGATAACAGAGGGTTTAGCAGCTTCTACATTCAGGGCCTGCAGGGCATGGAATATGATATTCCTGAGGGCAAAGGAGATAGGATTACAGCCAAGAATCACCTATGCAGCAAAACTGAGTACAATCCTTCAGGGGAAAAATTGGATATTCAGTGAAATAGAGGACTTTCAAGCATTCTTGATGAAAAGACCAGAGATGAACAGAAAATTTGACTTTTAAATACAAGACTGAAGGGAAATATGAAGAGGTAAAGAGGGAAGAGAAATCACAAGGAACTTATTAAGGCTGAGCTATTTATATTTCTGCATGGAAAGATGATATTTGTAACTCATGAGACCTTTTTCAGTATTAGGGTAGTTGGAGGAAAATATTATATGTATATATGTGTGTATATATATATGTGTGTGTGTGTGTGTGTGTGTGTGTGTATGTGTGTGTGTGTGTGTGTATGTGTGTAGATAGGTAGATAGATAGAGGGCACAGGGTGAGTTAAAGATGAATGGTGATATGAGAATAAAATTAAGGGGTGAGAGAGGATTATACTGGGAGAAGGAGAAAAGGAGAGGTAGAATGGTAAAGTTCTCACATAAAACAAAGAAGAAAAGCCTTTTCCGGTGGAGGGGAAGGGAGGGAAGGTGAGAGGGAATGAGTGAATCTTATTCTCATAGGATTTGGCTTAAGGAGGGAATACCATACACACTCAGTTGGGTATGGAAATCTATCTTACCCTACAGGAAAATAGGGTAGGGTATATTGGGGGAGGGGGTAATCAGAAGCAAACACTTTTAAGGAGGTACAAGATCTAAGGATAGAATAGAATTAAAATGGCCAGGATAGGATGAAGGGAAATATCAGTAGTTTTCCACAGCATGACTACTGTGGAAGTGTTTTGCATGACTGCACAAGTATAACCTATATCAACTTGCTTTCTTCTCCATGAGGGTAGGTGGGGAGGGAGAAAGGGAGAAAATTTGGAACCCAAAGTTTTAAAAACAAATTTAAAAAAAATGTTTTCACATGCAACTGGGAAATAAGATATACAAGCAATGGGGTATAGAAATCTATCCTGGCCTACAGGAAAATAGAAGGGAAAGGGGTAAGAGAAAGGGAGGCAGAGTTAGAAGGGAGGGCAGATTAGGGGAAGGGGTATTCAGAATGTATTCCATTTTGGGGTGGGGGAGGGATGAAATGGGGAGAAAATTTGGAATTCTAAATATTGTGGAAGCAAATGTTGAAAACTAAAGAAAAATAAATAATAAAGAAATAAAATATGCCTCCCAGAATCAATCATTTTACATAGACAGTTCCCAATGCCATCTAGTTCAGAAGCTGTATTATTGCAATGCCTTAGGTGAGCCCATACCTTGTTATGAATGAATGGGTCCAAAAATGGATTTCCTGCATCAGCTGGAGTGTTGTAGCTTAATGCCAGTTGATATAAAATTGTGGGAAAAGTGGTGCTAGGTCAAATACCTCTATAAAACACTCATACAAAATCGATGTTGGGATTTGAAACAATGGTAAAGCCTCATCAGTCATTTCTTGACAAGTTCAAGGGCCATTGGTCCCATATAGCCCAAAAACCAGGCAGCTTTTCCCTCAGATTTGGTTATTCTTAAAATTCTTCCAAGAACAATGGCAGCAAAAATCCTCTTATACTTTCTTTTAAAAAATACGTTTGATATTCTTCTCTCACGGCCCAGTCTGGTTCCAGAGATCTTAAATTTTATAACCTTTCTGTTTGGAAATTAGATAATTGTGGATTGATAAGATTGTAAGCCCAGTTATTTAAACATTTCTTGTTATTGGATTCCCTACTTGATTGTGTTTCTGTAGTTTCAGTTACGGTTTCATTCCGAAGGAGCATCCAATGTAATGGGTTCAGTGTTCATTTGATTAAGTCTTCTTCCTCCTTACTGAGGGACCAGTCCTATGCTGAATGCCCTTGTCTACTGGTTTATTTCAGTTTTCTTTTGGCCTGGGCCATCACTGAGAAGGAGCTCAGTGATATCACTTTCTGCCTTTTCAGAGGACAGTAAGAAACCAAGGGTTCCTGGCTGTTGAGACCCTCCATCTCTGTGTAGTGGTCCTCTTTAAAAGTCAGTGAGGAAAATAAAGCATGTTCCTCATATAGTGGAGGTGGGATAAAATCACTATTTAGAGACCTTATAGCTCACATGATAGGCTGTGGTATATGGCTCAGAACCCTTCAAATGGATTCAGAAAGACCTGAAGTCAAATTCAGCCACAGATAATAGTTAGGATTAGCTATTTGCTGAACCTCTTTTTGCCTCAGTTTCCTCTTTTATTAAATGTGAGTGATAGGAGCATCCAGGTCACAGAGTTGTTTTCAGGTTAAAATGTGATTCTATTTATCAAGTATTTTGACAAGTTGTTAAGTCATTTCACTCATATTCAACTCTTCATGATCTTATTTGGAGTTTTCTTGACAAACATACTGGAGTGGTTTGCCCTTTCGTTTTCTAACTCATTTGACAGATGAGGAAACTGAGTCAAACAGGATTAAGTGACTTGGCTAGGGTCATGCAGCTAGGAAGTATCTGAGGCTGGATTTGAACTAAGGTCTTCCTGACTCCAGGCCTAGCCCTCTAACCACTGGGCCACCAAGCTGCTGACAGTATTAAGGTGCTTTATAAATGTCAGGTATTATCTAGATACTGAGGATCCTTCTGTCTCTCACATTTCTTAAGAACACTCCTAGTTCTCCCATTCACTATAGAAAGGAGTCTCCTACATTTGATATCTGTTTTTATCAGTGCCTTCCCAGCTCTAACATTCTTTTCTCTATGTTAACTACATGCCCAGCCATTCTGTGTTTGAAGGTCTTGAAGGTTCTTGGCACTCTATGTTTCAAGGTCCCATTATCTTTTAATTATTAGGATTTTGTGTTTTTTAGTCTCCTTCAAATATATTATGTGTGTCTTTTCAACAAGGTGATTTAAATGCAAAAGTTGTTCCCTTTCAAATGCAGTCAAAATTATAATATTTAAAAAATAAATTCAATCCATTTATTTCAAGAAATGGTTATACCGATACCATACTTACTTGATCACTTTGCTGTATGGAAATATTTCATCATCAATCTTCCCTTTTGAAAGAATCTTTTCATGTAGTTTCTTTTTGTATTTTCTTTTTGTCTTCATGGTTAAAGACCTTCACTAATGTAATGATTTCAATATTATTGAAATAAAAAATTATGCACTATATAATAAGTATGTTCCATATTTATTTTTTCTAAGTTATCATGTCTGTAAATGAACTCATAGAACACAGAAAATATACACCTTAAAAACTACCTTCCAATTGAGCAAATGCTCATCAATAGTTGTGGTATGTGATTGTAATGGAATATTACTGTGCTATAAGAACGGAAACATGAGATGATTGCAGGAAAAAACAACCTGGAAAACTTACATGAACTGACACAAAGTGAAATGAGGAAAACCAGGAGAACATTGTGCACAGTAACAGCAATATTTTACAATAAAGACCTGTGAATGATCTAGCTATTCTCAGCAATACAATGATCGCAGACAATCTGAAAAAACTCATGAAAAATCCAGTCTGCCTTTAGAGAAAGAACTGATGTTGTCTGAATACAGACTGAAGTGTACTATTTTTCACTTTCTTTTTTTTGGGTTAGAGTCTTCCTTTTTTGGTGAGGCAATCGGTGTAAGTGACTTGCCCAAGGTCACACAGTTAGGAGGTGTCAAGTGTCTCAGGCTGGGTTTGAACATAGGTCCTCCTGACTCCAAGGTTAGAGCTTTATCCACTGCACCACCTAGCTGCCCCATTATTCCAATCTTCTTGCGCAAAATGACTAATACGGAAATGTTTTACATGATTACATATGTATTACCTATATCAAATTGCTTACTGTCTTAGCAAAGGATGAGAGGAGGGAGAGAAGAATAAAATTGAGAAATCAAAATTTAAAACACCCCAAATGTTAAAAATTGCTTTTATATGTAATTGGTGGAAAATAAAATATTATTAAAAACTGCTTTCCATCAATATTTTTGAGTGTGTGCTGGGTGAGTACTCTGAGCTCACACAGGATGCAGTTAAAAGAAATAGGGCTTATATCCATGGAAAGGGATTCAACATGAATTCAAAACCAGCCTCAGATACTAAAAAAGGCTGTGATCCTGGGCTATACACTTAATCTCTCTTTGCCTCACTTTATCCATGTATAAAATGAATATTCCAGAAGAAATTACCTCACATGATTCTTTTAAGGCTAAGAGGAGTTTATAGCTGTCAAGGATTTTGACAGTCTTTAAGGACATTATAAATGTGAGCTATTTTCTATATTCTGATAAACCTTCCATCTGTGACAATCTGGGGTCTTAAGGACCTTCCCATTTCTCTCCTTCTAAGTAGTGAGAGCTCTCCTCTGTCTGATATCCCTGCTTCTCAGTGCCCTCCCAGCTCTCACGTTCTCTTCTCCATGGCAACTCCTGGTCCAGTCATTTTCTGTTTTAACGTCTCTAACAGTCCTGACATTCGGTGTTCTAACGCCCCCTCCCCCATCCTTACCCTATCCTTGAACAGGCTAGTCTTTGGGATTTTTTTTTTCTTTATTGAAATTTACTGTATGTATGTATGAGCAATAGAGTGATTAAAAACTAAAAATTCTTGTTAAATGGTTCCAAATTTGCTATAATTTCTTAAATATGAATTCATTGCATTTGTTGTCAAAAATGGTAATATCAATACTAAACTTAACTTGGTCACCTAATGGTATGGAATAAGTTTTATTTGGCCTTTTGTTTTTTCAGCTAAATGTCAGATATTCGCCTCTGATCTTTCTCTTAGGTTTTACAGTTAAAAGTCCTGAGTATTAATTAATCACCAATGTTTGACATCAATATCATTACGATAAAAGTTGCTTCACCTATTATAAGTACATTTCAGAATTTATTTTTCTTAAATAATTATGTCTCTGTTTACCATATGGCACTGAATACAGAAAAACAATAAATTGACATACAATTACTTTTCATTTATTGTGGGGTTGGGCGTGGGGCAGGGACAGCCCTTGTGAGTGTCCAAGATAGGCAGCTGAGTGATAGGTACATGGCTTAGAGGTCTGAAAATAGATTAATAAAGATTTGAAGTCAAAAGCAGCCTCAGACACTAAATAGGTTTGTGACTCTCAGCTACTCACTAAACCTTTCTTTGCCTCAGTGTCCTCTTAGATCACATAGGATGATAAGAGCACCTAGCTAGCAAGAGTGTTTTAAAGTTAAAATCAGATTATATTTGTCAGGATTTTAGATAATCTAAGACATAGTACAAATGTGAGCTATTATATGTATGTGTGCGTATAATACACATGTATGTATATTATATATATTATATATGTGTAATGTATATATGTACAAACACACATGTTCTAAGGCTCCTTCCACATCTGATACATATTGTAAGGGTCTTTCCACCTCTGCCTTCTGGGGTTTAACAATACTCCTAGGTCTTTCCATAGGAAAGATTCACCTATGTCTCTTAGCCCTCATTCTCAGTGCCCTCCCACATTTAACACCCTCTTCTCTATGGCATCTCCCAGCCCAGCCATTCCATGTATGAAGGTCTCTAAGAGTTCTGTCATTCCAACTTCCAAGGTCCCACCTTATTCCAACAGCCTGGGCTTTGGTTTCTTTGAGTCATTTTCTCCAGATTTGCTGTATGTTTGTGTTAATAATGCAGTGATCAAAAACTAAAAAGTTGCTCCATTTGAAGCTGTTTGCCATTTTGAACATTTTTTGAATATGAATTCATTCCATTTATTGCCCCAGATGGACTTTCTTGATCACCAGCTCATATGGAATTATTTTTGTTTTTCCTCATTTTTAAAGAAACATGCCAGGCACTCTCATCTTTTCTCCTGGGATTCAGGGTTAAGGACCCAGGTATGAATTTAGAATATCACAACAGTGCTGATTTCAATCCTCTTGCAATAAAAGTTGTGTATCATATCATAAGCAGGCTTCCTGTTTATTCTTCTCAGATTATCAGGTTTGCCTGGACTTTAAATCACTGAACACAAAAACTCCATAAATTATAAAGCAAAAGCAACTTCCCATCTAGTTTACTGTGTGAGTGTTGGTTGGATGGCCCTTGTCAGCTCACAAGACAGGCAGCTAGGTGGCACAGGGCCTAGGTCCCTGGAAAGGGATTCAGAAAGACTAGAATTCAAATCCAGACTCAGGTGCTAATTACATTCGTGATCCTGGCCTCTCATTCACAGAACCACTCTTTGCCTCAATTCTCTCCTGCATAAAATGGGGATGATAAGAGCACCTAGCTCACAAGGTGTTTTGTTTTTTGGGGTTTTTTTGGCTAATCAGTGGGGTTAAATGACTTGCCCAGGGTCACAGAGCTAGTAAGTGTTATGGGTCAGAGGACGGATTTGAACTCAGGTCCTCCTGACTCTAGGGTTGGTGCTCTATCCACTGAGCCACTGAGCTGCCCCCATGAGGTGGTTTTAAGGATCAAATGAGATAATATTTCTCCAGTATTTTGACAACATTAAAGTACCATATAAATTATCATATTCTGAGGGTCCTTCCATCTCTGACAATCTGGAAACATCAGGATACTCTTAGCTCTCCCCATCTCTATAGTAAGGGCTCTCCTGTGTCTGATATTCCTGCTTTCCAATGCCTTTCCAGATCCTCCATTCTGTATTGCAGCTCCTACCACCTACAATCTATCTTTGGAGATCTCTGAAAGTCTGGTCATTCTGTGTTCTAAGTTTCAGCTTGGCTTTCTTTTGATCCTTCTGTTTAAATTCTCTGCATATCTGCTAGCAAGTGAAAAAGTCGGTCCCTTCAAACCTTAGGAAACTCAAAATAATACTTTAAAAAATAAATTCACTCCATGTATTGCCAAAAATGAGGATATTAGTACCAAATTTTTTTGATCAGTTCTGTATATGGAATTATTTTGTACATCCTCATTTTTAAAGAACCATTACAGGTACTTTCTATTCATATGTCCACTATGGTCAAAGACTGAGTTTTAAATCGGAAAATCAAAATAGTATTGAATCCAATATTTGTGAAGTAAAAGCTGTTTATCAAATCATGAGAATATTTTATAATTGATTCCTCCTAAATGATCATGCCTGCCATTAGCTTAATCCATTGAATACAGAAAAAACCCATTTCAAAAAAATGCTTCTCACTGATTTTGTGTGTACCTATGTAAGTGTATGTTTGTGTGTGCATGAATGTGTGCTTAAATAAAGTCTGATCATCATACCATAATTATTTTTAATTTTGTTTTAAAAATTATACTATCCTTGCCAATACGTTGGAGTAATTAACAGAAAAATATTTGTGAAGAAATTCGGAATGACCTGAATATTTTCTGATTTTGTAAGACCCCTGTCAACTCTGAGGATAGAGACATCAGTGGCTCATGGCTTAAAGCCCTAGCCCGAGGGTCAGACAGGGCTGCATTTGCATCCACAATGAGACACAGACTTGGTTTGTGACTGTGGGTTATTCCCTGAAGTTTTATGACCCTCACTGCTGTCTCTTCTAAAATGGAGTATGATATTGTCAACCAGCCAGCTGCTTATGTGTGTGTATACATTTATATGTGTGTGTGTGTGTGTGTGTGTATTTATATGTGTATTCTGAGAGATGATCTCTCAGAAGTGAATCCTCCTTAAAGGGTCAATATTACTTGTTGATAGTTCTTGCTTGTTGCTTTCAAAACCCTCCAGCTCTCAGTTAAGCACTTAGCAGAAAGAATAGCCCTAACCCCAACCTGAACTGCTTGCCCTTGCAAAACTTCCAGCCTTTTCTTGTCTCTGAGCAGACTTGTGTCTCTGTGAACAGATTGTGCCCCCTGAAAGACAAGCGAATGGGATAAGGGGAAGGGGGTTAGGAAGGAGGAACTCTAGTTAGGGTATAAATAAGCCTTGATTTCTGTACTGAACTTGTACTCTCCTGGCCGGCAATGGTGACTAGGAGTGGTGCCCTTCCTCATGAGAAAGCAATAACCTACTTCCTGCTTTCAAAGTTGCTAAGTCTTTGTTTTTAATTTTGAGTAAGTGGTCTCTGTCCCACACACGTGTGTATGTGTGTGTATATACATATATATGTATATATATACACATATACACACATATATATTTATATATATATATGTATGCATATATGTATGTGTATATATGTATATATATGTATGTATATACACATATATATGTATGCGTATATGTATGTGTATATATGTATATATATGTATGTATATATGTATATATGTATGTATATATATGTATATATATATGTGTGTATATATATATGTATATATATATATACATATATATATATATATGTATGTATATATATGGAGAGAGAGAGAGAGAGATTTTTTATGTTTCCCCCAGTTACATGTCAAGAAAAATTTTAGCATTCATTTTTAAAAGATTTTTTTTATTCTACTCAGTCAAGTTGTATTTATTTATTTAGAATTTCAGGGTTTTTTTGTTTATAGTTTTCAACATTTACTTCCACAAGATTTTGAGTTCAAAATTTTCTCCAAATCTTGTCCCTGCACCCCAAGATGGCGTGCATTCTGAATACTCCTTCCCCTAATCTGCCTTCCCTTCTATCTCCCCACTTTGCTTATCCCCTTCCCTTTCAATTTTCCTGTAGGGCAGGATAGATTGGGGCAGAGCCAAGTAAAGATATATTGGGATAAGTAGGGAGAGCAGCGCAGCTGGGCATGGGTGCACAGGCCTCACTGAACCTGGAGCAGGCCTCCAGACTGTCTGGAATCTGCCACAGCTACCTGTGATTTAGTCCTCTGAGGCCTCATCCAGCTTAGCTGAGGCCTGTTTTGTTTTGTTTTGCTTTTGACTATGCAATGGGGTTAAGTGACTTGCCCAGGGTCACACAGCTAGTAAGTGTTATGTGTCTGAGGCCGGATTTGAGCTCAGGTCCTCCTGAATCCAGGGCCGGTGCTCTATCTACTGTGTTATCTAGCTGTGTTATCCCCTGAGGCTGGTTTTGCCTACATGCCCACGATAAACTGTGTTCCTTACCCAACCTGGTGCGATAGACCTTTCCAATCAACCATGCAGGTTGTCTTGGCCTAGAAATTTGTTTCACTTTGTCTTTTTGTGGGTTTTGCTGCTTTAGAATTTTTTTAGAGCCATTTTTTTTACAGGTATTTGGAGGGGCTTGAGGGAGAGCTCAAACAAGTCATTGCTTTTACTTTCCCATCTTAGCTCCACCACCACCACCCATTTCTAAAAGATTTTGAGTTCCAAATTTTTTTCCCTCCCCTCTCTTCTTCTGAAAGGGTTACGAAGTTTGATATAGTTTATACATATGCTATCATGCAAAAAAAAATTTCTATATTAGTTGTGAAAGAAGAAATGGGTGAAAAAAACCATGAGAATGAATAAATAAGTGAAAAAATATGCTTTGATTTGCATTCATGGGCTATCACTCCTTTATCTAGATATGGATAGCATTTTCCTTCTTAAGTCCTTTTTACTTTTCTTGGATCATTGTGCCTCTGAGGAGAGCTGAGTCATTTATAGTTGATCAGCACACAACGTTGTTGATACAGTATAAAATGTACTCCTGGTTCTGCTCACTTCACTTAGTAGCAGGTCATACAAGTCTTTCCAGGATTCTCTGAAATCTGTCTGTTTACCATTTCTTATTGCACAATAGTATTCCTTTACATTCATATACCACAGCTTGTTCAGCCATTCCCAACTGATGGGCATCCTCTCAATTTCCAGTATTTTGCCACCAAAAAAAATAGCTGCTATAAATATTTTTGTACATGTAGATCCATTTCTCTTTTTTATAATCTCTTTGGGAAACAGACCTAGTAGTGGTTTTGCTGGATCAAAGTGTATGCACAGTTTGCTTGCTCTTTGAACATAGTTCCAAATTGTTCTCCAGAATGGTTGGGTCAATTCAGAACTCCACCATGTACAACAGTGTCCCATTTTCCCCACATCCTCTCTAACATTTATCATTTTCCTTTTTTGTCACGTTAGCCAATCTGATAAGTGTGAAGTGTAACCTCAGAGTTGCTTTAATTTTCATTTCTCTAATCAAAAGTGATGTAGAATATTCTTCGTATACCTACAGATAGCTTTGATTTCATCATCTGAGAACTACTTCTTCATATCCTTTGACAATTAATCAGTTGGAGAATGGCTTGTTTTCTTATAAATTTGAGTCAGTTCTCTATATAGTTGAGAAATAAGGCCTTTATCAGAGACCTTTGCTGTAAAAATTCTTTCTCGGCTTTCTGCTTTCCTTGTAATCTTGGTTGCTTTGGTTTTGTTTGTATGAAAACTTTTTGACTTTATATAATCCAAATTATCTATTTTACATTTTGTAAAGCTATCTCTTGTTTGGTCATGAATTCTTCCCTCCCATAGCTCTCACAGGTATACTATTCCTTGCTCTTCTAATTTCCCTATAGTGTCACCCTTTATGTCTAAATCACGCACCCATTTTATCTTGGGATATGGTGTGAGATGTTGCTCTATACTTAGTTTGTGTCTTACTGTTTTCCAGTTTTCCCAGCAGTTTTTGTCAAATAGTGAGTTCTTATCCTTGAAACTGAGGTCTTTAGGTTTATTAAATACTAGGTTACTATGATCATTGACTACTGTGTCTTGTGTACCTTGTGTCTTGCGTAATAGATTTATTACATTGATCCACCACTCTATTTCTTAGGCAATACCAAATAGTTTTGATGATTCCTGCTTTCTAATGTAGTTTGAGATCTGGCATTGCTAGGCCACCTTCCTTTGTATTTTTTTTTCATTAATTCACATGATATTTTTGACCTTTTGTTCTTCCAGATGAATTTTGTTGTTATTTTTTCTAGCTCTATAAAATAATTTTTGTTAGTTTGATTGGTATGGAACTGAATAGATAAATTAGTTTAGGCAGAATTGTCATTTTTATTATATCGGATCAGCCTACCCATGAGCAACTGATATTTTTCCATTTGCTTAGGTCTGACTTTATTTGTGTGAAAAGTGTTCTGTAATAGTGTTCATACAGTTCTTAGGTTTGTCTCAGCAGGTAGACTCCTAAATAGTGTATATTTTCTATAGTTATTTCAAATGGAATTTCTTTTTATATATCTTGCTGCTGGGATTTTTAAATAATATATACAAATGCTGATGCTTTATGGGGATTTATTTTGTTTCCTGCAACTTTGCTAAAGTTGTTAATTATTTCAAGTAGTTTTTTAGTTGATTCTCAATTCTCTAAGTATACTATCACATCATCTGCAAAGACATTTGTTTCCTCATTGCCTATTCTACTTCTTTCAATTTCTTTTTCTTTTCTTATTGCTAAAGCTAACATTTCTTGTACAGTATTGAATAACAGTGATAAGGGGCATTCTTGCTTCCCCCCTGATCTTACTGGGAATGCTTCCAGTTCATCCCCATTTCAGATAATGGTTGCTGATGGTTTTAGATAGTTACTACTTATCGTTTTTAAAGAAAGGTCCATTCATTCCTTTGTCCTCTAGTGTTTTTAATATGAATAGATGCTGTATTTTGTGAAAAGCTTTTTCTGCATCTATTGAGATAATCATATGATTTCTATTAGTTTTGTTATACATATGGTCAATTATGCTGGTATTTTTCCCAATATTGAACAAGCCCTGCATTCATGGTAAAAATCTCACCTGATAATAGGTATGATCTTGGTGAAATATTGCTGTAATCTCCTTGCAAATATATTATTTAAATTTTTATATCAAAATTCATTAGGGAAATTGGTGTCTCTCTCTCTCTATATATATATATATACATATATGTATGCATATACATATACATACACACACACATTTATTTATTTATTTTGGCTCTTCTTGGTTTAAGTATAAGCACCATATTTGTTTCACAAAAAGAATTTCATAGGACTCCTTCTTCACCTATTTTTCCAAATATTGAAATGAATTGTCTTTTAAAAGTTTGGAAGAATTCACTTGTAAATCCATCTGGTGCTGGAGATGTTTTCTTAGGGAGTTCATTGAAAACTTTATCAATTTCTTATTTTTAATCTGGTTATTTAAGTATTCTATTTCTTCTGTCAATTTAGGCAATTTATTTTTTTTGTAAATATTCATCCATTTTACTTAGATTGTCAGAATTACTGGCATAGAATTGGGCAAAATAGGTATTAGTAATTATTTTAATTGTCTTTTTATGGGTGACAAATTCATCTTTTTCATTTTTAGTACTGATGATTTGGTTTTCTTCTTTTTTTTAAATCAAATTAACCAAAGTTTTACCTATTTCATTGTCTTTTTTTTCACAAAACCAACTTTCAGTTTTATTTATTAATTTAATGGTTTTCTTACTTTCAATTTGTTAAATCTCCACTTTGATTTTCAAGTTTTCCAATTCAGCGTTTAATTGGGGATATTTAATTTCTTTTTTTTAAGCTTTTTTTAGTTGCATGCCATATTCATTGATCTGCTCTTTCTTTATTTTATTGATGTAAGAATTTGGAGATATAAATTTTCCCCCAAGTACCACTTTGGCTGCATCCTATAAATTTTGCTATGTTGTCTTATTATTTTCATTCTCTTTGATGAAATTATTAATGTTTCTATGATTTGTTCTTTACTCACTTAGTTTTAGGATTAGATTATTAAGTTTTCAATTAATTTTCAATCTATATTCTCAAGGCCCTTTATTAGATGAATTTTTATTGCATCATAATCTGAAAAGGGTGCATTTAATATTTCTGCTTTTCTGCATTTGCTTGTGATGCTTTTGTGCCTTAGTACATGGTCATTTATTTTGTGTGTGTGTGCCATGGACTACTGGAAAAATGTAAATTCCTTACTATTGCCAATGAATTTTCTCCAAAAGTCTATCATATCTAAATTTTTTGAAATTCTATTCACCTCCTTTCTTCTTTCTCTATTATTATGTGATTAGATTTACCTAGTTCTGAGAGAGGAAATTTGAGGTCCCCCGTTAGTATAATTTTGTTGTCTATTTCCTTCTATAACTAATTTAACTTCACCTTTGACATTCTGGACACTCTACCATTTAGTGCATATATGCTTAGTATTAATATTACTTCATTGCCCATAATATGTTTTTATAAGATGTAGTTGTTGTCCCTGACTCTTAATTAGGTTTATTTTTCCTTTCATTTTATCAGAGATCATTATTGCTACCCTCGCTTATTTTTTTTCCTTCAACTGAAGCATAATATATCCTGCTCCAGCCTTTTTCCTTTACTTTGTGTGTGTCTCTTTGCTTTAAATATGTTTCTTGTAAACACATTTTTTAACGTGGTTTTTAATTCCCTCTGCTATCTGCTTCCATTTTATGAGACAGTTCAACCCATTCACATTCACAGTTATGATTACTGTTTATTTCTCTCCATCCTATTTTTCCCTGTTTGTACCTTTTTCTCCCTCTCTCTCTTTTACCTTGCCCCTCCTCACCAGTGTTCTACTTCTGACCATCGCCTCACTCAATCTACTCTCCCTTTAATCAGCTCTCCTTTTCTTGTCCCCCTCCCCTCCTATTTTCTTATGAGGTAAGATAAATTTCTATATGGAACCGAGTGTGCATGTTATTCCTTGTTTCAGCCAAATCTGATGAGAGTAAGATTCAAACCATGCTCAGCCCTTTCCTTTCTTTCCCTTTACTGTAATAGGTCTCTGGTGCCCTCTATATGATATAATTTACCCCATTCTGCCACTCCCTTCCCTCTTTTCCCAGTGCAATCCTCTTTCTCACCTCTTAATTTTTTTCCTATCATCCCATCTACACATTCTCTGTCTATGTGTACTCCTTCTATCTGCCCTAGTAGAGATACAGTTTTTAACAGTTACAAGTATCATCTTCTTGTGTAGGTATATAAACAGTTTAACCCTATTTAATACCTTATATTTTTTCTTTCCTGTTTACCTTTTAATGCTTCTCTTGAGTCCTGTATTAGAAAATCAAATTTTCTTTTTATTAGCTCTGGTCTTTTCATCAGTAATGTTTAAAGGTCCTATTTCATTGAATATCCATCCCATTCCCTGAAAGATTACATTCTATTTTGCCAGGAAGTTGATTCTTGGTTGTAATCGTAGCTTCCTTATTTTCCAGAATATAATATTCCAATGCCTCCAATCCTTTAATGTAGAAGCTGCTAAATCCTGTGTAATCCTGACTGTGACTCCTTGATGTCTAAATTGTTTCTTTCTGGGTGCTTGCAGTGTTTTCTCCTTGACCTGAAAGTTATGGAATTTGGCTATAATATTCCTGGACGTTTTCATTTTGGGATCTCTTTTTGGAGGTGATCAGTGGATACTTTCAATGTCTATTTTACCTTCGGTTTTAGGATATCAAAGCTGTTTCTCTTCATAATTTCTTGAAAGATGCTGTTCAGGCTCTTTTTAAAATTTTTTCATCATGCCTTTCAAGCACTCTAATAATTCTCAATTACCTCTTTTGGATCTATTTTCTAGTTCAGTTGTTTCTCCAATGAGGTATTTTATATTTTCTTCTATTTTTTCATTCTTTTGATTTTATTTGATTGATTGCTGATGTGTCATAGAGTCCTTAGTTTCCGCTGTCCCAATTCTACATTTTAAAGAATTATTTTCTTTTTCTTTTTTTAAAAAAATATTTTTAGTTTTCAGTATTCACTTCCATAAGCTTTTGAGTTTTAAATTTTCTCCCCCTCCCCCCAGCCTCCCTCCCCAAGACAGCATGCCATCTGATATAGGCCCTACATATACACTCTTATTAAGCATATTTTCACATTAGTTATGTTGTAAACAAGAATTAGAACCAATAGGAGGAACCACAAGAAAGAAGAAACAAAAAAAAAAAAAGAAAAAAAGAACAAATAGTATGCTTTGATCTGCAATCAAACTCCATTGTTCTTTCTCTGGATGTGGATGGCACTTTCTATCATGAAATTTTTGGAGATTTCTTAGATCCTTCCAATTTTTTGAAGACCTAAGTCTATCAAAGTTAGTCATCACACAGCTAGTGCTAGCTTCATTCCACACCTGTCTCACCCCTCACATTCCTGACCTCTACAAACCACACTGTTGGGGACTTAATCTTTGCAGTTTTTGAATCCTTCCTCCCACCCATCACCCCCTCCTTGGTGAGTAAGCACAAATTCACTGAGACCACGCTAACTAGCCACAATCATACCAAGCCATGCTTATCCTTCTCTCCACCTGCAAATTCCACCCATTCACTGTGACACAGAAGAAAGGCTTCTGGTTTTGGAGGTCAATCAGTAAACATTTATTAATCACCTACTATATCCCTACTATTTTCCTAATTGCTGGGGTGGGGAGGCAGCAAGCATGGCCTCCTACTCAGGTCCTTCCTTCTACGTCTTGGCTGAATTAAAATCTACGTATTTATGGTCATTGAAGGCTCAGAGTGGGAAAGGTCTAGTGTATAACCTGAGAACAGTCTCTGTAATCTTGTGGCTCTCTAACCTAGGACTGGCCCCAGATAAAAAATAGCATGTTTTCAATGCCTTTTTCCCACTTCTTCCTTCTGAAGTGAGTATGTAATAACCATGTCTGCTGCTAATTGAAGGGCAATGTGACAAAGTCTCTACAGCAGGGGGAAAGGCAACATAGGTCACAGGTCACATGGTCCCTCCCTCCTGGGAATGTGGAGGCTGGGGGGGGAGGGGAGGAGTGTTAAGGGAGTGCTTTAAGGATTAATGTGCTCCTCCTATGTAAATTCATCCCAGTTTGAGGATATCCTAATTCTTTTTTCTTTGTCCTGTGGTAATGGGGGACAGGGTTATGCTGGTAAAGTCTTTTGAGGAGGATAGGATCCCAATATAAGCTCTAGTCTGCAGCCCCACCCTTCAGGCTGTGAGGCCCTGCTGAGGAAGAACTGTATTGTGGAAAGATGTACCAGTGGGGCCCTACCTCTTGTTGTCATGGCGACTCCTCTGTTACCAAGGAAATCTTATCCTGAGTTGCTTACTCTGATAATGGCTCCTTACTAGGCTGGAATTATGACGATTCCTCAGCCAAGAGGAGGAGGGGGCTTCTTTCCCTCTTTGTTCTGAGCAACCAACTGGGCAGAGACCTAATCCTTGGGGACTGCAATACAACAGGAAATAACAAACTCATAAAAATCTTACAATGCATACATGTATGTGTGTCTGTGTTTGTCTGTATAGAGAGAGGCAGAGAGTGATAAAGAGAGAGCAGGAAGGAAGGAAGAGAGGGGGACATGGAGGCTAACTGCACAACAATATATTTTTTGGCACATAGTAAGAGGTTTATAAATGTTAGCTATTTAGAATGTATAACACATATATATATACATATATAATATATATAATATTGTATGTATATTATAGACACCCACACTGTGTATAAATATATATAAGCACTACCATGCATACACAAATAGATTGACCTGTATAAATTGTATGTAGATAATTTCTGACAGTATCTTACATATGCATTATTTTCACAAAGGCAACATGCTATAGTGGGGAACTGGCCATCCTTGGATTCAGGAATACCTGAGTTCAAATCTTGCCTTTGGTATGTATTATGGGTAGTAGGTAAGTAATTTAACCTATTAGTGGCCCATGGCAACCTTCAAACACCATAAGTTGAAGAGCAGGTGCTGACATCATTTGTCGAAGGCATTTCCATAACTGATTTTTCTCCCCAACCCCCCTCCCCCACCAAAAATATAACACAATCATATAATCATTGAATAGTAGACAGAAAAAAGCCTTAAAGATCATCCAGGATAGATTCTCATGAGCAGGATGCTGAGGTTCAGAAAGCTTTATAACTCAGGAATAGGAATTAGATTTCTTGTGCCCCATTCTGACGTACTTTGAACCATGCATTCTGCCTTTCCACATTCTTTTTTTTTTATTTTGAATTATCAACAATCACTTCCATAAGGCTTTGAGTTTTAAATATTTCTCCCCCTACCTCCTCAACTCCCTCCCGTAGACAGCATGCAATCTGATATAGACTATACATATACATTACTATTAAACATATTTTCATGTTAGTGATGTTGTAAGTAAGAAGTAGAACCAATAGGAGGATCCATCAGAAAGAGGAAACAAAACATAGTAGAAGAAAAATAAAAGCAAATAGTATGTTTCAATCTGCATTGAAAATCCATAGTTCTTTCATCATTGTGGATAGCCTTTGGAGATGTTTTAGATCCTTGCCTTGCTGAGAAGGGCTAAGTCTATCAATGCTATTCATCACACAACGTGGCTGTTACTGTGTACAACATTCTCCTAGTTCTGCTCACTTCACTAAGCATCAGACCATACAGGTCGTTCCAGGTTTTTCTGAAGTCAGCCTGTTCATCACTTGTTATAGCACCATAGTGTTCCATTACATTCATATACCACAACTTGTTCAGCCATTCCCCAATTGATGGACATCCTCCCAATTTCCAATTCTTTGCCACCACAAAAAGAGCTGCTATGTATATTTTTGTACATGTGGGTCCTTTTCCCGTTCGTATGATCTCTCTGGCATACAGCCCTAGAAGTGTTATTGCCGGGTCAAAGGGTATGCACATTTTTATAGCTCTTTGGGCATAGTTCCAAGTTGCTTCCAAAATGGTTGGATCATTTCACAACTCCACCAATAATGCACTAGTATTCCAATTTTCCCACATCTTCTCCAACATTTATTATTTTCCTTTTGTCATGTTAGCCAATCTGATAGTTGTGATGTGGTACTTCAGAGTTGTTTTGATTTGTATTTCACCACAACAGTATATTAAAGAAGATATGAAAACCAGATGTGACTAAAAGAATGGAATCATGAGAAGGAACAAACATGGAATCTATCATTTCATTCAAGGACTCCATGATCACCTACTAGCTAAGTGCCCTTAAGTCTGTCCCTAGGCCAAATACATGCCTGAAATCTTGATGTTCAGGGATCACATATGCTTTAAGGATTTCAAAGAACCTTTCACAGCCTCCTTTTGATTTTCACAAGACCCCCGTAAAGGCTGTCACCGGAATTCCAAAGTGGAAAGTGAAAGTGTTTTGATGCTCATTGCCCAGGTGGAGGAAAAGAGGCCCAGAGAAGGGAAATGACCTGTCTGGAAAGGGAATGGGTTTCAGAATGTCCATGGGGGTAGGGTTAAGTCACGCAACTAGTAAATGCTTCCCTTCACACATCTCAGCACTCACTCCCCATAACTTTGGTTACTTCCTCCTTACCCTGTTGGAATCCTTCTCCCTGGCCAGCCCCTTGGTGAGTAAGCACACTTTCACACAGCCCCCTGTATTTAGTCAGCTCTATGCCAAGCTATGCTTCCCTTCCTGTCCAGGCAGTAAACCAGGCCATCACCTTGCCATCTTCCCTAGGAAGATAATCAGACGAAGTTTAGGACCTTTTCCCTGAGATCCTTACATACTTCTCTGCCAACTAAATACTCAGAGGAAATGTTAAATACTGGGCTACCTTTATTGTTTTGTTGACTGTCCAGACTTAAACAGGTGGTGTAGAAATGTAAATAAAGATGATTAAAATTAAACATGTTTGATATGATTTTCCCCCCAGAGAGCCAGTTGATAAACATGTATTAGCCCACCACAGAAGTCACTTCATCTCTCCACCTTCTGATTTGTAAAATGGACTAAGGATAAGTAACCTTCCTCTCTTCTAAGGCTGTCTCAGCCAAGTACTTCCCAGTTTTTACACCTCTGGGATACCAGTTGATATCAGCCAGCACTTTAAGGCTAGTAAAGCAACCTCTATGTGTAACACTGGGTGTGGAAGAAGTCAATCAATCAATCTCCCATCCTCTATAGCCCATTCTTAGCACTGTCTCACCTCCCATTAGGTAAGAATCCATGGAAATCAATGAGAAATCCAGAAGTGTGAACTAGATGTGAACCAGACCTTGGCATCATCTCTGGCATTTTTACTAAGTGTGACAGGAAGTCTATGCAGATGGGTTTAGGAATGTGATCACATTCCTGGCAGGTTTGAAAAATCCACAGATAGTTTGGGATTAGGGTATTTCAGTTTCTAGCAGTTCATTGGTAGAAGCCTCCAGCCAAGCCCTTCAGAAGGAATCACTTGGGGAAATTGGTAAATGGTCAAAGGATATGAACAGGCAGTTCTCAGATGAAGAAATTAAAGCCATCTATAGTCGTATGAAAAAATGCTATAAATCATTATTGATTAGGGAAATGCAAATCAAAACAACTCTGAGGTCCCAAATCATACCTATTAGATTGGCCAACATGACAAAACAGGAAAATGATAAATCCTGGAGAAGATGTAGGAAAATTGGAACACTAATGCGTTGTTGGTGGAGTTGTGAAATGATCCACCCATTTTGGAGAACAATTTGGAACTATGCCGAAAGGGCTATAAAAATGTGCATACCCTTTGACATAGCAATAGCCCTTCTAGGGCTATATCCCAAAGAGCTCATGCAAATGGGAAAAGGACCCACATGTACAAAAATATTCATAGCAGCTCTTTTTGTGGTGGCAAAGAATTGGAAATTCACAGGATGTCCATCAATTGGGTAATGGCTGAGTAAGTTGTAGTATACGAATGTAATGGAATACTATGGTGCTATAAGAAATGATGAACAGGCTGACTTCAGAAAAACCTGGAAAGACTTGTATGGTCTGATGCTAAGTGAAGTGAGCAGAACAGAGAGAACTATGTGCATAATAACAGACACTTTGTGTGATGACTAATATTGATAAACGTAACCCTTCTCAGCAATACAAGGATCTAAGATATCCCCAGAGGCCTCGTGATAGAGAATACTATCCACATCGAAAGAAAGAACTATGGAAGTTGAATCACTACCATTTTCTTCTCTTCTTTTAAGTTTTGTTTGTTCTTTCTATTGGTTTTAATTTTTACTTACAACATCACTAATGTGAAAATATGTTTAATAGGGATGTAAATGTATAGCCTATATCAGATTGTGTGCCATCTTGGGGAGGGTGGTAGGGAGGAAGGGGCAGAAAAATTTTAAACCAAAAAGCATATAGAAGTGATTGTTAATAAATCAAAATAAATTAATAAATTTTTTTTAAAAAGTTATCACTTGGGGAGGGGGTAAGGAGGTACATCCTCTCAGCATCATCTCTTCTCCCTCTTCCTCTTATGCAAAGTTCGACCTTGTGAACTGTGTAGGACCAGAGGATTTGGACTTTTCATGAATAACCTAGCAGTGTTCCAGCAGGCAGCAGTGAGTGTCTGCATGAGGAGGAGATGGCAGATTCCACACCATGAGGACAAGCAGAAGTAAAGCTTTAGAAGGGCTCAAATAAAAAGCTGCAGCCTAAGTAAGGAGAATATCTTAAGGACAACAGCAAAAGAACTTCAAGGAAGTGGATGTTAACCCTTTGCCACCTATGTTCTCTACTTTCTTCTGGACTCTGTGTGTACTAGAGGGCGACTGTGCCAATTCTACCACTGCGTTAAAAGCACATTTCTGAACATTGAGAAGGTCAGGTTAGCTAAATGATACCAACCGATGTTCATGTGGAAAAATGCACTAGTGGAAGCTCATGAGTCATGACAATGCCCCAAGACCTAAAGGTTATGTCTAGTTCACTGAAGGGGAGATATAAGGAGATGCCCCCTGAGACCTGACACAATATGAGTGTGATTTGGGTTAACAGCTTCACATCTGGGCTACTCATGCATAAATCAGTTGATTCTCATAACCTCTCTGGAATGTATTGTTCTCTTTATTTTAAAGCGGAGGAAACTGAGGCTCTGAAAAGTCCAGTGACATACCTCTGGTTCTCAAGCTGGTAAGTATCAGAGATGGAATTTCAATCCATGTTTCCTCTGCCCTCACATCCATATCCATCACTCTTTGAACTATACCATACTACTTATTTCCTTTTCCTTTTTTAAAAAAAAGTGTTCTTTATATCAGTCATTTTGTAATATTCTCCTCCTCAATTCAGCTGTTACAATAACTTTGTAAATTAGCCCAGGCATGTTGGTCCACCAGGCCTGTAATCCCCGATGCAGGAGAGATTTGAGGCTAATGGGTCACTGTGGTTCAAGAATTCTAAGCTTCTGTGAGCTGCACCAATTCAATGTATGAACTGGGCCTAACATTTTGTAAAAGTATAATTCTATGAATATCTTTTTTATGATCAAAATTTCTCTCAATATCTGTTCTCCTTCCCCCTCCATGGGAGACATTCTATATAACAACATTTTTTAAAAGAATAAAGAAAAAAAGTTTAAAATATTCATCAATATATCTAAAATGTTCAGTAGGATACGCACTGTACCACAACAGTTGACCTTTCATATCTGCAGAAGAAGAAGGGGAGATTATCTTCTTGTATCTCTTCTTTGTAACCATGAGAGAACTATATAATTTTGCAACATTCACTTTTGGTTGTTTATTTATTATTTTTTCCATTTACATTATTGCAATCACTTTCTTTATGTTGTTTTTTTTTCATTGTGTTTACTTCAAGCTTCATCTAGTATTTCAAATATTTCTATCTGTCCATGTATTTATCAACTTCGTCGTGTGTATCCCTATAGCAATATTCCATGATGTACATGTCCCACAATTTCTTTAGCCATTATGAAATTGTTGGGAAAAGATTTGGTTTCACTATTATAAACATTTTGGTATATATTAAAAATTCTCATCAGTTGCCTCCTTGGATTTTCATATATATATATATATATATATACATACATACATATGTATACACACACACACACACACATATATACACACATATATTATCTATATGTGTATCTATATCTATCTGTTAATTGCATATTTTTGAAATCAAACACTTATCTGAGAAATTTGGTGTAAGAATTTTCTCCTCATTTGATCACTTCCCTTCTTATCTGAGGTGCATTGATTTTGTTTGTACAGAAGCATTTCAATTTCATGTCATCAAAGTTATCTATTTCATCATTTATAATTGCCTCTATTCCTTGTTTGTTAAGACTACTTCTACCCATAGTTGTGAAAAGTGTACGATCTTTCCTTCTTGTAATTTTTATTATATGATCTTCTGTATTAAGGTCACATATCTATTTAGAACTTTTTGCTCAAGATGGCAGAAATTTTTGGTCTGAGCCTATTTTCTCTCAGATTCTAGTTTTCCTATCAGGTTTTATCAAATAAGGAGTCCTTTTCTAAGCAATTTATATATTGGTATTTATTAAACAATGGATTATTGAATTCCCTTATTTCTGATTCCTCTTTCATTAGTGACTTTTTATTATTTCCCCTGACATTCTAGATGTTTTTTTCCAATTTTAATTATTTATTGAATTTTAAAATTATTACATAGAAATGCCATTGATTTCTCTGGGTTTATTTAGCAAACTCTTATCAGTAATGTTTGCACCAAAAATCTTAATGCACACCACTTTTACTTTATGGATTCACTTTTTTTATACTTAGAAGTACAACATATGTGACAATTCAGAAGAGAAGGGAAGAATCCCAACTGCAGGGAAGATGGCCCATATGAATACATACTCCTCTGATTGTGTCTGGGGGTTTCAGACCTCTGTCTGTCCTGAGAGTGCAGGAAACACGATAGGATCACAATAGCCAGTGTCCCATCATTTCTGAGTTCCATGTAGGCAATACTGCATCCCATCAGAATCCCAGAAGGATAGGAATGCCAGAATATAGAAATCAGAGTTGGCTCAATCCTGCCAGTGACACTTCCTCATACTTGGTGCCAAGATGGAAGACAAATGTTTCTTTCCTAGATTTCAGTGCCCAGAGGTCTCCAAAGACAAGTTCAAGCAGATGTCACCAAACCTGTTGATTCTGGGTTAAGGTCTGCTTGAGTCTTTAATAGCAATATTTAAAGAAAGAGAAAAATGCTCCAAATCACTATTGATTAGAGAAATGCAAATGAAAACAATTCTGAGGTATCATATCCACCTATCAGATTGGTTAACATGAGAAAACAACAAAATGGGAAATGTTGGATAAGACATGGGAAAATTGGAAGACTAATGCATTGTTTGTGGAGTTGTGAACTGATCCAACCATTCTGGAGAGCAATTTGGAACTATGTCCTATAAAGGGCTGTAAAACCAGCAAAACCACTTCTAGGTCTGTATCCCAAAGAGATCATAACAATGAGAAAAGAACACATATTTATAAAAATATTTATGGCAGCTTTTTTTGTGGTGGCAAAGAATTGGAATTGAAGGGATGCCCATCAAATGGGGAATGTCTGAAGAAGTTGTGGTAAATGAACGTAATGGAATACTATTGTGGTATAAGAAATGATGAGCAGGCAGATTTCCAAAAAACCTGGAAAGACTTACATAAACTGATGCTGAGTGAAGTGAGCAGAACCGGGAGAACATTGTATACAGTAACAGTAACATTGTGAGAT
The DNA here is from genome assembly GCF_003287225.1 of Phascolarctos cinereus. Classification (NCBI taxonomy): domain Eukaryota; kingdom Metazoa; phylum Chordata; class Mammalia; order Diprotodontia; family Phascolarctidae; genus Phascolarctos; species Phascolarctos cinereus. Next base: position 57,873,601 of record NW_027556291.1, on the reverse strand, counting down.
TACCAACTTTGATAGACTTAGCTCTTCTCAGCAATGAAATGATCTAAGACAAATCCAAAAGACTCATGATAGAAAATGCTATCCACATCTAGAGAAAGAGCTATGGAGTCTGAATGCAGATCGAGGTATACCATTTTCTCTCTCTTTTTTTCTCGTGGTTTTTCTCTTTGGTTCTGATTCTTCTTTACAATATGACTAATGTGGAAATATTTTTAATATGATTGTACATGTATAGCCTATATCAGATTGCATGCCATCTCGGAGTGGGGAGGGGAGGGGGGAAGTTTAGAACCAAAATCTTACAAAAGTGAATGTTTAATAATAAATAATTGCTTTTTATTTAATGATAGGTGTACATAGAGGAACAGTCACTGTATTTAAAGAGCTTAAAATCAAATGGAAGAGATAGCATGTAAACAAAGAGGTTTATAAATGATACATAGATAATAGAAAGAAGATAACCTTAAAGGAGAAGTTTTAATTAGAAGGGGTTTAGGGAAACCTGCAGAAGGTAGGATTTGATCTCTTACTTAGAGAAAGCCAGGGAAGCTCAAAGGGAAAAAAAAAGATATTCCAGGCATTTCAATATTATATAAGCAGTTTGAAATAAAAATTAAAAACAGAATCCTTCCAATATCTTTCTATGATATAAATATAGTCTTACTACATAAACCAGGGACAGACAATACAGAAAAAGAAAATAAAATACATCTATAGACATTATATATTTTGATGTAAAAATTTTACATAAAATATTAGCAAGTAGGGTACAACACAGTATTTAAGAGATTACACTCTGTGAACAGGATGAGTTTATACTAGGAAGGCAAAATTGGTTCAACATAAGTAACTCTACGAATATAATAAATCATGGTAATAATATGAAAACAAGATTAGACAATTAGAATGCTTTTGAAAAAATCCTGTACTCATTTGTACTAAATCTTCTAGAAAACACAGTAAAAAATGGAGCCTTTGTTAATAGAGAAAACAATATCTTTCTTAATACAAGATCAAAAATGGCATGTACTGGATAAATGTTAGAGGCTTTCCCAATAAAATCATAAGTAAAGCAAGGATGATCATTCTTACTACTACTACGTAACAGAGTCCTGGAAATGTCAGGTGTTGCAATAAGAAAAAAAAAGAGAAATATAGGGAATGAGCATAGGCAAAGAGGAAAGAAAAGTATTACTTTTGCAGATGGCAAGATGATTTAAATAGAAAATCATAAGAAGTCAATGAAAAATTAATGAAGACCATAAAATCAGCAAATTTGTAGAATATAAAATAAATCCACAGAAATTATCAGCGTACTTGTACGTCAAAACAAAATCTGCCAGGAAAAACTTGAAAGATAAAATGTATTCAAAATTGTTGCAGAAGGTATAAAATCTTTCTGAATACAACTTTCCAGATGGAACCAGTATCTATATGAATCCACCTATCAAGTAGTCTTAGCAGAAAGAAAGATCGGTGTGTAATGTGAGAAACAATAATTCCTCATGAGTAGATTCAACCAGTAGAATAAGAATGACAATACTACCTAGATTAATTTACTTATTCAGTGCTGTACCAATCAAACTACCAGAGGAATATTTTACAGAGGTAGGAAAAGTGATAACCTATTTCATATGGAAGAACAAAAGGTCAAGAATCTCAAGTGTAGCAATGAAAACAAAGCAGCCAAGAAGGGAATCCATCAGTACCACATCTAAAACTACTACAAAAGTAGTAATCATTAAACTGACTTGGTGCTGGTAAAAAAAATGAGAGGTCAGTCAGTCAAACAGATTAGAGATACAATATGCAACAGAAAACAATCATGGTATAATGTTTGACCATGATTATTACGGAAAGAGTATTTGCCAAAAAGTGCTGAGAAAACTAGAAAAAATTTGTCAGACATTAGACTTACACACGTCGCATGATTGATATACAAATATAAGCTCCAAATGGATAAGTGACCATAATATAAAAGATCAAATTATACTCAAAAAGCAGGAGGTAGAAATAAATTACTTTTCAGAATTATGGAGAGGGGGAAAGTTCATGACTAATCAATCAATACACAGCATAAAATGGAAAATTATACTTATATGAAATTCAAAAAAATATTTGGCACATTTTATCTAATACAGGTGCGATTAGAAGGGAACAGTTAACCCAGGGGGAAAAAAAGAACTTTGCAGGAAGCTTCTCTGATAAAAGTCTCACATCCAAAGTAAATGAGGAAGTGATTCCAGTTTGTAAGACCTAAAGCCATTTCCTAATAGATAAGTAGTCACAGAAATAAACAGGGAACTTTGAAAGGAAAAAAAAACTCAAGGTATAAACAACCATATATGAAAAGATGAAAACAATCCTGAGGTCCTGCTTCACAAGCATCAGACTGGCAAAGATGACGCAAGGAGAAAATGAGAAATGCTGGAGGGGCTATGGGAAAATAGGAGCACTAGTGTCCTGTGGGTGAAGCTGTGAATTGGTCCAGCCATTCTGGAAAGCAATTCAGAACCGTGCCCCCCCCCCCAAATTACTCATGTGTGCCTTCCCTTTGACTCCACTATCCCACTCCTGGGCTTATACCCCAAAGAGACCAAAGAATGAGGGAAAGGATCGATATGTACAACAACATTAATGGTAGCTCTTTTCATGGTAGCCAAAAATTAGAACCTAAAAGGGTGTCCTCCTATTGGTGAAGGGCTAAACAAAGGTAGGGAGATTTAGGTGATGGAATGTTAATTTGCCCTAAGAAATGATAAAATGAATAGTTTCTGAGGAATCGGGGAAGATGTGTAAGAATCAGTATGGAACAAAATGAACAGAAAAACTGGGAGAACGATTTCTTTATTGAGAATGATATTCTAGAGAAAAAAATCCTTTCAAAAGACTTTACAACTCTGATTAATGGCATGATAAACCAGCTGGCCAAAACAGAGAAAATGAAACACTCCTCCTCCTATCAGAAAGGTGATCAAATTGTAATATATATATATAGAGATATACATTTTCAGATGTGTCAAGTGGGGTAATTTGTTTGGTAAACAATTCCTTTTTAAGGAGAATTTGATTTTTCTTTATTGAGTTGGATTGAGGGTGTGTGAAGTGAGAAGCACAGATTATAAAAGCTTATAAAAATGAATAAATTTATTTTTAATTGCATTCAACTCTATGGCACATTCTTTTAAAATCTCATCCTTCCTGGTTGAAACCTGTGAATTCATTTTAGAGACCAAAGGGAGCCATTTTGGAAATGTGAATGAATACCTTTTCTGCCACTTAAAGTCTTTGGGAGTTGCCTGGGGCACAGAGAAATTAAGCAAATTGTGAAGGACACAGAGCCAGTCTGTTAGAGTCAGCATTAGAAGCCAAGTCTTTCTGCCTCCCTCATGAGTTCTACCCACTAAGACACATTGCCTCTCGTTAAATCTTAGTTATGGTCAACCTTCATTCTCTCAGAATGACTTTGTTCCTTAGAAAGAACAAGTGAAATTCATTCTACAAACAAACCAAGATGCAAAAAATAACTTGTACCCAGTAGACTCAGGCTTCCACTAAATCTCTGTAGCCCCAGGCACCCCTTCCCCAATTCCAGCAGCAATCTCTGTCTCAGCATCCCCCAGAACAGTGACCCTATCTCCAGTATCTATTTCATTCAAAACATTAAAGAGTTAACTGGAGAAGATGTGAAAGGACCTCTATTTCTCTTGGTAAACCACTGCATTGCTAAGATATATAAGCAGATAATTATCATTAAAATACATCTATTCAAAAGACACCAAAGCCTAGCCTGTCACAAGAGGGTGAGGCTTTAGAACATGGAATGTCAGGAATTATAGAGACCTGAGAACACCCAGAGAGTGTCTGGTTTAGGAGTTGCCATGGAGAAGAGAATGTCAGAGCTGGGAGCGCACCTCACTGGAGAGTTATCAGAGGTACAACAAGGGAAGTAGAAGTATCCAAAAACAAACAAACAAATAAATAAATAAATATATATATATATATATATATATATATATATATATATATATATATATATATATATATATATATATATATATATATATATATATGTGTGTGTGTGTGTGTGTGTGTGTGTGTGTGTGTGTGTGTGTGTGTGTACACACATTCAGGGAATTCTGATATTTTCACAATTTTTTTCTGTTAATTACCCCAATGTATAGGTAGGGATAGTATCATTTTTAAAACAAATGAATATAATTAGGGTATGATAACCAGACTGTATTTTGGAAAAAAAAATTATTAACATAAGTTTGATGCTGTCAGTAAAACCTCAGTAAAGGAAAGAGGAAACCCCAGAGAAAAAGTGAAAGGCCTGGAACATCCATCAATATTCTAGGAGAAAAATTTGGAACTATAAAAACTCATACACAGTGACTTGAAAGGAATTCAGAACATTTTAGTAAGAAATCCTGTATTTGACAAGATTGGAAAGGGGACATCTGTGCTTTAAATCACAGTATTTCTATGAACCATGAACAGTGAATTAACAAAAAATACATAGACTCCTAAGTTCCCAAATCTTAGCCAGTCTCAAGAAGGTGGGACCTTAGACCAGACCTGAGAAAAGATTTTATCTAGGAATTTAAGTGTCCAGGAGAAGAGACTGTCGGAGTTGACAGGGTATTGAAATAGAGGGTGGCAATCTCAGAAAGGCCCTTTCAGCTGTGGAAATGTGGAATTCATAGTGGCTTTTTAGTCCAACAAATTTTAGGAATGGAACAAGACTCATGACATACCTAATAAGTAGCAGTTGTAAAGTGCTTTAAGGTGGCAAAGCGTTTTGCAATGTGAGCTCATTTGATCCTCACTACAAGCAGCTGAGCTAGTTGCTGATATTATTCTTCCTTTTAGAGCAGAGGACAGTGAGGTCCAGAAAGGTCAGAAAATGGTCCAGAGTCACAAACCTAGTTAGGCATTTAAGGTAAGACTGGAAAGCAGCTCTTTCTGACTCTAGTCCCAGAACTCTAAGCCCAGAGATACAATAGGTTCCAGTGGGAAGATCTGTGAAGGGGTGCAAGAAAACCACAAAACACTCAGAGGATGCACATTATTTCAAATATTTTTTTGGGTCAATTTCACAAATATGTAAACAGGGTGATGACAATTTTTTTGAAAAGCAAATTATATTTATAAGTAACATTTATTTCAATAAAATATATATTTACGCTATGAAGACCTGCATTAAAACTTGAGTTTGGAAAACTAAGAAAGACCTCTGGATGCAGCTGGGATCCATTAATTCACAAAAACATTCCTTAGAGACAGAGAGTCTCTATTGCAGGAGTGTGTAAACCCACTTTCTTTAATGTAACCAGTCATGATCCCTTGAACCCATGATATTGCTAGTTCATTAACCAATGATATGATTTCTGTTCTGTTCTTTGCTCTATGCCTATAAAAATGAGTCGCATCTTCATTTTGGCATAAACTGAGGCAAGCCATTAACACATTTATTGACAGCTGTTCATGTCACTATTAATAAATGTTATCTTGCTCACGGAGAACATGCCTTGGTTTACCTTTTTGTTAAATTTTGCTTGTGACATTTTTATCCCAATAGTTTTTTTTCAAAAAGGTATTTCATTCATAAGTAGTTTATGTTTTCAGATTTATCAAACATGGAATATGAAAATCTATTGTTGCTGGTTCTGCCTTGTCTGCTCTGTTCCATTGATCTACTGCTCTATTTTTAAACTAATTCCAAATAGGTGATGCCTGCTGCATTACAATAGAATTTCATTTCCAAACATGAAATTCTCCCTGTCTTCCTAATATTTTTCATTATTTGCCTTGATGTTTTCTATCTTTTATTACTCCAGATTTGTTTTTGTTAATTTCTAAAACAGGTCTGTAAGGGAGCCCACTGATCATGTTATTTTTATAGCTTTCAATTTGATGATTAACTCTGGGAGTATCATCTTTTTGTATTTTATTGGCATGGCCTAGCTTTGAGCAACAAATAACTTTTCAGTTATTACAATAACTTTTTTATTATTTAAGTGTAATTTTGTAATTGAATCTATACAGTTATGTTGTATCTTTGGCAAACTGATCCCCACCTATTATAAACACCTTTTTGTTATTCTAAATGGGCTAAGGGCTAACAGTTCTAAACCATATCTTCTTCACCTTTTCCAGCTCGCATGTATGTGATCTCTTCCCAGACTAGAATTTAAGCTCAATGAAGGCAGTCTTGCTTGTTTGCAGTTCCTGACAACCTCTTCTCTTCTCTTCTCTTCTCTTCTCTTCTCTTCTCTTCTCTTCTCTTCTCTTCTCTTCTCTTCTCTTCTCTTCTCTTCTCTTCTCCTCTCTCCTCTTCTCTTCTCTTCTCTTCTCTCCCCCTCCCCCTTCACTTCCTTCCCCTCCCTCTCCCCCCCATTTTCCTCCTCCTCTTCTTTCTTCTTCTCTCTCTCCTGTCCCTCTCCCGCTCCCTCTTCCTCTTCCTTTCCTTCTCTCTCTCTACCCATGGACTATCTGATTCAGTGAAATTGGCCTCTTTCATGTCCTTGGAGTAAACACTCCATCTCCCAACTCCAGGCATTTTCACCTTCTATCCCTTATGCCTAGAATGCTCTCCCTCCTCATCTCCATCCCCACCTTTTCTGGCTTCCTTCAAGTCCCAGGCAAAATCCTATCTTCTATAAAGAACCATTCATGATCCACCTAAATGTTAGTGCTTTTTACTCTCTTAATTATCTCCAAGTTTTCTTGTAAATACCTTATTTGTGCATAGGTTTTTTTTTTAAATTTCTCTCTGAAATTAGACTGTATTGTACATGAGAGGTCAGACTTTCACCTTTCTTTGTTTCCTAAGCCCTTAATCAGTGCCTGGCATATACTTGGTGATTTAATGAATGCTTGTTGATTCTTGACTACCTATGTATCTAATGCACCTCACTGTCTCTCTGTGCCCATATGTAATTAGGTGCCCAGTCTTCTCTTCTCTCCGAACTTCCTCTACAATGCTTCAACTCTTCAACCTGAAATTTCACTCCAGCCCTGGAATGCCTGCCTGGGAAGTAGGCTTCTGCAGTTTCTCCCTCTGATTGATTGGGTCCTCCCAGAACCTACAGTGAAGAAGGGACTCAGGCCAGCCATGGATCATTTATCTCCAGTTTCCTCTCCAATGATCTTCTCCCATTACTAGGTAAGCATTTGGAGGACAGGGACTGTCTGTCTTTCTACTTGTATTTATATTCCCCATGCTCAGCACAGTGCTTGGTACATAGGAAGTGCTTATTGACTGACTGGTACAATATCATGTTTTCTCACCTGGGCAATTCCAATAGACTCCCAGCTGATCTCCCTGCCTAATGTGTCTCCTCTCTGCAATCCCTTCTCCACTCAGCTTTACAAAGCATCCTAGATTCCATGTCTGCTCATGTCAATCCCCTGACCTACAAATTTCAGCTTTCCCCCTCTTCTCTACCATCTGTGGGATGAAACACTCCTCTCTTTGCATTGAACGCCATTCATAACCTGGCTATATCCCCCTTTCTAGCCTTATCTTGTATGATTCCCATTCATGCATTCTTTAGTCCAAACAAATTAATCTTCTTGTATATCTTCTCCAATGACACTTCATGTCTCATTTCCATGCCTTTTCAAAGGCTGTTTACTGTGCCTGGAATGAATGACCTCCTCAGCTCTGCAGTTTAGAATCCTTCCTTTCCTTCAAAGGTCAGAGAACATGCCACCTCTTCCCATATATGGAGGCTTTCCAGATCCCTCTCTGCTTATTAGAAACTCTTCCCTGTTATCTTTCTGTTTATTGATATTTTGTATGTACAAATATACATAGATGGATACAGTGATGTAGTATTACAAGCTGTGTGTCTCTCTGTGTATATTGTATGTTAGAATACAAATTCAGGTTCTATCAGGGCAGGGGTCTTTAATTTTTGTCCTTGTATCCCCAGCACCTAGCACAACTACTGGAACACAGTAGATGTTTAGAAAATGCTTATTGAACAGTAAATTGTCTTTGAAGATAATAACAATGGTCATTCACTGTCATCTTGTATCCAAGACTGATATTGCAGATCATTGATAATTTCAAGACAAATAAGCTGTCTTGTGGTCAATCCAGTTATTACAGTTTTAGTCTGACATCCCGCATACAAATCCTTCCATTCCATTCTGGCCCTTTCCAAAACCTATTTGTATTGGATATGGGCATATGTGATAACTCACTTTCTGTTAAGGGTGATAGAACATACTGAAAGGAAATCTCCCATTGAAAAAGCAAAGCAAGTAATGAATTCCTTCTACACAAATACATCTTATCATTATATCTCCAACACCTGCAGCAATGCCTGGCCCTTCAGAGCTGCTTAAGAAATCTTATTGAATAGCTGGCTTTGAGGAAAATAACATGGACTTTCTTGACATCTGGTGTCTAGAAAGGATATTGAAGATCATTGAAAATTTTGATTCAGTTTTGTCCTTTTGTGGCCAATTTAAAGTTTGCTGTTTTGTCACCATCACCTGTCAAAATAGTTGTTACTCCTTCGTGTTTGAAGGGGATCAATGATAGCAGGAGTGTGATGACTTGACTTGCAAGTGAATTGGATTCAAGTGAGGCAGAGCTGTGCAGAGTCATCAGCCTCACTATCTCCTCCAGAGTCATTGGAATCCAGTGGCAAGACAAAGGTCAGGATGACTAGTGATGGCCCCAGATGCAGTGGAAGACCTTGGCCTGTTTAAGCTAAAGTTTTTTTCAGGTCTCAGTTTGTGTTAGTCAACATCCATTCAGTAGTTAAAAGCTAGGTAAGAGTTGAGGCAAAAGATGGCCTTCACTAAAGAATCAACTGGGAGGGGAAAACCCTCGGAGTTTCTGGCCAGAACAGAAACAGTTGCTATTTACATTCACTCTGAGCCATCAAAACCCAAGCAGTGAGCAAGAGAGGCTTGGGCTGGGACCTATCATTGGCCAGTCAGGGAGAGTCAAAGCAGTTTGGTTTTAAAGGCATGGTCAAGTAACTCCATTTGTATCCCAATGGGCTTTCTCAAAGTCTGGTTTTCCAGAACTATATTTCAAGAAATCAAATTAAAGTTATATGAGACAAAAGACTTAAGTGTCCCACTTTTTCTGACTAGAATTTAGCACAAGAAACAACTCACTCATTGTTAATTAGGGGAGGTAGAACACATCTAAATGAAATTCTCCACTTACAAAGTGAAGCAGATAATGAATTTCTTTATGTAAATGGGAATTCAGACTAAATTATCGTCAACAAAATTATCTCTTTATGTAATTCTTATATATATATTCTTTATATATTCTTTACATAAATGGGAATTCAGACTAAATTATTATCATCAAAATTATCTCTTACATTCCTTCCACAGGTGATACACAGATTAAATGGCAGTGCAGACAGCAATGATCAAGCTTCACCTTATGGTGTCCCTAGTATTCAGACAAAGCATTAATATTGCTCATTGTATGAGAACAAAAGAATATGGGGAAAATAAATACAAGAAAATGGCTAATCTTAACTTTGAGGGATATTTTTGAAATAAATATAAAAATTTGACTGAAGCAGCAGTGCACAGGCTTTAACCTATTCATACAAGCTCATTCAGGCTTCCCAGAGCTGGTGATTAAATTTGCAGGAATTTGGCAAGCTGGTTGTGAAGTGAGTCAATCAATAAACATGTCTACTATGTGTCAGCCACTGTGCTAAGCACTAGAGAGGCAAAGAAAAGCAAAAGACAATTCCTTCCCTTGAGGTGCTCACAATCTAATGTTAAGCAGAGCCAGTGTCCAGTTCAATCGGTTCTTAAACATGTCACCTTATCTGTTGCTTTATAAGAATTTATTTCCATTAAAGAATACTTTTTCAATATGTTGTTACTGACTTTAAGTGATTGCGGCTTTAATAATAAATATCTGAAGGTGAATTTTTTGTATTTTGTTCTCATGGTGCTGATCCCTCATGTTGGGAAGAATGTCTGGAGTAGCCACATAGTTGTTAGAAAATATTCCTGGGGTAGCTAGGTGGCACAGTGGATAGAGCACTGGCCCTGAAGTCAAGAGGACCTCAGTTCAAATCTGGCCTCAGACCAAATTCTTGTCACTTACTAGTTGTGTGACCCTGGGTAAGTCACTTAACCCCAATTGCCTTAAAAAAAAAAGAGAAAATATTTGTAAAATTGTTATTTGGCACTATTTAAATCAATAAATGCGTTGGGGTCAGATTCAGGAGAGTGGTTCAGGAGCGAAAGAATTCACTTAGACTTCTCTTTTAGCCATTAGGAGCTTCATTATGTGAAAGTACACACAGACATTTTACTGTATTCATGGTGCTGAGTGAAAAGTACTGATATTTGGGGGGCCGAGGCCTATACAGAGAAATAGGTATACAGCCTATAGAATTTTAGGGTCTTACAATGGTTACAAATTAAGGACGGGGGACGGAGTCAAGATGGCAGAGGGAAAGCAGCGACTTGCTTGAAGTCTCCCCCACACCCCTCCAAATAATCATAAAAAATATCTCTAAACAAATTCTAAAGCAGCAGAACCCACAAAAAGATAGAGTGAAACAAATTTCCAGCCCAAAAAAGCCTGGATGGTTGACCAGAAAGGTATGCTACGCCTAGCTGACAGAGGAGCACAGCGCCGCAGCAAACCTGGAGCAGGCCTCAGAGGACTGAATCGTGGGCAGCTGTGGAGGTTTGCAGACTCCTCAATCCACTAATGCCAAAGACAGCTTAGAGGATCAGTGGGAAAAGTCTGTTTCTGTGGTGCTGAGATAGGAATGCAAGGTCTCAGCTCCATTCCCCAAGAGCGTGGCCCTGGGAGGGGGGAAATTGCCTCCTGAGCTTCCGGCCCATAGACTTAGGGGGAATCCAGTGGCTGATTAGAGAGGAATTGCAGGGGTCTCTCTGCCAGTGTTGAGGCAGGAATCTCTTGCTTTGCCCAGGCTTGGATCCGGGTCACAGTTCAGGGTGGTAGTCCTGGGGCGAGGAGGAGTGCTGGTGTGGTGGGCCTTTTAGTGCCTGTGGAGAGAAACCCCTCCTCACAGTTACAGGACAGAAAGGAGTACTTGTGGTCACAGGCCAGGAAAGGAGTAAACACCCTGCCCCTTATCATACCACCTTGGAAGAACTGAAAATTTACAGGTCCCTACAAGTATCTCTGAAATCAGCTGTACAAACCCCCGAAGCTTGGGACAGTACATTCTCCACATTGGAAGCAGACTCTTACCTAAAGAACAAGTTTAAAATGAGCAAGCAGCGCAAAAAGAGTCAGACCTATATTATCTTGCTTTGGTGAAAAAGAAGATCAAAATATACAACCAGAAGAAGACAACAAAGTCAGGGCTCCTACATCCAAAGCCTCCAAGAAAAATATGAATCAGTCCCAGGCCTTGGAAGAGCTCAAAAGGGATTTTGAGAAGCAAGTTAACAGAAGTAGAGGAAAAATCATTGGAGTATCTGAAAGCCATTATCCAAAAAAGAGCCTAGACATCATCTTTCAAGAAATTATCAAGGAAAACTGCCCTGATATATTAGAACCAGAAGGCAAAATAGAAATTGAAAGAATCCACCAATCTCCTCCCGAAAGAGATCCCCAAAGGAAAACTCCTAGGAATATTACAGCCAAATTCCAGAGTTCCCAGGTCAAGGAGAAAATATTACAAGCTGCTAGAAGGAAACAATTCAAGTACTGTGGAAACACGATTGTAATAACACAAGATTTAGCAGCTTCTACTATAGCAGAGCATGGAATATCTGAAGAAGAGAAAATCTAAAACCTAAAGTTTTAAAAACATATGTTAAAAAAAATGTGTTCACATGCTACTGAGAAATAAGAAATACAGGAAATGGGGTACAGAAGTCTGTCCTGCCCTACAGGAAAATAGAAGGGGAAGGAAATAAGAGAAGCGGGGGAGAGACAGGAGAGAGGACAGACTAGGGGAAGGGATATTCAGAATGCTTGCCACCTTGGGTTGGAGATAGGGGTGAGATGGGGTGAAAATTCGGAACTCAAAATCTTGTGGAAGTAAATATTGTAAACTAAAAATAAATAAATTTATATTTTAAAAATAAATAAAAACTAAGACATATATAAATTTAAAAAAAAGATTAAGGACAGGAAGATTTTTAGGATTTTACGGTTGGTTAGAGATCAAGGACAAGACAGGGGAAACATAGGAGAAAAATTAATGGCAGGGGGGACATAGGATAAGGGAGACAAGAAATTTTATGGTCCAGGATAAGGGGAAATTTTATGGTATTTCAAGATAAGAGGAAAAGGACTTTAGGATGCTGTCAACTTGCAAGATGAACTACAGAATGAGCCTCCCCCCCCCCCCCCGGAAAGGCCTCACAAAGTACTGGAAAAGCAACTCTTAATATTGTTCTTCACCCTTAGGGTACCATCTATATCCATATCAAGTGTGATTATTACCTGACAATCTGCTAAAACAAGTTGATCTTTTAAAAACATTTCTAAACAAAAGGTATTCTATATATCCCCAATTTAAAAGATATCAAACCAAGCTACACATTGTTGCTGAAGAACTTCAAACTGAAATAATTTGAATTGGTCCAGTCTTGGGATGGAGAAGGGCAGCCTGGAGTTTGGTAGGTGTTACATGTTTATTCTTGATTATATACATTTATTTTTTCATTCTTCTCCTAATTCTGGTTTGGAAAAGTGGTTGGGTAACATTAACTTCTTGAAAGATCTTGCTTTGATGATTGAAAATCATTTTTTAAATTAATTTATTTTTAGTTTTCAGTATTCATTTCCACAAGATTTTGTGTTCCAAATTTTCTCCCCATCTCATCCCTCCCCCCACCCCAAGATGGCATGCATTCTGAATACCCCTTGTCCTAATCTGCTCTCCCTTCTATCTCTCCCCCTTTCTCTTATCCCCTTCCTCTTCAAATTTTCTGTAGGGCAAGAAGATTTCTGTACCCCATTTCCTATATATGTTACGTCACAGCTGCATGTGAAAATGATTTTTTTAGCTTTTGTTTTTAAAACTTTGGGTTCCAAATTTTCTCCCTTCCTTCTTCCCTACCCACTGAGAAGGGAAGCAACTGGATACAGGTTATACATGTGTAGTCATGCAAAACACTACCATAGTAGTCATGTTGTGAAAAACTAAGTATATTTCCCTTCATCCTATCCTGCCCCCCATTTATTCTATTCTCTCTTTTGACCCTGTCCCTCCTTAGAAGTGTTTGCTTCTGATTACTCCCTCCACCACTCTTCACCTCTATCACCTTCCTCCTCTCTTGTCCCCTTCCTCCCCTGCTTTCCTATAGGGTAAGATAGATTTCCATATCCAATTGAGTGTGTATCTTATTCTTTCCTTAAGCCAAATCCGATGAGAGTAAGGATGATTGACATTCTTGAAGAACTTTCATCCCTTTTAACTGCATCGTAGTCAAGGTCTACTAATAATCAGAAAATGCAAATATTAGACAAATACAAGGGCTTTGGAAAATTTAAAAATTGGTACTGGACAGCATGAATCTCATGTTGAAGGTTTGATTAAGTCAGATAAATTTAAAGGTGTTCCATTCAATAAAAATAAATTTAACGTTCTACCTAAGAATATATTATCAGAAAGCATAATTGAAGGGGAGCTAGGTGGCACAGTGTATAGAGCACTGGCCCTGAAGTCAGGAAGATCTGAGTTCAGATCCGTACTCAGAGAAACACTTGACACTTCCTAGCTGTGTGACCCTGGGGAAGTCACTTAACCCTAATTGCCTAAAAAAGTAATAATTGAACACATGAAATCATGACTTTTATCATCAAGAAGTAACAATGAAACTATTTTTATTATTCTGATTTATTAGAGCCATGTATTTGGCCTTATGGAAAACTAATCTTACCCCTGTGGGGTGTTAAAAAAAAATTGTGTCAAGTGGGGGAAACTGACAGCCAATGGCTTCTAGGCCAATGTTTTTAGTTATTCTGTTCACAGAGCACGTTGGTTTGAAGAATGAGTTCTTCTGGGAAGCAATCGGTCACATCTTGGACCGAGGTTTTATAGACAGTTTGTCTTTGTGGTCTTTTATCATGTTACTTGTTGCATTGATGTGCCTGCCTCTTCTCAGATGTGTGAGACAGAGTCAGAAGGAGATAATTCATTTGTCCCAGACGCTGGCAGACAGAATTTGTTCTAAGAACATCAGAGTAGTTGGGCTACTGTGTCATTCTAGGCCCCCTCTGATGTATGTGTGAGTACACTAGAACGTAAGTTGTTTCAGTGACAATATACCTGTAGACCCTTTCCATCACCTTTTCTGGTGCAGAAGTGATTTTTATAGCCACTCAGCGGTTATGGAAATCCTTGCCAATAAACCTCTGATTTCAGCAAAAGAGCAAAGGTGGGCTAAAGGAAATCACACATTCAGCATAGCATATCATGTAGACAGGAAGCCAGAGAATTCTGTCCAGTCCAACAAGTATCTCTGGAATGTTTAGTAAATGTAACTACATTTTGGGGAAACTCTGTCTCTTTTAAAATGTCAAGGAGACACAGATCCCTTCCACTTAGGTCTTAGAAAGTCTACAGAGGTGAGAGTAACTTCTTCAGATGAGAATACAGGGGGCAACAGGATGGAGTGGGTGCATCTGAGGAACTTCTGTGTCACAAAGACCTGAATTCAAGTCTTGTCTCACTTGCTAGCTGTGTGATCTCAGGGAACTTCCTTCATCTTTCTTGGCTTTAGATTTTTGTCTATTAACTGAGGTCCCCTCCTTTGGATGATGAGAGGATGGAAGAGATGGCTTCTGGGCATCCTTCTTGCTCTAAATCAAAGACTGGGATCCTGTAGAGCCATTTAGGGACTGAAAGCAATGACTGAGTAGTTAGAGAATTCAGCCAGCAGGTGGAGACCACACATTTGAAAAGATTGGCAGGGATGGAAAGGAGAGAGAGACAGCTTTGTTCAGAATGGAGGGCCACAGTGAGAGGGAGATGGAAAACATGGTCCAACGGCAGCAACACACACCACCTCTCCTTCATCCATGAAGATGCATCTCCCACCCCCATCATCCCATTTCTTTCCCACCCCCATCATCCCATTTCTCTCCTCCCCTTTGTGGCTAGTCTCCTTGAAAAGGCAGCCTAAAGTAGAGGCCTTCGTTTCTTTTTTTCTCACTGACTTCTTAACTCTCTATAGTCTGGCTTCTGACATCATTATTTAATGGAAAATGCTTTCTCCGAAATTACTAATGATCTGTTAATGGCCAAATCGAATGGACTTTTCTCAGTCTTCATCCTCTTGACCTCTCTGCAGCCTCTGGTACTTTCAATATCCCTCTTCTACTGACATTGCTCTCTCCTGGGTCTCTCTTTACCTGTATGTCCACTCCTCAAAATCCATTTCAGGATTTTCATCCAAGTTAGTCCTAGCAACCTTTAGGATCCCAGATGATTCTGTTATGGGCTCTCTTCTCTTCTCTCTGTATATTATTTCACTTGGTGATCTTAACTGTTGCCGTGGATTCACTGATCACCTATATACTGATGATTCTCAAATCTGCTTATGCAGGCCTAATCTCTCTGTTGACCTCCAATGTCATATTTCCAGCAGCCTTTTGGACATCTCAAAATGGATGTCCTATAGACAGCTAGGTGACAGTCCATAGAGTGCTGGGCCTGGAGTCAGAAAGACTTGAGTTCAAAACTGGCCTGAGATACTTACTAGCCTTGTGCCCCTGTGTAAACCATTTAACGTGTGTCTGCCTCAGTTTCCTCAACTCTATGATGGGGATAATAATAAAACCTGCCTCATAGAATTGTTATGAAGATCAATTCAGGGGATATTTGTAAGGTACTTCCACAATGCTTGGTACGCAGTTGGTATTTAATAAATGCCTTTCTCCCCCAGACATTTTAAAACTTAACATGTGCAAAACTGAACTCATTTTCTTTCCCCCTAAACCCTCCCCTTTTCCTACTTCCCATATTACTGTAGAGTAGACCTACACAACTTGGTATTAGGTTGGGGCCAAAATTAAAATACAGTAAACTTCTTTTGGCTACAGATAGGTTAGACTAGAGACAGATTAACAATCATTGGTTGCTGTAGGTCATGTGACAAGCAAAAGAGAACATGCAGTGGCAACCCTACATTTTTCTCTGGTCCCCCAAAGTCTTCTGGCTGGCTGCAGCAACCTGTGGGCCATGTGTCATGCAGGCCTGCTGTAGAGAGTACCACCATCCTCTTATGTCCCAGTCTGGGAACCTCACTGGCATACTTTTCTCTTATGCCACCTTCCCTCCCCACATGCAAGCTCTTGCCAAGACCTGTTGAATATACCTTGGAAACATCTGTCACATATGTCCTCTCTTCTTCTCTGACAGTGCTGCCAAGCTGATGCCAGTCCTTATCATTTGTATCCTGGACTATAGCAATAGCTTGCTGGTTGGTTTTCTTGCCTTAAGTGGCTGCCAAATGAAGGCCTGCTTACCAAAGTCAGAGTTCAATACACATTCTTTCTTGAGTGGCCACAGTGAAAGGGAGTGCTGAGAAGCTGGTGTAGGCTTTGCAATCAAAACTAATCTAGTCAACAAGCTCGGATGCCCACCAAAAGGAGTGAATAACACTCTTAGGACAATGAAATTGCCACTTGCAGGAAAGTACCACACCAACATCATTAGCTCCTGTGCTCCCACCATGACAAACCCTGATAAGGTCAAAGAACAATTTTATGAAGACCTGGAGACCTTCATCACCAGTGTGTCAAAAGAGGACAAGCTTATAATTCTGGGTGACTTCAATGCTAGAGTAAACTATTAGACATGGCAGGGAGTCCTTGGGAGGAATGGAGTGGGAAAAAGCAACAGCAATGGTCACTCACTACTGAAGAGTTGTGCATCTCATGACCTTTTTATTGCCAGCACCATCTTCTGTTTACATAAATATAATAAAATTTCATGGATACAACTTCACAGCAAACACTGGCATTAATAGACTATATCATTGTAAGGTGAAGAGACAGACAGTATGTGAGAGTGATCAAGGCAATGTATGGCACAGATCTCTGGACTGATCATTGATTTATCTTTTCGAAGCTAAGTATTCACATTCAACAAAAATGGTCAACCCAAGACAAGATGACTCCCAGAAGACGTAATGTCAACAGATTAGAGCACTTCTCTGAGCAGGAACAGTTTGTTGCTAACTTGGAGGGAAAGTTGAGCCCAACACACAGTTGGCAACAGTGAAGCAGAAAAGAGTAGACAGCTCTCGGAGACTTGGAATACAGCACTGCATTTGCTCATCTGGATCAGAACATTCACAACCATCAAGACTAGTTTGATGAAAATGAAGAGGAAATTCAGAAGCTGCTAAATGAAAAATGAGAACTCCACAGGGTTTACCAGCAGGATAGTTCACCCATCTCTAAGAAAGCAGCATTTAATTCTATCAAAAGTAAAGTACAAGTGAAACTTAGAGAGATGCAGGATTCTCAGCAATATCAGTAGCATCTTACTGGCTCAGTAAGAAGGCAGGTGAAATTCACTTTTATGCTGATATTACCCATCCAAAGTGCTGTTATAATGCCCTGAAGGCTATTTGTGGGCCAAAGATCTATGGTGCATCTCAACTACTCAGTGCTGGTGGAGTCATATTGACTTAATCCTAGAGAGATGGGGCTGGACGCTTCCACAATATTCTCAACAGATTGTCATCAATCAATGCTGAAGCCACTGATCATTTACTTCATGTTGAATTTAATCTCTCGCTAGCCGAATTTCCATCCAAAGAAGAGGTTTTGAATGCCATTTGGCTCCTCTTGTGTCACAAAGCACCTGGTGCTGGTTCTATTCTAGTTGAGATTTTCAAAGTTGGGGGTCCAATGCTTATACAAAAGCTGCCTGAAATTTTCTGGCTAGAGGAGGTTATCCCCCAGCAGTTCAAGGATACCTCCATTGTTCATCTCTGTAAAGGTAAAGTAAATAGTTTTTCCTATGGCAATCACAAGGTGGTCTCTCTCTTAGTCAATGCTGGCAAGATTCTTGCCAGAGTCCTATTTAATAGGCTGATCTTTCACCTGGAAAATGGTCATCTACCTGAGAACCAGTGTGGCTTCAGAAAGGGCTAAGGAACAGTCAATATGGTGTTTGTGCCTGACAACTCCAGGAGAAATGCCAGGAGCAGAACAGAGGTATGTAGACTGATAACCATTTAAGATCAATTGAGCCCCAATAAGGGCCAAAAACCTGAATTAACCTTTTCTCTCTTAGTGAACTAAAAATACCCCTTCCTATGTCAGCAACTACAGGACCAGATGGAACTGACCAGCATTCTTCCTGTTTGTGATCACTAAGGACAGGATGCCTGGGAGCCAACACTCTCTTGAATGGTGGGACTTTTCTTTTCTTTTTTTTTTTTTAAATTTTTATTTTTAAAATTTTTTTTCCATGTGCTTTTGGGTTGAAAATTTTTCTTCCTTTTTCTCCCCCCCCACCCTCCCCAAGATGGCACACAATCTGACATAGGCTTTACATTTACATACCTATTAAACATATTTTCACATTAGTGAAGTTGTAAGTAAAAATTAAAATCAATAGGAGGAACCATCATAAAGGTGAAACAAAACTCAACAGAAGGTAAAAATAAGTGAGAGCAATTCGACTTTCATAGTTCTTTCTTTGGATATGGACAGCATTTTCCATCCCAAGGCCTCTGGAGATGTCTTAGATCCTCATAATGCTGAGAAGGGTTAAGTTTAACCTTCTTAGTCATTGCATAACGTGGCTGCTATTGTGTACAAAGTCCTCTTGGTTCTGCTCACTTCACTCTGCATGAGACCATATAAGTCTTTCCAGGTTTTTCTGAAGTCAGCCTGTTCATCATTTCTTATAGCACAATACTATTCCATTACATTCATATACCACAACTTGCTCAGCCATTCCCCAATGGATGGGCATCCTCTCAATTTCCAATTCTTTGCCACCACAAAAAGAGTTGCTATGTATATTTTTGTACATGTGGGTCCTTTTCCTATTTGTTTGATCTCTTTGGGATATAGTCCTAGAAGTGCTATTGCTGGATCAAAGGGTATGCACATTTTTGTAGCCTTTTGGGCATAGTTCCAAATTATTCTCCAAAATGGTTGGATCATTTCACAACTCCACCAACAATGTATGAGCATTCCAATTTTCCAGTGGTGGGACTTTTTTTTATCTTTGTGTGCTATGGACATATGTTATGTAAGGGAAAAACAGATATCCTGGATCTATAATTTCAATTGACATTTGACATTCTCCTATTTTATTGTATTTACAACCTATTGAACTAAGAAACTTCCTTTGCCATGCTATATGTTAAAAAACATATGGAGGCTGTATTTTTTTTTTGAGTAACACAGGCATCTGAATCAGGGTTTAAATGTCCTCCAAAAGTTGCTTGAGTCAATTGGAGTTAAAGCTCTTAGGGGAATAAGGAATAAAACAAAATGAATTTACTTATCACCTAGCTTGTTGTCTCTTTAACCAACTTTCAGGTCAACAGTAATGGTGCTGTGACTTTGGATTGGAACTTAAGAAGTAGGAGAAAACACCCCACCCCAGCAATGTTAGTGGTTCTGGTGCCTCAGGATCCATTTTTCCTTGGAGTCCTAACCTTGACTGGGTCGGGTAAGTTTCTCCTATTCCCAGCTTCCATGGACCTTCCACTAGTTTGTTTGAAGTCCGAAAGAAAATTCCCTTTAAGCTAACTCTGGGGTCAGGGATCAAGTCAAGGTTCAGAAACTCCGGATACTGTATCAGGTCCCCTCTGGTAAGGATCGATCTAGGGAAATTGGCTATGGGTCACTCAGAAACTAAAACTAAAAATCCGGCTAACAAGACTGCCGCCTCTTATATGTCAAGCCATTGCCAATCTGGTGATCACAAGTACTGCTAGCACTGATATCAATTAACTAAAGATAACCCGAAATCAGGTTGGTCACAATATGGGGTTCTATTGACTGGTCAAAGTTACTTTATCTTAAAACCAAATCAAGTTTAAAGGTGAACAAAACATCTAGCCAGGAGTGGGAATGTTTTCATCATTGGGTTGCTCAGACGGCTAAGGGAGAAGGAAAGGAGAAGCCTCTTCCCTTAAGGCTCACAAAGCTGCTTCAGCACTCTTTCCCAGGCTCTTCATAATCCCCTTCCCCCTCCCCTTTTCCCTTAAAAGCTATGGTCCTGACAGGGACTCAGATCCCCAAACTTAACTTCATTGGGACTTGCCCCTTTAAATCTCAACCTCGGGGCACTCTGAGGAAGGTTAGCAAGATCCAGTTACACTATCAGGTCTTGGATCCTTGTGAATTCCCCAACCCCCTTTCCTCAGAATAATAATAATAGCCAATTCATGTTGGGGATTTTCTAACAAGCCTCTAATTCCCCCACTCCCTCTGTCATTAAGTGCGCACTATGTCACTGTTTGTATTGTATTTGTCCTGTCAGTTTGTCTGTTGGTGTGTGTCTCTGTATGTGTTTGTACCTTATAAGATTTTAAATGCAGCCAGAGACTTCTAAGGGCTGCAGCTAGGGAAACAACAAATTGTGGGTCGAGGCCTGGACAGCCTAGACTTACAGTGAAAAGTTAGATACAGCTAAAGACATCTTAGCAGATTCTGAAAGTTTTGAGATTAATCATAAGAAATTGGGAAGTTGTTCATTTTGGGACTGTTGGAGAAAACTTCTGAGACCAGGGGTAATTCCAGGAGCTCATTCTCTGCTAAAACACCTCCTCCCAATCCTGATTCCTCAGCATTCCCCACTCCCTCTTCAGAGATAAGCATCTCAGTAAGGGGATTGTAAAAGAGAAGAGAACGCTGGAGAATTGTAGGGAAAACTTAAATCAGCCTTCCCCATCTGGCAAAAGGAGGAGAGAGGCAGCTAACACAGACTAGCAGTGATAGTCTGCTATCAGCCCTGTGTCCCTGGGCACCTTGCAGCCCACCCCACCAGGCAAGGCCTGAGGAGTAACATCCAGGTTCAATACATTCTGCCCACCCTGCCCCAGCAGCTGCAAATGGCACCAGCCTCAGTAAATTATGAAGCTGTGGGGAGGAGAGAAGTGGACAGGTCAGAACTGTAATGAGATTCCCTAAGCCCTGCCACCAAGAACTATTACCACTAAGAAGGCCCTGGTATCAGACACCCAAACCTCTGGAAGGCCTGGCAATAGCATTATGAGGTGAGAAGCCAACTTCTACTCTTGGTAAGCCCCATACTTCTCTGTTCCAGTTTTGGAATTTATGACAAGTTATTTTATCTCTGTTTGCACTGTTTCCTGCTTTGTAAAGGGAAAAATAATAACTGTTGTTGTTATGAGATCAAAATGATACGATGATTGTAAAGTGCTTAACACAATGGCATATGTTAGACAACATTATTATTATCTATCTAATTCAATGTAAGTGTTCCATACCTGACAACTTTGAAGTGGTTTTTAAATACTAGGAGTAATAAGATCAATAATTTCTATATGTGATAATCTGGAAATGTAACTGATGTCATCATCTGAAGTTTATTGTTTGTGTTATTACTATGTTTCTAAATTGTATTGTATTTCTAAAACTCTTAGATTGTAAAATTTGAGAGATCATTGTGAGGTAGAAATGGTGAATATGGATTGTTCTTTTAAAAGGATGTGATAAAATTGGATAATTTGAAAATTGTTAACATTTAATGAGGTACATTTGGTTGTAAGCAGGTAATTAATTGGTTCTGTTTCAAGTTTTAAATGCTTGATAATTGTTTATGGTATGGTTATATTTCTGAGGTTTTTTATATGGTGAAATCTGGTAAACAAATTGTATCAGCTTTACTGTTAAAAAAAAAACAATTTCTCTTATAATCTGGAGATGTTAGATCAAGAATTGTTACCCCTCCAAAAATAAATAAATAAACAAATAAATGAATGAGTAAATGAATGAGTGAATGAATAAACAAACAAACAAATGAATGAATGAATAAATGAATGAATGAATGAATAGGGGAGGATCAATGGGTTAGAAATAACTTCCAAGTTTTATTTACCTGTAAGAGGAAGTTTCATCTAAAATTCTTATAAAGTCTGTGTAAAAGTTTCCTGTGTTGTGGAATTCCTGAGTAAATGAGAATCCTTGAGATATGTTAATTTGGAAATTTATGGACTACCACATTCACTATCTATGTGAAATTCCAGAATGTAATAGTTTTTCCTAATTTCCAGTTATATATTTAAAGACAAAGGAAAAAAAAAATACTGAGTAAATTTTTAAAGGCTTGATAATATTTGTTATTGTGATGAGGCTAATTTAAATGGGTATGTTCTTTATGCATTATAATAACTGAATTTTTTTCTCCATTACAAGTACCTTTTTGACTAAGGAACTTTGTGATATCTAGGAATTCTATAATACCTGTGAATTTATTTTGTTATAGTACTTTGGGAAATTACTTATATTACTTAAGGACATTTTACATCAACTTAGTTTTAATAAATTCTAATTTTAAAGGTTAATTTTTACTTGAAGGTGGAAAAAAAAGATATCTTCTGGCTTCTCTAGCTTCCTTCAAATCCCACCTGAAATCCTAGCTTCTATAGAAAGACTTTATCAATTTTCATTGATTCTAGTGCCTTCCTACAGTTCATTGTTTTATCTTTTACATATCTTGTTTGAATATAGTTATTTGTATGTTGTCTCTCCCATTAGATTGCAGACTCTTGAGGGCAGGTTTTGTCTTTCACCTTTCATTGTATTCCAAAGCCTAATACAGTGCCTAGGACTTAGTAGGTACTTAATAAATGCTTACCAACTGACTGAAGGTAGAGGATCAAGATTCGCATCCCAGTTCCATTACTTACTATAATAACTAAAATAAGAGCCTCAGTTACTTTTTGATTTTGTATAATCCATGCTTAATTGTATTTACTAGCTCTCAAATTAACTGTTAATTTCTCAGTCCATTGCTGTCCTAATATTTAACAACCAGCTCTCCGAAAACACACACACATATATATGTGGATATACATTTATACATAAATATGTACGTTTCATAATTCACTAATAATAATGAAATATATAATACTACTTGTTGTAAATTTCACATAGCCAATTTATTCTCACAAAATTCTTTCCTTGATTTTCACAGAACTCTTCTATCTATGTATCTATAGTTGCATTTCCACCATGAATTGACAATGGAATCACATCCCAGTCCCCTAACTCAAGTCTCCGTAAATTTATTGTCCTTAAATCTGAGAGAAATTATATTCCTTAAACAGAAACCTCTTTTATCTTCAGAGCTACAAAATGACTCTCTTTTTACCCTTTTGCAGGGATTGCAAAGGAATGCAATATTGTGGAATTTTGGATTATTATCCAAAAATTCCAGAAAATCATTTCAATCAATTTAACGTTTGAACAGTTAAATGTTACTATTTTCCCCACCATCTATCTAGGATGAAATTAGTTCTTCATAAGGCAAAATGCATGGTTCTAATAAATCAGAATAATTTAACATGCTTTCATTGTTGTTTCTGACCAATAAAAGCCATAAGTTCATGTGTTCTATTATATTTTCTGGTAATATGTTCTCAGGAAAAGCATTACATTTATTATTGTAATTAAATGGACTATCTTTAAATTTATCTGATTTAGGGGACTGAGCCAGGTGGTAGAGTAAAAGCAATGACTTGCTTGAGCTCTCCTTCAAACCCCTCCATATACCTTGACAAATTCTAGAGCAGCAGAGCCCACAAAAAACAGTGTGAAACAAATTTCCAGCCCAAGACAACATGGACGGCTGATGGGAAAGGTCTGTTGTGCTGGGCTGGGAGAGGAGTGCAGTTCAACATGGGCCACAAAGGTGAAGACCAGGCCTCAGCAAACCTGGAGCAGGCCTCAGGGACTAAATCATGGACAGCTGTTTCAGTTTCCCGACTTCTCAACCCACAAACACCAAAGGCAGCTTAGAAGGTCAATAGGAAAGGTCTGTCAGACCTGGGTGAGAGAGGAGCATGGTCTGGCCCCAGTCCTGGCACAGCCCCAAGGTGGCAGCTGCTTCTGGAGCTCTTGGCCCACAGACAGTGGGGGGAAGGGGTCCAAGTATCTGATCAGAGGGAGATTGCAGGGATCTCTTTGCTGGTGCTGAGGCAGGATTCTCTTGCTTTGTACATGCTTGGATCTGGTTGGCGGTCTTGGGGCAAGGAGAATTGGCGATCTGGAGTTTGTGGCCCTGGTGTAGAGGGAATGCTCCTCACCAGTTCCAAGGCAGAAAAGAATGCTTGTGGTCTCTAATAGACCAGAGCACAGGCCAGGAAAGGAGTAAACACCTTGCCTTTGATCATGCCACCTTGGAAGAACTGAAAATTTACATGTCCCTAGAAGTATCCCTGAAAACAGCTGCACAAAACCCCTGAAGCTTGGGACAGTACATCCTCCACACTGGAAACAGACACCTACCTTAACAAAGAGTCTAAAACTCAAGTAATTGGCTGAGATCATGAGCAAACTTTGCAAAAAAAGTCAGAATCTTTCTTTTGTGACAAAAAAACATCAAAACATACAACCAGAGGAAGACAACAAAGTCAAGGCTCCTACATCCAAAGCCTCCAAGAAAAATATGAATTGGTCCCAGGCCATGGAATAGCTGAAAAAGGATTTTGAGAAGCAAGTAAGAGAAGTAGAGGAAAAGCTGGGAAAAGAAATGAGAGTGATGCAAGAAAACCATGAAAAACAAGTCAAAAGTTTTCTAAAGGAGACCCCAAAAATACTGAAGAAAATAACACCTTAAAAAAATAGCCTAACCTGAATGGCAAAAGAGGTCCAAAAAGCCAATGAAGAGAAGAATGCCTTAAAAAGCAGAATTGGCCAAATATAAAAAGAAGTCCAAAAGCTCACTGAAGAAAATAATTCCTTAAAAATTAGAATGGAGCAAATGGAAGCTAATAACTTTATGAGAAATCAAGAAATTATAAAGCAAAGCCTAAGAAATGAAAAAAATAGAATACAATGTGAAATATCTCATTGGAAAAACAACTGACCTGGAAAATAGATCCAGGAAAGATAATTTAAAAATTATTGGACTACCTGAAAGACATGATTTTAAAAAAAGAGCCTAGACATCATCTTTCAAGAAATTATCAAGGAAAACTGCTTTTATATTCTAGTACTAGAGGGTAAAATAGAAATTGAAAGAATCCACAAATCTCCTCCTGAAAGAGATCCCCAAATGAAAACCCTGAGAATTTAAAAGCCAAATTCCAGAGTTCCCAGGTCAAGGAGAAAATATAGCAAGCAGCCAGAAAGAAACAATTCAAGTATTGTAGAAACACAATCAGGATAACACAAAATTTAGCAGCTTCTACATTAAGGGATCAGAGGTCATGGAATATGATATTCTGGAGGTCATAGGAGCTAGGATTAAAACCAAGAATCACCTACCCAGAAAAACTGAGTATAATCCTTCAGGGGAAGAAATGGATATTCAGTGAAATATAGGACTTTCAAGCATTCTTGATGAAAAGACCAGAGCTGAATAGAAAGTTTGACTTTCAAATACAAGACTCAAGAGAAGCATGAAAAGGGAAACAGGAAAGAGAAATCATAAGGGACTTATTAAGGTTGAACTGTTTACATTTCTACATGGAAAGATGATATTTATAACTCATGAGACCTTTCTCAGTATTAGAGTTGTTGGAGGGAAAAAATATGTATGTATGTATATGTATATATTTATGTGTGTGTGTGTGTGTAGACAGAGGGCACAGGGTGAGTTGAAGATGAATGGATGATATCTGGAGAATAAAATTAAGGAGTGAGAGAGGTTTATACTGGGAGACGGAGAAAAGAGAGGTAGAATAGGGTAAATTATCTTACATAAAACAGACAAGAAAAAGCTTTTACAATGGAGGGTAGTGGGGGAAGGTGAGAGGAAATGAGTGAATCTTATTCTCATCAGATTTGGCTTAAGGAAGGAATAACATACACACTCAATTGGATATGGAAATCTATCTTACCTTACAGGAAAATAGAGGGGAAAGGAATAAGAGAAGAGGGAATGATGGAAGGGAAGGCAAATTGGGGGAGAGAGTAATCAGAACCTTTTGAGGAGGTACAGGGTCTAAGGAGAGAATAGAATAAATGGGGGTTGGGTGGGATATGATGAAGAGAAATATAGTTAGTTTTTCACAACATGACTATTAAAGAAGTGTTTTGCATGATTACACATGTGTAACCTGTATCAAGTTGCTTGCTTTCTCATTGAGGATAGGTGGGGAGGGAGGAAGGGAGAGAATTTGGGACCCAAAGGTTTAAAAACAAATGTTAAAAATTTCTTTTACATGCAACTTGGAAATAAGATATATAGGCAATATTGGAAATAAGATATATAGGCAATAAGGTACAGAAATCTATTCTGCCCTACAGGAAAATAAAAGGGGAAGGGGATAAGAGAAGGGGGATGATAGAAGGGAGGGCAGATTGGGGGAAGGAGTATTTAGAATGCATGCCATCTTGCTGTGGGGGGAGGGCAGAGATGGGGAGAGAATTTGGAATTCAAAATCTTGTGGAAGTGAATGTTGAAAACTAAAAATAACTTAATTTAGAAGAAAAAACTATCTGATTTAACCCAATCATCAATGTTAGGTTCATACTTTCTAGTACTGATCCTTACATTTTCCAAAACTCTTATGATATATTTTATTATTTTTTTGTGCTTTCTGATTGTTTGTCGATCTTGACTGGAGTGCAATTGAAAGTGACAAATATTCTTCAAGAATGTCAATTATTAAAGTAAGATCTTTCAAGAAATTAATGTTAGCTAATCACTTTGTTAGACCAGAATTTGGAAAATGGGCAAAATGCATATATAATCCAGGATGAGCACGCCAT
The DNA here is from genome assembly GCF_003287225.1 of Phascolarctos cinereus. NCBI lineage: Eukaryota > Metazoa > Chordata > Mammalia > Diprotodontia > Phascolarctidae > Phascolarctos > Phascolarctos cinereus. Next base: position 57,846,714 of record NW_027556291.1, on the reverse strand, counting down.
ACAGCAGTAGCATCTTCTAAACAGCACATGCTGTTTTCTGTCCCTGGATTGGACCAACTCAGATAATTTCAATTTCAAGTTCTTTAGCAACAGTTTCTAAATCAGTTGAACTTTTTATTAGATTGGAGATAAAGAGAATACCTTTTATTCATAAATATTTTAAAATTATTAACTTATTTTATTTGTGATATCAAATTGTCAAGAAATAACTGCAGTCAAAAATTTTTTGATTTCCAATTAATGATTTTAGGAATATTTTCTTATAACTCTGTGGTTATTCCATTCTTCCCAGCATGTGGGACCAGCACCATCAGGACAAAATGCAATGAAGTTCACCTTCAGATATTCATTATTAAAACCATGATCACATAAAATTAATAACAATGTATGGAAAAGTACTCTTCTATGGTTAAAACCAATTGTGGTAAAAAAAAAAAACAGATAATGTTACAGGTGGGCAAACTGATTGAACTGGACACTGGCTCTGCTTAACATTAGACTGTGAGCTCCTCAAGGGAAGGGACTTTCTTTGCCTCCTCAATGCTTAGCATAGTGGCTGGCACATGGTAGGCAATTAATACATGCTGATTAACTAACTGACTTCACAACTAGTTTGCCGAATTCCTGAAAATTTAATCACCATCTCTTGGAAGCCTGAATGAGCCTGTATGAGAAGGTTAAAGCCTGTGCATCACTTCTTCAGAGTTTGATATTTATTTTAAAAATATTCTTCAAAACTGAGATCAGCCATTTTCTTGTATTTATTTCCCTCATATTATTTTGCTCTTGTGAAATGAGCAATATTAATACTTTACCAAGAAACTAGGCACATTGTAGGGTGAAGCCTGATCATTGCTGTCTCCATTGTTCTTTAATTTTTACCTGCATCATATCGCCTGCGGTAGGATTAAGAGAGGAAGAGATCATTTTGATGGTGATGCTTTAGTCTGAATTCCAATTCATACTGAAGGAATTCATTACTTGCTTCACTTCAAATGTGGAGGATTTTATTTGGATACCTCCTGCCTACCTTAATTAACAAGTGATTTGTCCCATGTGTAAAATGTAGGCAAAAGAGGCTTTGGAAGGAGTCTAAATGGAATATTACCTTTTGGACAGGTGATGATGACTAAAATTATGACATCTCAGTTGGCCACAAGAAGACAAGATTGAGTCAAAATTTTCAGTGATCTGAAATATCCTCTCTGGACACCAGATTGCAACAAAAACATGTTATTTTCCTTAAACACAATTCATGGCTCAATAAGCTTTCCTTAAGCATCCTTGAAGGACCAAGCATTGCTCTGGGTATTGAGGATACTAAGACAAAATGAAAAAGGCCTGTGCTAAAGGAATTTTAATCTTTTGGCAGAAAGAGCTGTGACCTACATCAATTCTTTTACTATAACAACATCTGTGGGGGAGCTGATTGAAGTGTGTACTGGCTGTGCTGAGTAACCAGGTCTCAGAAATTCTTGAAAATTTAGCAATTAGCTTTTGGAAGCCTGTGCCAGCCTGTCTGTGCAAGCTGTAGAGCACCATTGCCTCAGTCATACTTTGATATTTATTACATAAATTATCTTACAGGTTGAGATCTGCCATTTTCTTTTGTGTGTGTGTGTGTTTTCTTCCAAGATTTGCTCTTGTGAATGGACATTAATACTTTAATACATTAATACCAGGGGCCAGGTACACTATTAGGTGGAGCCTGATCAGTGCTGTCTCCACTACTGTGAAGTCTTTTTGTTTTACTTAATAATATTTTATTTTCTCCAATTACATGTAAAGATAGTTTTCAATATCCATTTTTGTAAGATTTTGAGTTCCATATTTTTCTCCCTCCCTCTCTTCCTCCCTCTGAAAGACAGCAAGCAATCTGATACAGGTTATACATATAAAATCATGTTAAACATATTTTCACATTAGTCATGTTGTAAAAAAGAAGAACAAAAGGGAAAACCATGAGAAAGAAAAACAAAAATCAACAGAAGTGAAAATAGTATGCTTCCATCTGCATTCAGACTCTGTAGTTCTTTTTCTAGATGTGGATAGCATTTTCCATCATGAGTCTTTTGGAATTGTCTAAGATCATTGTATTGCTGAGAAGAGCTAAGTCCATCATAGTTGGTCATCACACAATATTGCTGTTACTGTGTACAATATTCTCCTTCAATGAGCATTAATTCATGTATTTCCAGTTTTTTCTGAAATCCACCTGCTCATCATTTCTTATAGAACAATAGTATTTCATTACATTCATATACCACAACTTGTTCAGCCATTCCCCACTTGATGGGCATCCCTTCAATTTCCAATTCTTTGCCACCACAAAAAGAGCTGATATAAATATTTTTGTACATGTACTTCACTTTCTCTTTTTTGTTATCTCTTTAGGATACAGTCCTAGTAATGGTATTGCTGGATCAAAGGGTATACACAGTTTTATAGCCTTTTAGGAATAGTTCCAAATTGCTCACTGCAACTCTACCAACAATGCATTAGTGTTCCAATTTTCCCACATCTTCTCCAACATTCATCATTTTCCTTTCCTGTCATATTAGCCAATCTGATAGGTGTAAAGTGGTAGCTCAAAGTTGTTTTAATTTGATTTTTTTTCTAGTCAGTATTAATTTAGAGCATTTTTATATGACTATAGATAGCTTTAATTTCTTCATCGGAAAACTGCCTGTTCATATCCTTTGACCATTTATCAATAGGGAAATGACTTGCATTCTTATAAATTTCATTCAGTTCTCTTTATATTTTAGAAGTGAGGCCTTTATCAGAGTCACTGGCTATGAAAATTATGCTTTCCTTCTAATCTTGGTTGTATTGGTTCTGTTTGTGCAAAAGTTTTTTAATTTAACATAATCAAAATTATCAATTTTGTATTTCATAATGTTCTCTATCTCTTGTTTGATCATAAATTCTTCCCTTCTCCATATATCTAAAAGGTAAACTATTCCTTACTCTCTAATCTGCTTACAGTATTATCCTTTATGTCTAATTCTGTGTACTGATTCTGACCTCATCTTGGTATAGGGTGTGTGATGTTGGACTATGCCTAGTTTTTGCCATTCTGTTTTCTAGATTTTGCAATAGTTTTTGTCAAAAAGTGAGTTCTTATCCAAGAAGTTGTGCTATTTGGGTTTATCAAACACTAGATATTATGTTCATTTACTACTGTATCTTGTGTACCTAATCTATTCCACTGATCCACAACTCTATTTCTTAGCTCGTACCAAATAGTTTTGATGATGTCTGCTGTATAATATAGTTTTAGATCTGGTATAGCTAGCCCACCTTCCTTTATATTTTTTCCATTAATTGCCTTGATATGTATTTTTTTTCTTACCTTTTGTTCTTCCAAATGAATTTTGCTATTATTTTTTCTAATTCTATAAAATAATTTTTGGCAGTTTGAATGATATGGCACTGAATAAGTAAATTAGCTTAGGTGGAACTGTCATTTGTATTATATTAGCTCAACTTACCCATGAGCAACTGATGTTTTTCCAATTATTTAGATCTGACTTTATTTGTGTGAAAAGTTTTTTGTAATTGTGTTCATATAGTTCCTGGGTTTGTCTTGGCAGGTAGACTCCCAAATGTTTTATATTGTCTAGAGTTATTTTATTTTATTTTTTTAGACTATAAAATATATTTATATTTATTTTACAAACTGTATTTTTTATTAATTTATTTTGATTTAGCAACAATAACTTCCATATGCTTTTGAGTTTAAAATTTTTCTCCCCCTTCCTCCCCACCACCCTCCCCAAAATGGTACACAATCCGATATAGGCTATACGTATACATTCCTATTAAATATATTTTCACATTAGTGATATTGTGAGTAAGAATTAGAACCAATAGGAGGAACCACCAGAAAGAGGAAATAAAACACAACAGAAGGAAAAAAATAGCAAATCGTATGCTTCAATCTGCATTCAAACTCCATAGTTCTTTCTTTGGATATGGATAGCATTTTCCATCACAAAGTCTTTGGAGATGTCTTAGATCCTTGTATTGCTGGGAAGGGTTAAGTTTATCAATATTAGTCATCACACAACATGGCTGTTATTATGTACAGAGTCCTCTTGGTTCTGCTCACTTCACTCAGCATCAGACCATATAAGTCTTTCCAGGTTTTTCTGAAGTCAGCCTGTTCATCATTTCTTGTAGCACAATACTATTCCATTACATTCATATACCACAACTTGCTCAGCCATTCCCCAATGGATGGGCATCCTCTCAATTTCCAATTCTTTGCCACCACAAAAAGAGCTGCTATGAATATTTTTGTACATGTGGGTCCTTTTCCCATTTGTTTGATCTCTTTCGGATATAGCCCTAGAAGTGCTACTGCTGGATCAAAGGGCATGCACATTTTTGTAGCCCTTTGGGCATAGTTCCACATTGTTCTCCAAAATGGTTGGATCATTTCACAACTCCACCAGCAATGTATAAGTGCTCCAATTTTCCCACATCTTCTCCAACATTTATCATTTTCTTGTTCTGTCATCTAGGCCAATCTGATAAGTGTGATGTGGTACTTGGGCTTTCTTAAATATCTCCAGTCTGTCCCGTATACATCTTGTAGGCACACAGTCGTTCTCATGTTGTCTTCTTCATTCGACTGTGCCATGCTGGCATCAGGAACTATCATTTTTTTGTATTCTCAGAGTTTAGCACAGTGTCTGGCACATAGTAGGTGCTTCATAAATGTTTGTTGACTTGACTGGAGAAAAAGGATGAAGACAGTTCAGCAAGACCAACATGATAACTGACCAATATGACTGGGTAGCCATGTTTGCCTCTCTACAAGGAAAGGAGGAAGGTGCATTTTCTTCTTTTTTCTCTGGGGTCAAATTTAGCCTTTATCAACACTGTAACCTACTAATCTGCATTCAGGGATAAACAAAGCACATTGGTATATGAGTAGGAAATAAATGCTTGTAAATATAAACAACTAAATAGAATTTTTTCTTCCTTTTCAAAAGAAACAATTTATTCAGGCAACAAGATATCAGGAAAAAGGTGAGGAAAGAACCAAGTTAAGGGAAGGTAGCTATGTTGAAGCAACAAGGGAATTCACACAAACATGATATAACTGGTAAGGAGAGGAAATGAACAAAACACAGTCCAAATTCTGAGATAAATAGCCTGCCCTCTTGAAGCTTATAGTCTACGAAGATGATTTGCAATTATAACAAAGGACATATAATTATTTCGGAAATTAATTAGCAAAGGGATTTCCTGGTGGATATTTCTCTTCTTGGTATCCAGAGCTGGTCCCAGGGCATCTGTGGTAGGTCTGAGCAACAGGTCTGGGTTGTGACTGGTATGTGACTTCAACATGTGTGATTTTTTTTCTTTTTTGTTGAGGCAATCAGGGTTAAGTGATTTGCCCAGGGTCACACAGCTAGTGTCAAGTGTCTGAGGCCACATCTGAGCTCAGGTCTTCCGATTCCAAGACCGGAGCTCTATCCACAGTGTCACCTAGCTGCCCCAACATGTGTGATTTATTTTTTTGTGTGTGTGTTTAATATAAATTTATTTATTTTTAGTTTTCAACATTCCCTTCCACAAGTTTTTGAGTTCCAAATTTTCACCCCATCTCCCCCCTCCACCCACCCCAAGATGTCATGCATTCTGAATATCTCTTCCCCTACTCTGTCCTCTCTTCTATCTCTCTCCCCTTCTCTTATCCCCTTCCCCTTCTATTTTCCTGTAGGGCAGGATAGACTTCTGTACCCCATTTCCCATATTTATTTCCCCAGCAGCATGTGAAAACATTTTTTTAAGCATATGTTTTTAAAACTTTAGGTTTCAAATTTTCTCTCTTCCTCCCTCCCCACCCACCCTCATTGAAAAGGCAATCAACTCAATATAGGTTATACATGTGCAGTTACGCAAAACACTTCCTTAGTAGACATGTTGTGAAAAACTAACTCTATTTCCCTTAATCCTATCCTGCCCTCCCATTTATTCTATTCTTTCTTTTGACCCTGTCTCTCCTCAGAAGTATTTACTTCTGATTAACCCCTTTCTCAATCTGGCCCCCTCTCTATCATCCCCCTGCTCTCTTGTCCCCTTTCCCCCCTATTTTCCTGTAGGGTAAGACAGACTTCCATATCCAATTGGATGTGTATGTTATTCCCTCCTTAAGCCAAATTCTATGAGAATAAAATTCACTTATTCCCTCTCACCTTCCCCTGTTTCCCCTCCACTGTAAGAGACTTTTCTTTTTTTTTTGTGAGATAATTTACCCCATTCTATCTCTCCCTTTCTTCTCCGAGTATCATCTTCTCTCATCCCTTAATTTTATTCTCCATATATGACCCCTTAATCTTCAACTCACCCTGTACCCTCTATCTATCTATATATATACATACATACAATTTTTTTCCTTCAACTACCCTAATACTGACAAAGTTCTCATGAGTTACAAATATCATCTTTCCATGCAGGAACGTAAACAGTTCAATCTTCATAAGTCTCTTTATGATTTCTCTTTCCTGTTTACCTCTTCATGTTCTACTGGAGTCCTGCATTTGAAAGTCAGATTTTCTGTTTAGCTCTGGTCTTTTCATCAGTAATGCTTGAAAGTCCTCTATTTCACCAAATGACCATTTTTTCCCCTGAAGGATTATACTCAGTTTTGTTTTGCTGGGTAGGTGATTCTTGGTTGTAATCCTATCCCCTTTGCCCTCTGGAATATTATATTCCATCTCCTGCGGTCCTTTAATGTAGAAGCTGCTAAATCTTGTGTTATACTGATTGTGTTTCCACAGTACTTGAATTGTTTGCTTCTGGCAGCTTGTAATATTTTCTCCTTGACCTGGGAACTCTGGAATTTGGCTACAATATTCCTAGGAGTTTTCCTTTGGGGATCTCTTTCAGGAGGAGATCTGTGGACTCTTTCAATTTCTATTTTGCCCTCTGGTTCTAATATATCAGGGCAGTTTTCCTTGATAATTGCTTGAAAGGTGATGTCTAGGCTCTTTTTTTGATCATGGCTTATTCTAAAAGCCTAGGCTTTGATTTCTTTGAGTCATTTTCTTTAAATTTGCTATATATTTGTGTTAACAATCCAGTGATTAAAAATTAAAGTTGGTCCATTTGAAACTGCCGTCATTTTTTGAATATGAATTCATTCCATTTATTGCCCCAAATGGACTTCCTTGATCACCAGCTTGTATGGAATTATTTTTGTTCTTCCTTATTTTTAAAGAAACATTCCAGGCACTGTCATCTTTTCTCCTGGGCTTCAGTGTTAAGGACCCGATTATGAATTTAGAACATCACAACAGTGCTGGTTTCAATACCGTTGCAATAAAAGTTGTGCTTCATATCATAAGCAGATTTCCTGTTTATTCTTCTCAAATGATAATGTCTGCCTGTACTTTCAACCACTGAACACAGAAAACATAAATTATAAAGCAAAAACGAATTCCCATCTTGCAAGTGTGGGTTGGATGGCCCCTGTCAGCTCACAAGACAGGCAGCTAGGTGGCACAGGGCCTCGGTCCCTGGAAAGGGATTCAGAAAGACTTGAATTCAAATCCAGGCTCAAATACTAATTAGCTTAGTGACCCTGGGTTCTCATTCACTGAGCCTCTTGTTGCCTCAGTTTTCTTGTATTTAAAATGGGAATGATAGGAACATCTAGTTCATGAGGTGGTTTTAAGGGTCAAATGAGATAATATTTCTCAAGGATTTTCACAGTCTGAAGGTGCCTTGTAAATATGAGCTCTTACTATATTCTGAGAGTCCTTCCATCTCTGACAATCTGGGGGCATCAAGACACTCCTAGCTCTCCCCATCTCTATAGTAAGGGCTCTCCTGTGTCTGATATTGCTGCTTCCCAATGCCTTTCCAGATCCACCATTCTCTATTGCGACTCCCACCACCTACAAGCTATCTTTGGAGATCTCTGAAAGTCTGGTCATTGAGAACGTCAAAATAGCATTGATTTCAATATTCATGAAATGAAAGCTATGTATCAAATCATGAGTATATCTTGTAATTTATTGTTCTTCAATGATCATGCCTGTCATTAGCTTAATCCACTGAGTACAGAAAAAATACATTAAAAATTCTTTTAATTGATTTTGTTGTGCCTCTGTGTTTGTGTGTGCTGAAATAAAGTCTGCTCATCATGCCATTGTTCTGCTTTATAAATCATATTATCCCTGCCTATACATTGGGGTAATTAACATAAAAATAAATCTGTGACAAAATCAGAATGCCCTGAGTGTTTTCTGATTTTCTGGGACCCCCTGCCAAGCACTGAGGGCAGAGATATCAGTGGCTCAGTGACTGCTTTCTTTTTTAACATTTATATTTATATTTTTTTCATTTTAAAATTTATTTTTTTTTTTTAGTTTTCAACATTCACCTCCACCGAGTGAGGCTGATGACTTTGCACAGCTTTGCCTCACTTAAAATTAATTCATTTGCAAGTCAAGACATCACCCTCTTGATATCATTGGTCCTCTTTGAGAACAAAGGACAAACAACAACAATATGATTTACTATTGTGCAATAATTCTTGTGCTTAGAACATGGGATCTATCTATGGCAGCTCCATCCTCTTCTTTCTACTCTAGTATGACCTAGCACTCCCAGCACTATGACCCTTGGCACTTGGTAGTGGTTTTCACATTATCTAGACCTAGTCCTAGACCCAGCATGACACTTTCTGGCCATTTCTACGCCAGCTACTATACAACACTTGCTCTTCCCCTCAACTCTCCAACTCTAGCTATATATGTTCTTTCCCTCTTAGAATGGAAGCTTTTGGAAGGCAGAGACTGTCTTATTTGCTTGTCTTTGTATTCCTGGCACTTAGCACAGGGCCTGGTACATTATAAGCACTTAATAAATGCTTTTTCATTCATCTAGTAAAAAAAAAAAAACATTCACCTCCACAAGATTTTGAGTTCCAAATTTTCTCCCCATCTCATCCCTTCCCCCACCCTAAGATGGCATGCATTCTCTATACCCCTTCCTTGATCTGCCCTCCTTTCTATCTCTTCCCCCCTTCTCTTGTCCCCTTCCCCTTCTATTTTACGATAGGGCAGGATAGATTTCTATCCCTCATTTCCTGTATTTCTTATTTCCTAGTTGCATGTGAAAACAATTTTATTTTAACATTTGTTTTTAAAACTTTGGGCTGCAAATTTTCTCCTTTCCTCCCTCCCCACCCACCCTCACTGAAAAGGCAAGCAACTCTATACAGGTTATACATGTGTAGTCATGCAAAACACTTCCATAGTAGTCATATTGAGAAAAACTCAATATATTTCCCTTAATCTTATCCTGACCCCCATTTATTCTATTCTCTCTTTTGACCCTGTCCCTCCTCAGAAGTGTTTGCTTCTGATGACCCCCTCTCTTAAGCTGCCCTTCCCCTCCATCATCCCCCTGCTCTCTTCTCCCCTTCCCTCCCTATTTTTCTGTAGGGTAAGATAGATTTCCATATCCAATTGAGTGTGTATGTTGTTCCCTCCTTAAGCCAAATCCTATGAAAATAAGATTCACTCATTCCCTCTCACCTTCTACATTTCCCTCCACTGTAAAAGCCTTTTTCTGTCTGTTTCATGTGAGATAATTTACCCCATTCTACCTCTCCCTTTCTCCTTCTCCCAGTATAATCCTCTCTCACCCTTTAATTTTATTTTCTAGATATCACCCCTTCATCTTCAACTCACCCTGTGCCTTCTATCTATCTATCTATCTATCTATCTATCTATCTATCTATCTATCTATCTATCCATCTGCATATATATAATGTTTTTCCCTCCAACTACCCCAATACTGACAAAGGTCTCATGAGTTACAAATGCCTTTCCATGCAGGAATATAAACAGTTCAACCTTAATAAGTCTCTTATAATTTCTCTTTCCTGTTTACCTCTTCATGTTTTACTTGAGTCTTGTATTTGAAAGTGGAATTTTCTATTCAGTTCTGGTCTTTTCATAGAGAATGCTTGAAAGGCCTCTATTTCACTGAATAACCATTTTTTCCCCTGAAGGATTATACTCAGTTTTGTTGGGTAGGTGATTCTTGGTTGTAATCCTATCTCCTTTGCCCTTGGAATATTACATTCCATGCCCTCTGGTCCCTTAATGTAGAAGTTGCTAAATCTTGTGTTATTCTGATTGTGTTTCCACAATACTTGAATTGTTTCTCTCTGGCTGCTTGCAATATTTTCTCCTTGACCTCAGAACTCTGGAATTTGGCTACAATATTCCTAGGAGATTTCCTTTGGGGATCTCTTTGAGGAGATAATCTGTGGATTCTTTCAATTTCTATTTTGCCTCCTGGTTCTAAAATATCAGGACAATTTTCCTTGATAACTCCTTCTTGAGCTCTTCCATGGCCTGGGACTGATTCATGTTTTTCTTGGAGGCTTTGGATACAGGAGCTTTGACTTTTGTTGTCTTATTCTGATTGTGTGTTTTGATCTTCTTTGTTACCAAAGAAAGATTCTATGGCCTGACTTTTTTTGGACCTTTGTTTATTCATGATCCCAGCCAATTACTTGAGTTTTAAACTCTTTGTTAGGGTAGAGGTCTACTTCCAGTGTGGAGAATGTACTGTCCCAAGTTTCAGGAGTTTTGTGCAACTGTTTTCAGAGATACTTCTAGGGACCTATAAATTTTCAGTTCTTCCAAGGTGGTATGATAAGGGGTGAGGTGTTTACTCCTTTCCTGACCTGTGCTCTGGTCTATGGAAATATGGAACTGCTCTGCCTTGGAAGTGTGAGGAGGATTCTTTCTCAACAGCCACTACAAGCTCCACCACGCCAGTGCTCCTCTTTGCCTCAGAACCACCACCCACAACTATGACCCAGATTTAAGTGTGGGCAAAGCAAGAGAATCCTGCACCAGCAGAGAGATCCCTGTAATCCCTCTCTGATCATCCACTCAATTCCCCCTTCAGGCTGTAGGCTGGAAGCTCAGGAAGCAGCTACCACCCTGGGGCCATGCTCAGGGACTGAGGGTAGGAACACGTGCTTCTCTCTCAAGGCAGACACAGACTTTTCCCACTGACCTTCTAAGTTGTCTTTGGTGTTCATGGGTTGAGAAGTCTGGAAACTGCCACAGCTGCCTGTGATTCAGTCCTCTGAGGCCTGCTCCAGGTTTGCTGAGGCCTCCACACCCATAACAAATTGCATTCCTCTCCTAGCCTGCCACAATATACCTTTCTGATCAACCATCCAGGCTGCCTTGGGCTGGAAATTTGTTTCACTCTGTCTTTTTGTGGTTTCTGGTGTTTTAGAATTTGTTTAGAGCCATTTTTTTACAGGTATTTGGAGGGGTTTGGGGGAGAGCTCAAGCAAGTCACTGCTTTTACTCTGCCCTCAGTTACTGCTTTCTGATAAAGAGAACAGGAGCTAGTATTGGAAAGAGCTTTTCCATCCTCCTCTAGGATGTTCAGGGTCACTCTGACTTTCTCTGTTGTATGAGCTCTTCTACCTCTGATAGCCCTCCAGGGAGGTGCCCTCCCACCTCTGACATTCTCTTCTCCATGGTAATGGGGTGCTTGAATGCTTGGATTTGGGTGCTTGTGCTTGTGCTTGGACCCCAATTTCTCCCTAGTCTTAGAAACACTGTCTCTGACAATCACTCTCCAGCCCAAGGACACTGTGCCTAGCAATTACTCATGAGTGGGCCCCAGCAAGACCCTTATCTCTCTCCCTGGTGCAGCTACACAAAGCTGGGTAAGAGAGTGTTGGGCTGCTCATGCCCCTGCCCTCAGATCATGTCTCTGGAAGCCTACCAATTCCTTAGTAAGCTCCTGTCTTGTGAGAAAGCTTTCCTTTGTTGCAGAGCATTCTTTAATCAGGACAGAGAGAGAGGGGTATCTTGTCTGGCCCAAGGAGTTTTGTCCTTGGCTGGCCCAGGGACTTTTCCTCTTGCCAGATTCCCAAGATCCATGCCTCTGACATCTCCCTACCTGTGCAGTACACTCCCTATACTTTCCAATTCATAGCTCCCAAAGACACCTGGGCCTTTAGATTACCTAATCAATATCCTTGGCATTCCTTTCCCATGCCCTCTTCCATATAAACCCTAGGTCCATCCTCAGCCTCTTGCAGGTTCCGTAAGAATCCTTGCCTGATGAAAAGTGTAACAAACTTTTTGCCACCTTGACTTAAAGAATGCTTGAGTCTGTGAATTCATTCCAGACAACCCTGTCCTATACTCCAGTCTTTGAGGGGCCTCAACCTCTTAGACCACAACAATGGGAACTCCTAGCCCAGACATTCTCTGCATGTTCTCAGGTCTCTATAAGCCCTGACATTCCATGTTCTAAGGCCTCACCCTCTTGTGGCATGCTAGGCTTTGGTGTCTTTTGAGTAGATGTATTTCACTGAAAATTACCTGCTTATGTGTCTTAGTAATGCAGTAGTTTACAAAGACAAGGTGGCCCTTTCACATCCTCTCCAATTAACCCTTTAGTTTGTTAAATAAAATAAATACTGTGGCTGGGGCTGCTGCTGGGACTGCTAGAGCAGCTAGGGCTGCTTAGTACGTGGAGAAAGTAGTAGAGGCTGGGTCTGAGGTTGTGGCTGCTGTTAGGGTTATTGGGGTTTCTCAAGCTACTGTTGGGGCTAACTGGCATGTGGCTGGGGCTGTTTTTGGAGTGGCTGTTGGTGCTGCTGAGCTTGGCCCTTGGGCCACTTGGGGCAGGTTCAGCCCACAGGGCTGAGGGAAGGTAGGGCTTCCAGGGAGGTGCAGCGAGGTTGGCTACAGCAACCTTCAGTTCTGGGCTGTTCTCTCTCCCACTTGGTTAAAGTACCTCCAATTTGACTTCTTTGTCCATGACCGTCACCTGGACACATGGGCCCTTGGGCGTCTTAGGCCCATGGAAGTTCAGCATGGGCCCCTCTCTTTGGACAGGTTGGTGACTAGCTCACATAGGTGCTTGGCACAGGCTGTTGGTCAGTAAGCAGCACCTAGGCTACTTCTTCGGTTTCTGGCTGGAGCACTCTGGCAGCTCTGGGCTGGCTGGATGGCAGGTAGGACTGGCTATATGACCCACTCCTTTCTTCTTCCATCTCTACGCTACAGGCAGCCCCAGGCTGGCTGGACTACAAGCCAGTCACTGCCTGGACATCTGGCTTCTGTCTTCTCTGGTTTCTGGCTGGAGTATTGTGGGATGCAGAGGCAGTGGGGAAAGTCAGTGACCAGTGGTCTAGACTGAGAATGAATGGGCAGATTAGCTTTGGTTTCCGGGATGCCCTGACAAGGTACTGCCTCCTCGGTTCTCCCCAGAAGTGTGGCTGGTTTACGCTAGGCACCTGTAAAGACATGCCTCTTGTGCAACAGTGAAACTAAGGAACCTTCCAAACAGCCTAAGGACTGCAACCAGACTGGAAGAAAAGGTAGGAAAGATTTGGCCCAAAGTCATGATTAACTCAATATTAAAATGTAATAGAAAAACCTGGTTGGAAAAATTCCTTTTCTTCTCCTACCTAGGCCTCAGTTACCTTACCTGAATGATGGAAGGGGTGGTTAGCAAGAATGTGAAAAATGCTGGAGAGGATGTGGAAAAATAGGTACACTCATGCATTGTTGGTGGAGTTGTGGATTAATACATCTATTCTGGAGAACAATTAGGAACTATGAGCAACGGGATATAAAAAGTGCATGCCTTTTGACCCAGCAACACCACTACTAGGTCTGTATCCCAAAGAGATCAAAGAAAAGGGAAAAGGACCTCTATATATAAAATATTTATATCAGCTCTTTTTGTGGTTGCGAAGATTTGGAAATTGAGAGGATGCCCATCATTTGGAGAATGATTGAACAAATTGTGGAATATAATTGTGATGGAAGACTATCGTGCTGTAAGAAACGACAAGCAGGGTGCTTTCAGAAAGACCTGTGAAAACATCTATGAACTGATGCAAAGTGAAGTGAGCAGAAGCTAGACAGCATTGTACACACTAACAGCAGTATTGCTACAATGATCAACTGTGAAAGACTTAGCCGCTCTGATCATTACAACAATCCGCAACACTTCCAAAGAACTTAGGATGAAAAATTCTGTCCACATTCAGAGAGAAAATTGATGATCTCTGAATGCAAATTGAAGCATTTTTTAATTTTATTTTTCTTGAATTATTTTACAACATGCCTTATATGGAAATGTCTTGCATCACTTCATATATATATATATATATATATATATATATATATACACACACACACACACACACACACATATATATATATACACACACACACACATATATATATATATATATATATATACACACATATATATATATATATATATATACATATATATATATATATGACTGGTATCACATTGTTTGCCTTCTCAGTGATTGAGGGAAAGGCCTGAGGAAGAAAATTTAGAACTGGAAGTTAAAAAATCAATGAAAAATGTTGATTTCTAGCTTCTCTAATTTGGTTATATTGTCAACTTTTATAACTAGGTCATGTATCCATTTGGAGTTTATTATGGTATTTAGTGTGAGATATTGTTCTGAGCATAGTTTATGATAGACCAATGTCCAGTTTTCCCAGAAGGTTTTGTCAAATACTGAGTCCTTTCCCCAGTAACTAGGGATCTTTAGGTTTATCAATCACTTTACTACTGATTTCTTTCTGCTCTATATTATATATCTAATTTGTTTCACTGACCAACCTCTCAATTGCTTAACCAGTATCAAGCTATTTTTTTTTTAGGCAATTGGGGTTAAGTGACTTACCCAGGGTCACACAGCTAGTAAGTGTCAAGTGTTTGGTCTGAGGCTGGATTTGAACTCTGCTCTTCCTGACTTCAGGGCCGGTGCTCAATCCATTGCACCATCTAGCTGCCCCTAGTATCAAGTTATTTTAATGATTACTACTTTGTAGTACAGGCCTAATAGACCCCTTTCCTTGCCACATTCTTTTCATTATTAGCCTTGAGATTTTTGACCTCTTGTTCCTTCATATGAAATTGATTGTTTTTCTTCCTCTATATGATATTTTTGGTAGTTTGATTGTTACAGCACTGAATAGGGAAATTGATGTAGGTAGTATTGCTTTTTTATTATATTGGAACAACTTTCCTAGTAGCAATTAATGTTTCTCCTATTATTCAAGACTCTTTATTTCTGCAAAGAGGGTTTTATACTTGGATGCATAGAGTTCCTGTTGCATCTTGGAAGCTATATTCCAAAATATTTTACACCTCCTGTAATTATTTTGAATGCAATTTCTCTTTCTAGCTCTTCCTACTGGGTTTTGTTGATTTCATATAAAGATGCTGAAAATTTAGGTGAATTTATTTAATATCTCACAATTCTACTAAATTTGTTGTTTCAATTAATTTTTTGTTTGACTCTTTAAGATTTTCTATGTAAATCATCATATTATCTATAAAAAGTGATTCTTTTCTTTCCTCTTTGCCTATGCTCATTTCCTCTACTTTTCTTTCTTGTCTAATTGCACTATGTTAAATAGTAATGATGATAAGGGGCATCCTTAATTTACACATAACTTTTTTGGAAATGTCTGTAATATCTTTCCACTATGTATAATTTTTGCTCTTTGAGTTAGATGGATATTGTTGACTATATGAAAGAAAGGTCAGTCAATTACTATGCTTTCTAGAGTAATAAAAATGAATGTTGAATTCTGTCAGAAGCTTTTATGTCATCTACTGAAATAGTAAAACGATTTTTATTATTTATATTATTGACATGATTTATTATACTGATAGTCTTACTGATATTGAACTAACCCTACATTTCTGGCATAAACCCAGCCTTGTCATCATAATCTTCTTAATATGTTTTTATAAATTACTTACTAATATTTTATTTAAAAATTTTATGTGCATGTTTATTAGGAATTTTGTTCTATTGTTTTCTTCCTCTAGATTGTCTCCCCCTGGCTCAGGGATAAATATTTTTATGATATGTATTTGTATCATAGAAAGAGATAGGAAGGATTCCTGCTTTTTAATATTATGGCTAATAGCATGTATAATATCAAAATGCCTGGAATATCCTTATCACTCCTGCATCTATATTTCTCTGGCTTTCTTCAAGCCTAAGATCAAATCTCACTTTCTACAAATCCTTGCTGTTTTTATCTAACTGAGCCTTCTCCTTTCTTCTGTTCCCTATATATCATGTATATGCCTATTTAATTGCATGTTGCTCCCACTATTAGATTTTAAGCTCCTTGAAAGCAGTGACTGTTTTTGTACTTTTGCTATGCTTTGAAAGAGATAGAGAAAAAGACACACACACAAAGAGAGAATTATTCAAAGGGGAGTCAGTAAAGATAATCAAAACAATTACTATTTTCAATACCTAATTTATGCCTCAATTATGAACTTGAGAAGGGAGGCCAACATCAACGTATCACCTTTCTTCCTAGTTTCCTTTTCATTACAGTAGTATTGCCATGGAGGTGAGAGGCTCGAGAAAATGCTAACTCAGAATTTTTTCTTTCATGTAGTTGTTTCAATGATTTGTTCTTTGACGCAGTCACTATTTAGGATTTCATTGTTACGTCTTCATTTGAGTGTGTCATTTCTTTGTGGTCCTGGTCCAATGACTATTTTTATTGCATTATGCAAATTCTGTAAAGGATATATTTACTATTTTTTGCTTTTTTATATTTCTTTCCAATATTTCTGCACCCAAATACATGCTCAGTTTTTCTAAAAGTACTATGAGGTAATATATATAGAGAAATAGATATAACCTTTGTTGTCCCATTTAGAAAACACCAGAAGTCTTTTAGGCCTAAATTCTCCAGCTATGTATTCAGTTCTCTGTTTTCCATTTTGTTTACTGTCTGTTATATTTATACATAACTGAGAAAGAGATATTGAAGTCTGTTGTTACTATGGTGTTACCATCTATATGTTCTTGTATCTCAGTTGATGTTTGCTTTGTTAAATTTTATGTAAGTTATCTGAAGCATATAATTCTAGTACTGACATTAGTTTCTATTTGGATCCTTTCAGCGTAATAATATCCTTATTTCTCTCTTTTAAATTTTGAATCGGTTTTAGCTTTATCAGACAGCATGATTGCAACTTTTTTGGATTCACTTGATGTACAAAAAAATTTTTTCCCATCCCTTCAGTTTCATTTTGTGTATCTGTTTTTTAAAATGTGTTTCTTTTAAGCCACAGATTGTAAAGTTTTGGTTTTTTATCCAATCTGTCCTTTTTTGTTGGATTGTTTGAATCCATTCACATTTAAAGCTATGAAACTTAGGTTTTATTTTTTCCATTTGCCTCTGATAGTTAAAATTTTTTCTCTCTTCTGCTGTAAACACATGCTTTATCTCCTCAGTGACTTTAATTTGATCTTTCTTAAAGTGGTTTTGTTCCAAATGGTGATTTTTCCCTTACTGTCTCTCCCATTTGTTACCCCTTTCCCTTTTTAAAATTATAAATGCCATCTTCTTTCCTGTTTTTATCTACTTAAATCTTCCTCCTTTTCCCTGCTTAGTGAAGTCAATTGCCCTTTCCTCTCTTCCCCTTCAACTAGTCCTATTTATT
This sequence comes from Phascolarctos cinereus, assembly GCF_003287225.1. Lineage (NCBI taxonomy): Eukaryota > Metazoa > Chordata > Mammalia > Diprotodontia > Phascolarctidae > Phascolarctos > Phascolarctos cinereus. The sequence goes on along the minus strand of NW_027556291.1, from coordinate 57,829,155 downwards.
AGTTTTTGTGTTTAATTTTTTGCACCCCTTTTCTGAGAGGATTTCTTTCCCTCACTCTCTTATTCTCTCTCCAGTCTAATCCTCCGTTCTCTAGTTCAGGAACCCTATAAATATATAGTCCCTTTCTATTCTCTGTATTCCTCACAGAATGAAAAAATTTGAGGTATCCAATCTGGGCTCTCCCCACAATGCAGTTTCTGCCACTTCCTTGTAGAGCTTGCATGGGGATTCTCCTTTTCCAAATTGCCTCATTTTCAGAACAATACCAATTCCTGCAGGTAACAGAGAGGACAGAGTCACATTCAAAGGAAAGTTCTTTGTTTGGGCTTTCACCCTAAATAATGAGACAAAACTCAGGAAAATGAGAATTAAAAAAAAGTTTATTAAAAGTGAATCCAGGTAGTAACATGTTGACTGGCTGATCATTAAGATACTAGCCACAGATTCAAAATGGAGCCAGCTTTTATTGATAACTATCATAACAAGATAAAGACATTTCAAATAGGTCCACATCAGCAAAAGGGAATGGGTGATTGATTGCATCTCAGCTCCTCCCCACCTGCAAGTACATGCAGGATAACAAGTAGTAGATGACCTGATATGTGAATGATAGCAGGTAATAATACAAAAGCTGCAGACTGGGTGATGCCTCCCCCAACAGTGATTGACAAGCAGGACTGGGAACAATGGGTCACTGAGTCAGAATGACTTTCAATAATTCCCCTATTTGGTGCTAACCATGCATATTGTGCAGCAGCACAACTGGTTTCATCTCACTCCTTTATCCTCAACTCATCCTAATCTCTGCTGTTCATGCCACATTTGAGCAAGGATCTCTGACTATAAGCTAGGGGACTTAAACTTACAACAGGAAACAAGTGTGCTGTGGCCACAAATCATAATCCCATGTTTCCATCAATGTCATAAAGTTGAATAAACTTAGGTATGGAATCATAATCTCATGTATCCCCCAAGGAGACAAATCTTGTTAAATAAGCTTTCTATATAAACTAAGGCAGGTTACACATTAAGCCATTTAGAGGGCTCACCATGTACTAATTTTAGATGGGAGACTTACATATCAGCAAGGTCACCCAGAAAACTCAGTAAATATAAATATCATGAAACAAGAGACCAAAGTAATAATGATCATCAATGTTAAATAACATCAAGTCTCCTTGTAACCCACTCCCAATGCTCCATTAATCACGTTTCATCTTGAGTTCCAGATGTCCCATGTAGTTGTCTGGTCCCTGGACATGTCTTCCCTTGGATATTCAGGAATAGGCCTCATTCCCAGGGCAGCTCTGAAGTGGCCTGTTTCCAATGAGTTTGCTTCTCTGGTTCCAAGACACTTACAGAGATTCTTAGGTAATTCTGCTCAAATCTGTCAGTAACCAAGCTCAATATAATTTAGTATTACCTCTTAAATGTGCTTTTTCCAATAAGTAATTCATATGGTGAAAAACCCACTCAACTGTTATGATTCTGATCTTATTAACAATAGAGCTATGAGAATATCAAATTAGGAACCCACAATTCACCTGCAACTTCAGAAACGTTCAGTTATTACAGACCACTTGCTGTTTCTATCTTTCTTCTTCACAATTATCAATGCAATTTTATATATAAATTCCCAAACTCAATTTTAGAACTTATTATAGCATGTTCAAAGGACTGGATATATAATCATCTGATCTTGTTGCTTTCTTAAAAATTTCCATGTCTGGTAATTCTCTCTTAGGAGTAGGAGATACTTTAAGTATCTAACCCTATACATGAATACAAAACTAGTAGTTCTCATTCTAAGTTGATGCTTTTTATCCATAGCTTCAATAGTTGCACAAATGAATTTGCTTAAAAGATACTTATCTAAATTGAAATGTAACAAACAACAAAAGACTTGGGATTGAATGTGTAAATATAACATATGTTTAGTTGTCAACTGTATTTAAGCAAATCATCACATCATTTACAAAAAGTGATTTTTTTTTCTTTCCTCTGCTGTGCTCATTCTCTCTATTTTTCTCTTGTCTAATTGCAACAGCTAGATTTTCTAGCACTATGTTAAAAAGTAAAGATGATAATAGGCATCTCTAGTTTACAAACCAGGTTTTGGAAAGTTATCCAACATTTTTTTACTGCATATAATTTTTGCTCTTCAATTTAGATGGATATTATTGACTATATTAAAGAAAGCGCACTTTATTACTATGATATTACACAAACAGACTACTGCTCTTAGAAACCATTTAAGGAATGGGGACATCTTTAAGGTAACTCTAGAGTAGTTTGTATGAACTTCAGAACATGCTGAACATACAGGTTTTAATCCCAAATGAAACAACAAACCTAAGGAAAATTGGATTTCCCATTAATATAACTAACACAAGATAGTTCATAAATTGTTCTCCACTAAGATAACTGATGAAACTGATATTCTATTCCTTAAACCAAAAAAAGGAGCCATTTCTGACTTTAACCTCACAAATTAATGGATTTACATATTTATTTAACAATCTCCTTTATCTTTGTCTAATTATTGCCATAGCATTCTAAAAGAATGAGATACTTCAGGGATTTAAATATTATACATAAGTATTAGCAGGTGGATGACAAGTTCAAACAACAATTTACAAACCAAATTACTTAGGATATGGAATGACTACAAATTCAGATTGAAAATGGTAAGATATTTCCCACTTGCAGCTTATGATAGGAAATCAGATGTTTTAGTATTCATCAAATAATTAATAGATTTAGTATTGCAATGACAAACTTCCATTGTTTGCCTGCCCTGATAAGAAAGATTTTCTATGAGAGGAAGAAGGAGGGACATAGGTATAACAGCATCAAAACTAGTCCTCCAGGCCAAAGCCTAAAGGCACAGAATGACTCAAGAAAGGCATATCAATATAAAGCACCCTTAGCTGTTTGATTTTAGGTAAATCATAGTTAAATTTTAAGAACAGCTAATTAAATAGCAAACTTATACATCATTCGCAGGGTATCATAGCCAGTCAGGCTCAGGATTAACCAAGTGGGAAATATGTTCAAAAAGGAATAGCACCAGAAGGAAACTGAGTCAAGAGACTCCTCCTTAGGCCATATCTATGTCATTCCCTCACTCTCAGGCCCAGATATCTATCTATAGCAGTTCCCATACTGCTTTGGGCAAGCACATGGCATCCCCCTTGACTCATGAACTATTGGCTTCATTACAATGCAGACAATCATACCTGAAATACAAATTTAGTATAACATCAGACTACAGTCTCATGAGATTTTACCTCAAAAAAGAAGTTTCATTAATCACAGGTTGGGGCTAGATATAGTTATTATTTCTCTTATGATGTTGCAAAAATAAAACATTTACCAGGCCTTTAAAAATTTACTCAACATCCTTTCCCTCTTTTTCTTTTTCTTCTTTTTCAGTTTAAACTCATCCTGGTGTAAGAATCAGTAATTAGGAATCAAGAAAATAATTATATTCTGGAATTTCACTGAGAGAGTGAATATATGAAAGTTTACTCAAAAACCCAGAAAAACACTGGTCAATTGCTGTCAACCTCCAGACTAATAGATATCCATTTCTTAAGATATTCTATATTTATCCCCCTTAAGGCAAAAATAAATCTTTAAGATTGGATTTTGTTGAGACTAAGTTGGTTAAAGATGTAACTTCAGTATGTACTATTCCAGGCACAATTCCATAATCTTTTTTATTTTATTTTATTTTTTTGGCTAGGCAATGGGGTTAAGTGACTTGCCCAGGGTCACACAGCTAGTAAGTGTTATGTGTCTGAGGCCAAATTTGAACTCAGGTCCTCCTGAATCCAGGGCTGGTGCTCTATCTACTGTACCACCTAGCTGCCCCAACACAATTTCATAATCTTCACAAGTGATAGGCAACTAACCTTAGATGAAACTCACTCTTTATTATAAGCAGGCTTGAACATTTCTCCCCATTTTTGCAAGAAGTAGAAGAGGGGATCACATTTTCTAAGAAAACCAGTTCATTGTTTAGGAATTTCCCAACACTAGCAAGCTTTTACACAGGGCTCATAAGATTTTATGAGCGTGTCCAAGCAGATAGTCTCAAAAAGTCTTGGAAATTTACAAATAAGGAGATTATACAAGTTTTTTCTTTGTACCTTTTCCCATACAGTAAGTAATTATCAATTTTCCCTTTCAAAATATACCCAATTAAATATTAGATAGGTTTTTATATTATGACAATAACCACTAATGACTTAATTAAAAAATTCAAAGTAACCAGATCAAAAGAAATTTTCAGCATGACTCATACAATGGTTTCCCAGTATCCACAATATAAGGAAATTTAAAAACACAACATAAATAATATTATGGATTTTTAAAACAAAACAGAATATGGAGATACATTTAACTGGATGACAAGTAACATCAATATATTTGAGTGCATCTATGAATCCTTTTACATAGAAATCACTAGATTTTATTACTTGTAGCATTTTATGCTGAGCACATCTAAAACCTGGTATAAAGTTATCAAGAATGGATCAATTACATCTAATTAAAGAAATAATATTAACAAGTTATATAAATATAATGTATAAATATATAAGTATTAACAAGTGGATGACAAGTTCAAGCAACAATTTACAATGTTATTTAGGATATGAAATGACTACAAATTTACATTGAAAATGGTAAGATCTTTCCCACTTGCAGCTTTTGATAGGAAATCAGATGTTTTAGTATTCATTAGAGTAGTGCTTGCTATGTGCCAGGCACTATATTAGCACTTTACAGCCATGTGATTTTTTACAACCATAGGAGGTGAGTGCTATTATTTCATTTTCCCCTTTACAGACTGCTAAACTGAGGTAAACAGGAGTCAAGTCATAAAGTCAATAAATTTCTCAGACCAGATTTATTGCTGAGACCAGATTTTTGACTAAGGTTTCCTGAGCCATGCATTTTCTAGAATTTTTTTTATTCTGCCTTAATGCCAAATAACAAATGCATTTTTGCATTAAGTTCTGATTTGCCACAATTACCCTAATGGGAGACCACAGTTCACTTTAAATGAGAACATATGATGATTTAGTTTCAGGACCAAATCAAATCTGGATTTATAATCACTAATGATAATATGTAAATGTCAATTTATCCAAGGGCCATGTACTGCTAGCCCTTCGAATTATAGGGCCAGCTACTTTCAGTTGGTCTACTGCCAAATATTTAAAGCAATAGTCTTGTGTTCTCACTCCTCTTTTAGGATCCATGAAAGTTTTCTGAAACACATAATTTGAAAACAAAACCTCTGTTATGCAGTAATGAAATCATCAATGCATATTCCTCACATAAGGACCTCACAGATTCCTCACAAATATACCCTGGTAATAGTTTGCTATCCCAAGTAATTCAATGCTACAAATACATTTCTGTATTTTCTGTATAATGAAGAATAATCAAATAAAGTCTCTCATATCCTTCTCTGAATGAGAATCAAACCCTTCCTCACTTCTCTTTTCCCAATTTCTATATCCCTTTACTTTCAAGCCCTCTATTCCTACTATCTGTGCAAAAGAGACTACAACTTTTAGTAATTCCCTATCCATTTCCTCTTATCCCTAATTTGTTAAAAGTTTTCTCCTCCTTTCTTTCAAACTTAAAACCCTTCACAACTGCACCTGTCTTGTTTTTTTCATGTTCTGACCAGACACCTCCCTTACCAATCATATCCCAGATTATCTATGGAAATAATCTTCACTTTACTGATTTTTTTCTTCTTTTCTTTCTCTTGTCTGACCTTCCAACTTGGCCACAGTCCAAAAGGGAGAGAAAGATTGTCCTTCTATATGTTCTACTTCACTCTTCCCAAAAGTTATACCTAGTACCTAGTACCTCCCCCAATTGTTTCAAAGCCTTTTTCAAAAACACTGAATATCTCTGGCTTGCCTAGCCTAGAGACCTTCAAAGCACATTTAGAATGCATATTTGATTGAGTTCAATACCTAAGGTCCTATCCTTTATCCCACCAAAATGCTCTTTCCCCTCATAATTTCCCCAGTCCCTACCTATCCTCGTTGCTCAGTTGTGGGCATCTCTGGCAAGATGTTCCTCAAGGTATTACAACTTGTCTACCCTAGAGTCACCTGAAGGCTTACTCTTCCCATTCTCTTTGTGAGTACTGGTATTCCCCATGTACCTGCAGGCAAGGCTATTTACTTACCTGCCTCTTCCTGGTGAGCCTTTTGCCTTTCCTTCTGCCCTCATTTCTTTGTATACAAATAAAAGAAAAATCAAAATTTGGATTTGAGAATCTATTTCTCCATTTTCCTTCCAGAGTTTAGGAAAGATAAATTCTCTGCCACTTCACAGCTTAACTAACTGCTGGGGTGGGACAGCTATCAGGCAGTAACTGATTACTGGTTCCAGGAGTGGAGCAACTCCACCCATAATGACAGTCAGGAGTGAAAACCCTCAAAATTTCCAGGTGGTTGTCCATCTATTAAAAAGAAAATTCTTAGTTTGGGCTTTCCCCCTTGGAAATTAGCAGGAGTTTATTAAAAGTACATTAAGGTAGCAACACATTGACAGACTAATCCTTAGAGATGGAGCCAGGTTTATTAATAATTTTCATAATTCGATAATAGATAAAGACAATTTGATTATGTCCATATCAGCAAAAGGGGATGGGACATTGCATTTCAGCAGCTCCCCAGTTGGGTGGTAGGTGACCTAGTACTTGAGAAAATGCAAAAGCTGCAGACTGGGTTATGCTTCCCCCAAAAGAGCTTTCTTAAAAAAGCCTCCCCAACAGTGACTGACAAACAAGAATACAGACATATAAAAAGATGTTCTAAATAATTATTGATTAGGGAAATGCAAACTAAAACAACTCTGAAATGCCACCTCATACCCATCAGATTGGCTAATATGACAGAAAAGGAAAATGACAAATGTTGGAAGGGATGTGGGAAAATAAGGACACTAAATCACTGTTGGTGGAGTTGTGAACTGATCCAACCATTCTGGAGAGCAATTTGGAACTATGCCCAAAGAGCTATAAAACTGTGTATACCCTTTAACACAGGAATACCACTACTAGGTTCGTATCCCAAACAGATTGAAAAAGAGAGTGAAAGGAATTATTTGTACAAAAATAATAGCAGCTCTTTTGTGGTGGCAAAGAATTGTAAATTGAGGGGATGTCTATCAACTGGGGAAGGCTGAACAAGTTGTGATATATGACTTGTAATGGAATCCTACTGTGCCATAAGAAATCTAAAATAGGATGATTTTACAAAAACTTGGACTTACATGAACTGATACAAAGTGAAGTGAACAAAACCAGTATCGTGAAAACAGCAATATTATATGATGATCAACTGTGAAAGACTGGACTATCGTCAGCAATGCAATTATGCAAGACAATTCCAAAGGACTTGTGATGAAAAATACTATCCACTTCCAAAGAAAGAAATAATGGAGTTGGAATGCAGATAAAGCATATTATCTTTTCACTTTATTTTTTCTTTTTGTTCCCGTTTTCTTTCACAACATGACTAGTATGGAAATATGTTAACATGACTGCACATGTATGAGATATATTAAATTGCCTTCTGCCTAAAGGGATGCAAAAGAGGGGAGCAAGAAAGAGGATTAGGAACTCAAAATTTTAAAAAATGAGTGTTAAAAGTTGTTTTTACTTGCAATTAGAAAAAAATAAGTATTATTTTAAAAAAAAAAAGAAATGATGAACAGAGTGGGTCCAGAAAAACCTGGAAAGATTTTTATGAACTGATACAAAGTGAAGAATATTGTACACATGAACAGCAATACTCTTCAATGATCAACTGTGAATGACTTAGGTATTCTGATCAATACAATGATTCAAGAAAATTCTGAAGAAGTTATTATGAAAAATGCTATATACCTTCAGAGAAAGAATTAATGGAGTCTGAATACAGATTGAATCATAATATTTTGACTTTATTTTTCTAGCTTTATTTTTGCAACATGACTAACACAGAAATACGTTTTGCATGATTTCACATATATGTAATTGGTATCATATTTCTTGTGATCACAATGGATGGGGAAAAGTAGTAAAGAGAGAATTCAGAGTACAAACTTGAAGTCCAAATCAAATAAATAATACATTTTTAAAAAAAGAAAAATAAGAATGAAATGAACCTAAGGAGGCAAAAGTGATGGTAGACAGCAAAAAATCTTTGAAATTTTTACATGGAAACAGAAAAGCCCAATCAGGAATCCCACTTAAGCCGCTTATGAGATGTGTCATCCTAGCAAAGTCCCATTCCATGTCTTAGCATCACTTAATTCTTCTGCCATTTGGATTACAAAGAGCATCAAAATCAGAAGTCTGCTGCTGGGTCAGAGGAAATAACATGCATACACTGTACTCCATAAATGATCTTTGTTGTAGTTGTTTCTATTTTGTAGCTGAAGATATTATTGTGGTTTTTGTTGCTGTTGTTCTTGTGATTAAACCTGAAGAAAAAGGAAAAGTCCTGGCATGCCAGGAACACAAGGTTATCTGTCCATTACATTATAGCAGAGCATTTAAGCAAAGCCAAACACCACTCCCAATGGTTACCTTCATCCATTTCTCCCAAAAGAAAAAGGAATTGAAGAGACTTAACCTTCAAAAGGAAGAGGAATGTTTACATGAGGAAATCTATAAATTAAGAGGGTGACTTCTCAAATCTTCCAAGATATTACAAACCTAGGAATAAGAGAAGTAAAGAAGGATGTGATGCCACTGGGGGTTAGAAAAAAAGATATGGCGAGACTGACTGGGACTAAGAGGAAAAGAGTTGGAAAGACTGACTTCGAGGGTGGCCTGCACATCTTCCAGATGTCTGGCATCCCAAGTACTTGTAATTTATTGTCCTGCAGATGCCATTCAATGGAGCCAGGAGAATAGAAATTACAAGGAAGAAGAAAATGTGACCAATGTGGAGAAATGCATATCATTCACATTCATTCAATTAGGCCTCATTCTCTTCACGTGTCTGTTTTAAGGAGATTTCAAGTAAAGGGCCCTTCAAAAATTCTGGAGTTCTCACTATGCAGACATTGAATTTTTAGGGAGGTCAAGGATGGCAAGAATGAATACTTCTGTTGTGGTGATGGTAAGGAGGGGAGAAGAAATGAATGGCTGACCAGCAGGGACCGAAATCATTAAGAGGTCCCATCCTGACCAGCATCGTCAGGAAGTCTGGACTTCACATCTCAACTCATCCACTTACCAGATGTGTCAAGAGGGCCAGGTTACATGATCTCACTCCTCTTCAGCTCTCTGACCTACATAATTAGACCAAGAAAATGACCAATCTCACAGTTTGCTCTGAGGCTCAAAAGGCACACAAAATGAAGAGCTTACTGCACACAAAGGAGTGCTTCTTTTTCTTATTACAGATCTGTATGAGCATTTCCAAGGAAAGATGTGTCAGGAGTGTAGGGAAACTATTTCAAAGGTCCATCAGAGGGTAAACTCCCTGGCTTTCCCTGACTTAGGCCCCAAGACCTGACCTATTCAAATTTCAAAAACAAATATAAATCTGGAAACTCACCTTTGAAAAGAAACAGTGAGCTTGTCAAAATGAAATTTATCCACAAGAGGAATATTGCTCAGCCCTTCCTGGGAATAATCCTAGAACCAATCAACAGAGAAATGAGGTTAACTTTAAGGCACTGAGAGGTCAAAAGAAGGAGAAACTGGCTTTGTGGGGAGGCCCCACAATCTGATCTGAACCTGCAAAAACTTTTACCCCTGGAAATGTCCACTAATTTTGCCACCCTTGAGTACATTTAGGATGAAGGAAAATGAAATGGCATCAGAGAAATACAAAAGGGAAGGGAAAAATATACACCATTATCCATCACTTTAGTGTCAACCTATCAAGAACTGGGTTTTGGGGAAAGGTGAACACCCAAGCAAGCCAAGGATGATGGCATGGTGAAAGGCAATGAAGTACAGGAACAAAAACGATGGCAGACAGCCAAACCTCTTAGAGCCTTGGACTTGGAGCCAGGAAGGCCCAACTAGCAACCCCACCTCAGACACATAGGAGGTGTGTCCTCCTGGCCTGAGTAACTTCCCATGTCTTAGCTTCAGTTAATTCCTCTTTTAATTGGACTAAAAAGAGCATCAGAATCAGAGGTCTGCTGTTGGGTCAAAGGAGATAACAAGCACATACTGTACTCCTTCAGTAATATTTGCTCTGCTTGTTGCTGATATCGTGGTTGAAATGATTATTACTGCTTTGTTACTGTTACTATTTTTATTGTGATTAATCCTGAACAGAATGGAAAAGATCTCACAGACTTCCAGAACAAAGAACAGAATCTGTCCATTACATTATGGCAGACCCTTTAGGCAAGACCAAATGCCACCCCCAAGCACAATCATCATCCATTTTTCTTGAAAGAGTTATTGAAGAGAGTTACTTTTGGAAGAGAAGTGGGATGGTTGCCTGAGGACACTTGTGAACCTGAGAGCCAGTTCTCAGATCTTCCAGGGTATCTCAGTCCTAGGAAGAAAAAGTACAGTTATGATGTGAAGCCAAAGGGACTCAGAGGGAAAGAGATGGCAAGACTGACTGTGTGGGAGGCCCTGCACATCTTCCAGCTCTCTGGCATCCCAACTACTTACATTTCCTTTAGTCCTGCTGATGCCATTCAGTGGAGGCAAGAGAATGGGAATGACAAGAAAAAATAAAATATGACTGAGGTAGAGGCCCATTCAAGGTGGTGTCCAGTAGCCAGCATCTGGAGTCAGCCAAACAGGGGACCTGAAGCTTACATCAGACACATTCTATTGATCAGGCCTTTGAAACCCTTGATGACCTTTTCAACTGTCCAATAAGGAACTTTCAAGCAAATGGCCCCTGAAAAGGCCTATGTGTCTGCCTATGTATACCCTGAATTTTTAGGAAAATGAAGGATGGCAAGAATGGAAACATTTGTGGCAAGGGAGGAAAAACCACCAGGTGACCAGCAGAGGCTGAAATCACTAAGAGGCCCCATCCTGACATGCATGGTAAGGAAGCCTGGACTTCACATCTCAACTCATCCACTTACCAGACATGTGAAGAGGGACAAGTCATGTGACCTCACTCTTCCTCAGTTCTCTGGCCTAAAAAAATCTGAGCAAGAAAACCACCAATCTCACAATTTTCTTGAAGGCTCAAAAGGCACACAAAATGTAGAGCTTGCTGCATACAAGAGAGTTCTTTTTCTTATTAATGATGTTAAAGATAGGTCCCAGAGCAAGCCTCACTTGGTCACTTTTTGAGTTTTGATGGCTCAGAGTGAGTGCAAATAGCAATTGTTTTTGTTCTGGCCAGAAACCCTGAGGGAGTTCCCCTTCCAGAATGATTTTTTTTTTGAGTAGGCAAACTAGGCCATCTTTTGCCTCATTTCTTACCTAGCCTTAATCATTGAATGGGTGTTGCCTCAGACAAACTGAGAACTGGGCAAGACCTGAAGCTTAAAAAGGCCGAGGTCTCCTACTGCATCTGGGGCCATTTCCAAGTGGACCCAGACAACCAAGGAGGAAAGAGTGAGGCTGGTGACTTTTCACTGCCCTCCCTCACTTAAAAACAATTCATGTACAAGTCAAGATATTACCTTCCTGATGTCACTAGTCCTTTTGGAGAATGAAGGACAAACAACAAGAACAACAAATGATGTGCGAGAGAAATTCCAAGGAAAAATATGTCAGGAGCGCAAGGGAACTACTTCAAAGTTCCATCAGGGACTAAACTCCCTGGGTTTCCCTGATTTAGGCCCCCAGACCTAACCTATCAAATTGCTGAAACAAATGCAAATCTGGAAACTCACCTTTGAAAAGAAACAGTGAGCTTGTCAAAATTAAATTTGTTCACAAGGGGAAGATTGCTCAGCTGTTCCTGGGAATAAACCTAGAATCAATCAACAGAGAAATGAGGTTAACTTTAAGACACTCTGTGAGAGGCCAAAAGAAGGAGAAACTGACATTTGGAGGACTGGGACTTAGAATCTGATCTAAGCCTGCAAGAACTTTTGCCCCTAGAAACGTACACTTATTTTTTCACCCTTGAATATAAGTAGGATAAAGGAACATGAAATGGTATCAGGGAAATACAAAAAGGAGGGGAAAACGTGTATGTGTGTGTATGTGTGTATCCAAGTTCATCATCTAGTATCATTTAATTTCTCCATCAATTGGATTACCAAGAGCATAGGAATCAGAGATCTGTTGTTGACTTAAAGGAGATAGCACACATACACTGTATTCCATAAAAGATATTTGCGGTGGTTGTTTCTGTTTTTGTATTTAGAGGCATTATTATTGTTGTTTCTGTTGCACTTGTTATTGTGATTAATCATGAACAGAAAGGAAAAGACCTGGTATGCCTGGAGTGTAAAAATGGTATTTGTCCATCACATCAAGGTAGAGCTTGGAGGCTAGGCCAAATTCCACCCCAAAAACATTTTCCCCAAAAGAAAAAGGAATTGAGAGAATTACCTTTCAAAGGGAAGTGGGACACTTGCAACAGTGAACATGAGGGTTACTTCTAAAATCTCCCAGGTTAACACAGTCCTAGGAATGGAAGTCCAGAAATGAAGTGAAGCCTCTGGTACTTAGAGTAAAAGAGATGGCAAGACTGACCACGTGGGTGACCCTGCACATTGTCCCTGCAGGGTCAGGAAGCCTGGACTTTACCTGCCAACTCATCTACTTACCAGACCTGTCAAGGTACCCAAGTTACTTAACCTGTGTTATACTTCAGTCTCTCCCCTGAAACATCTGGATAAGAAAATTACAAATATCAGTTTGCTCAGTGACCCAAAAGTGACCCAAAATGTACAGCTTTCTTTATACAAGAGAGTCATTCTTTTTACTGGTACGGATGCATAGAAGCACTTACAAAGAAAGATGCCTCGGGAGGGCAGTGGAGCCATTCTGTTGGCCCATCAGGAGGCACCAGTCCAGGGTTGCCCTGACTGATGCCTCCACCCTCAACCTCTATAATTTTCTTAAGCAAATTCAATTCTGGAAACTCACCTTTCTGAAATAACAGTGAGCTTTTCAAAATGAAATTTGTCCAGAAAAGGGAGATTATGCAGCTCTTCACTGGAATAATCCTAGGACCCATAAATGGAGAAAACATGTTAACTTTAAGGGATTCACAGGCAAAAAGATGGAGAACCTGAAGGAAACTCATTTTTCAAAGGTAATAGGTACTATGTGGCTTCAGGTTTGGGAAGAAGACGAGGGAGAGTGGCAGTTTCACCTCAGTCTGGAACTGAACCCTGAAATGAAGGAAACAGTGTGTATTGTGGGCCTGGTCTAGGAATAATTTTGGCTTGATAAAAGCAATTGAACCCATTATAATCAGTTATTCCAAGGATAAGCCATGTCATGCATTAAGCAATATACCCTCTGTCTAAAGTTTAAATTGAAAGAATACAGTCAACAGTTGAAGATTTAGAGGAAAAAGGACTTACCAAAAAGAGGCAGTGCCCATGCAGTACCCAACTTTACTGGTAAGAAAAGAAGGAAAATTAGATAAAGTTAACCTGTGTATCGGTTTATTCAAAATTAAGCATTCCTGTGATTCACCAAACATCTTTTCTAGATATTTTCAGGAAATTTAAAGTTGTTTATTCCACCAAAGGGTCCACCTTAACTCATTATACCTTCCCAGCCTTCAGCCTGTGATTGGGTCCCCAATAATTTTGGCTCCTGCACTCTGCACACTTGACACCCAAGCATCCTCTTGGCTCTCATGAGAATTCGAATTGCTGATTTGTGCCTCATAAAAAGATAAAGAGTATAGATGAATTTGTTTGCATATTAAATCATCAACATCTCTCAGTTTGCAATGGTTTTAATAGGATTACAAACAAAAAGAAAGATAAGGAACTGAACAAATTGCTGGAGGAAATAGATCACAAAAACTTCTGGCACCTTCTAAATGGAACTGCAAAAGAATATACACATTTCCACAGTAGCACATGGAACTTTTACAAAAACTGACCATGTCAATTTAGGGAACAGAGATATTGCAAACAAATGGAAAAAACACAGAAATAGTTAATAAATACTTTATAGACCATAACTTTTTTTTTTCTGACAACAATTATGACTTTATTAGAAGCATCTCACACAGCCATTAAATCATGTCTTCTCAAACATAAGCATAGAGCCAGATCCAGATGATTCAATTATTTAGAGAAGAACCAAGTAGATATCACTTGAGCTACAACACTTAACCTTCTGCACTGGGGCAATAGGGTGTGGCATTATCACCAATAAGTTGTTTGTAACTGGGAAAGGAACCTCTCTGCATCACAGGTTCTCTTTCATTCTCCAAGCAATGCCACAGGATTCAGTATGTAAGCTCCTACTTAATATTTATGCTTAGTTTTTGTAGCATATACAAAAGGTGGACTCATTCAGCGATGAATGGACATTTCATCTGTTGCCCTAAAAGTACACTTTTGAGGGGGCACCTAGACAATGGCAAATTGAACAGACAATTTTGTGGAGGTTAAGAGTTACAAAATATTTGAGTATGAATGTGGTCTCACTAAGACTAGACAAACAGCAATTACCACAAAGTACACCCCAAAACATGAGCTAAGAATGCAGAGAACCAGGGCAACATGAAAGCCAATGCCAGTTGCCTATTAATTTGGAAACTCTGATTCCCAGGTCAATGAGCTTGCCCAAAATCAGACAGTTAGTCAACAAGCATTAAAGGGTCTACTATATTCTAGGCACTGTGCTAAGTGCTGGGGATACAAAGAAAGGCAAAAGACAGTCTCTCTTCTCAAGTAGCTCATAGTCTAATGGGGAAGACAATATGCGAACAATTATGTACAAACAAGCTATATACAGGACAACTGGAGATAAACTACACAGGAAAAGCACTAGTATTAGGGGAGTTTGGGAAAGACTTCATATAGAAGGTGGGATTTTAGGTGGGACTTGAAAGAAGTCAGGGAAGCCAGTAGGTAGAACTGAAGAGGAAACGAATTCCAGGCATGGTGGATATCCAGTGAAAATGCACAGTCCAGATAGAGTTTCTGGTGCAGGGAACATCAAGGAGGCCAGCATCACTGAATCACAAAGTACACAGTCAGGGACTAAAGGGAGTGGCTATGAAGGGCTTTGAATGCCAAACAGAGGCTGTTCTATTTGTTCCTGAAAGTGATTAGAAGTCACTGGACTTGATTGAAGACAGAAATATCTTTTCCCCACTCCTCAATTTACATTAAACTTGCCAACTCCAAGGATGAATAGTTTTTGTTTTTGTTTTTTTTCTGAAGTGAAGGACTCATGTAAGTATTTGGAGACTAATTTTCTTCAAAATATCTTCTAATCTTTAATGTCCCTGGCTACCATTCCAGTTAGAAGGGAGCAAACTCTGGTGAGTTCTGAGGCCACAAACAGCTTACAAGAAATAATGTGAATGGAACTGAGGGTCCATCATCACCTTGTCCAAGTGGTACAATGAAAGATTCCTTAACTCCAGCATCTCTGGTGACAGCAAAATGGGAGAGAGGCAGGAAAGCACTGAGAGATACATTTTGGGTTCTCACTTGAGCAACTTTTTACATTTCTACCAGGCTCTCAGTTTGAATAATAAAAAGTAAAAAAAAAAAAAAACCTCCAAGAAATTAGACAGGTTAGCAGAGAGCAGTTCATCCCACTCACCCCAAAACAAATTAATTTCTTCTCAGATTCTCTTATTTTTCTCTAAATGGTACCTATACACACATGTATTTTAATGATCACTTTGATTCCATTGCTACAGCTTTTGCAAGCCTAGATCTCAAGGCATCCTTGAGGTCACCACTCTTATTCAATTCCTTTAGCCTTTAGTTCCAGCTTGACCCACTGAAGATAGTTGGGATCAGAGTAACCTAAGTTTTCTGGCCCATGGAACTAGAAAGTTTTGTGGTGAATATCATTCCAAGTGATCACATCCTTGACTCCTGATGTCTGAGACTGTCCTATTGTGAAAATCAACCTTTGGTCAAAAGCTCTTTTGACGGGATGCAAAATCTGCCGTCCTTCATTATTTGGCAAGTATGCTACCCTTCTTGTTTCTTCATAGCGTTTTCCTAGGTTGGGGTGATTTTCTGTCTGTATGCCTCCCTGCATGTCATAATGAATCACAATAATGCCACATGAATTATAACCCAGAAGTGAAGAAGTTATGTAAAAGGTTGTCATGGTTCCATCTGGCTGATTCTTTTTCATGATATGATAAGAAGTCTGACACATAGGGCCCACTGGCCTTTGTTTAATGGCCAGAGAACCCATGCTTGCACTTTGGGAGGACTTCTTTGTGGTGAATGATTTCCAGAGAGATGGTACACTCCTCTCCTCTTCTTCCTCCTTTCTCCTAAGTCCCCACAGCTAGGCAATCTCTTGGAGGGAGGTAAAGCCATCTTGAAATCATCACCGTTATTTGTCCAAGGGGTATTCTAATTCTCTCCAAGGGAGAGAGCTGGCCCTTCTTTCTGCTGAACAGGACCTTCAACACTGAAGTACTTCTTAACATACTTCATTGCTCTTTCAATGTACTTGGGCAGACCAGTCAGGGTCAGCTCTTGTTCATTCCACTCCAGGATTACGTGGGGGTGCTTTCTTTCCAAGTTTTCAAAGAAGGTCTTCTCAAGCCAGCACTTTCTCTTTTGGTCTAATGGTTTCAGGGTCACCACCTCTGTGACAATCTGAGGTAACAGCATCTGAAAGATGTCAATGAAATTCTTCATAAGCATGCGCAGAGAGGTCTAGGTCTTTGTCTTTTGGTTTAAATACAATGAGGGTTTTCTGAGTTTTGGATTTGTGGACCAGTTCCATTACAGTGTAATATGTTTTCTCAATTTCTCTGATTTCTTGACCCAGAACACGCCAGTGAGCAGTATCAACCTCAATTCCAGTGTTCACATTTTCAGGAACTGCTGGTTCTTCAGGTTGTTTGCTGGAGTAGTTTTCTTCAATGTATTGTTGCGCTTCTAAAATTTCCTTTGGGTTTCCCCAGAGGACTAAGTCTTTTTCTTCAGCTTTGATATGGAGGTTTTGAAACATGTCAGTCAGGGTTTTTTGCATGTCAAGTACCACCTTGTTATCTGTGAAATGAACATCCTTATGGACCACATTCTGTATTTCCCTCTGAAAGGTTCTGGTAAAAGCTTCTTGAGCTGCATCTCTGTCCCATGCCTTATTTGTCTCGAAGTCTAGACTCACATTGCCTGTAGGATATACCAAAGCACTTTTGATGCGTACTTGATGCTCAATTTCTATTCTGTCCAGAGTTTCAGCAAAGAAATATTTGAAATATTCATACAAATGTGAAGGAACGGACAGAAGGTCTAGTTCCTCATCAGGTCTCGTTTTGGGGTTTGAGTAAAGAACAAGACTGTTGGAGTCATTTGGCATAATTTCCTCAATTTCACTTCCTGAAGCTGAGTCGGAAAAATCATCTTTCTGGTCATTTCCCAGCATGGTGTCACATAAGAATCGATAAATTTTTTCAATATCTTCAAAGTCACCAACCACTCTCTCAGGTCCATCAAAGCCTCCCTCTATTTTGATCTCTGGGCAGATGGTAATAATTATCTCTTTTTGTTCTCTGGAAAGCTTGAAGGTCAGCTGAGCCTCAACATGGAGAAATATCTTTTGAGTGAAGAAATTAGAGGGGATAAGAGCACGTATTTCTTCTGGGCTCTTCTCAATGGGAAGTTCCTTTGGCTCTGACTGAGTCAGAGTAGGAAACTGTTTTATCTCCAAAATGTTGTTCCCATCTGGGTCTTCATTTTTTTCTAGGAAGATTTTCACATTTACCCCATCACTGACTGCCACAGAGTGGTCTTTCTTTGCTAATACACCATCCTTGGCTTGTTTTTTACTAAACTCTATCCAGAAACTGCTACTGTTGGGACCAACTTTGACCTTGCACTTGCCTCCCCCAGACTTTGATGTGTTCTGGAAATACTTTTGCAGCTTCTTCTCTATTCCCAAGTGGATCTCAGACACCCAGACTAGGAGCCGGTATGGTGGGCCATCGGCGGCACCGTCAGTGGCCATCAGGGCAGGGAAGGGACTCGTAAGTCAAAGAGCTGGGGTGGCAATGTTTCTTTGCTGGGCTCTGGATGAGGAAACTGGGAAGCAAAGAGAGGAGACAAAAAAAAAAAAACAGTGCTGTCAGCTCCCTACCTCCACCTTTCTGCCCAGACCATAACTTAATAAAAATAGTAATTGGTTCAGACAGCACAAACATAAGAGAGAAATAAATGGCAACTTAACAATGAAATCCTAAATAATGAGAATTTCAAAGAATAAATTTGAAAAAACAAGTAATTATTTGAAAAAATGATGAGAAAAATGAGGCGGAAGAGGAGGAGGATTATGATGATAAAGAAGAAATAATGTACAATAATTTCTAGGATGCCAATAAAGCAGTCCTAAGGAAAGAACACACACACACACACACACACACACACACACACACACACACACACATTTATATACATATACATATATATCCTCACAAACATACATTAACAACATAGAAAATAAGAATAATAAACTGAATATTCATTGAAAAAATTAGAAAGCCAACAAGTTAAAAAGCTTAAAATAAGCACAAAGATATTAAAAAATGGAGGAGAAACAGATAAACTGAAAACAAAAATACCCTAAAGAAATGATATCTAAAATTAAGGCTGGTTCTTTGAAAAAACTAATAAAATCAATAAACATTTAGCTAATCTGATTGAAAAGAGGGGAGAAAATCAAATCAATGAAATAGCAAATGAACAAAGTGAAATATCAACAGAACCAGAAGAAATGAAAATAATCAGCATATTATATACAGTAAGCAAAAACTGTATCACAAGCCTGAGAGACATGCATTGCAACCGAAATTATTACAACAGAAAGGTGAATGCATGTGGAGACTCCCTACACCAAGGAACCCAGCAGGCAGGGAAAAGTCTTGATATTTAAGTTACAGGGGAAAGGGGAAGTAATATGGTAGGGGGAAAGGACTAATCCCCTCCCAAAGGGTAGGAGAAATCATGAGTAAGAAAAATGTCAAAAGCAGCATTCTTTTCCCTTGGGAACTGCTAGACATATATGAACATATATGATGGTCTGATCATCTACAAGTGTCCCAGCTGCAGAAACAGTTTCTCAGTCAGGTGTAGACTGACTGGCACCTGTCTTGAATCACAAGGAGCACAGAGGGCGTTGAGCTTGGGGTACAAATAACAAATTATGTCAGCTTGGGGGTGGGTGGGTGGGGCCTCATGCTTGACACATTCAGGGTCTCTTGAATACTCCAGGTCCAGTGTTTCAGCAAAATATGGAAACTCAAAAAGATAAATTCAAGGGGCCCCTTAACAATTGCTCCCTACCTCCTCTTGGTGAAAGGGGACCCCTGGGTATGCCAATGACCACAGAGAATGCATTTGGTAAAACATTCCCATGGATACTACCCAGGAAGGGTCTCTAATGGTAAAAGAAACACTTCAAAAGGATAAAGGTCAACAGACAGAGAGCTAACAAGAGACCTTGGGCACTTTTACATCTTGTAAGATAACAGGATAGTTCCAGTTACAAAGAGAGATCAGAACCAGAACCATAAAGGACATAGTAAAAATGCTCAAAATCAGGGATTAATCCAGTAGGGAAAATCATACAACATCAAGAAAACTGAGAGAACTTAGTATACAGATACAGAAAATGAAAGCCAAAGTGGTACAATAATGGACATCAATATTAACAAACATTATCTCACTGCAATAACCCTTCCCAATATCCATGCAATCAACACATTTCATCTTGGATCTCAGACATTCTATGCAGTCATTCTGTCCCTGGCACATCTCTTCTTGGGGCAATCTAGAAAATATTGTGTCCTCAAGGGGGACCACCTCAGTGGACTTCCTTTCTGGTTCTAAGTTACTTGTAAAGACTCCTTAAACATTTCTGCTAAAATCTACTACAAAACAGATCTCAATACAAGACTTCCATACTAGTAACAAAATTTACTTCTCTAACAACTAGTACATGTGGTGGAAACCAGCTGGACCCTAGTGATTCTTATCTAATAAATGAAAGAGAAATAAGGGGAACATTCAATTAGGAGCTCATAGTCCACCTGAAACTTCAGAAATTTAGGTTATAAATACCCCACACTGTTTCTATCTTTATCTAAATTCTATACCTAACATAAACATTGTTAATAACAAGCTAAGAAGATGAGTGTGATACACCAATGAAATTGCATAAAAGTTACCAAATTAACTACCATTGTAGCAAAAGACTTGAGATGGGACATGGAGATACACTTAAGTAATCAATTTCAAAACGCTATATATCAAAGAAGTTGTTTATAAAAATATATATTCAAACCACAGGAAATAATTGGTATCATTTCCACGTTAAAGAAGAATCTTAAATAAAACTGACTTTCCATTGGTGTAACACAAATTATCCATAAGTTACTATTCTATAAGAGAACTGATTTCAATAAAATTCATTTCTTCAAACCAAACTGAAGATGTTTCTGATTTCTTTTTAATTATCAATAGAAGAATACCAGCTTGGCCCGATAAAATTTGCCATCAACACTCAATTATTCTCACATCATTTGGAAATATTTAAGGACCTTATTTTATACAGATATGTATCTATATCTAAAGATATAGCTATATATACACACATACATATATACATATACATAGTCATATGGATGTATATATGTAAACAGACACAGATGACTATAACAAATACTCATTTACTAAGTTGTTTAGGATATAGAAAAGACTAATTCTAGGCTGAATAGCTCAGATCTTACACATACGAGTTTTATTATAATAGACCGGATGTGTTCTAGCCTTAGTCTATGGGGTAATGATTTAACATTGTGCTTGTATCTGTGTTTCACAAGCTTCTTTTACCTTTGCCTAATTATTCCCGTAGCATTCAGAAAGAATGAGCTGTTCCAGGGACTTAATCTTACCATGACTATGTAAGTATTAACAGGAAGATGGCAAGCCCAAATACTAAGTTACTTAGTTCTTTGGGATATGGAATGACTAAAATCCAGGCTGGGGAACCTGTGGCCTTCTAGGTCCTTGGGTTGTAAAAAAAAAAAAAACAAAAACAAAAAACAAAAAAACTTGAGTCCAAGTTTTACAGAACAAATCCTTTTATGAAGGGGATTTGTCCTGTGAAGTTTGGATTCAGTCAAAGGGCTGCACTTGAGGACCTAGAGGGTCACATGCAGCCTTTGAGGCCACAGGCTTCCCACCCCTGGATTATACATTTAGACTGAAAACAGTAAGATCTTACATACTTTGTGTTGTGCTCCTATCTTCTATTGACCACTTGCTCTAATTATAGAAATTTGCTATAAAAAGGGAAAAGTAAGGATATGATTCTAAGCATCAAACCTAGCCCTTAATGACTCAACACATATATGGCAGGATAAAGCATTCTTACCTCTGTTTGACTTTAGGTAAGAGTCAAAGCTGACAACCACTTGTGCATAAAAAAATTCCACCTCATAATCAGACTCAGGAATAGCAAGTGGGAAAATATTCCTGTTCAAAAGGAAGTTACAAAATGTAGAAACTACGCCAGAAGGATCCTACCTTGTGCCACACCAAGCTCTTTCCCTTTGCTTTTTCCCAGACACAGACCTCTACCTGTAAGAGTTCAAGATCACATTCCCTCTGAGTAGCTAGTGGCATTTCTCTTGAATGGTGAACTACTGACTTAATGATCCATCAGATAATTATACCTGGATTCAAAACTCAAAACAGTATCAGTTACAGTCCCAAGAGCTTTTACCTCAAATGGCAAGTTTCACTAATCACAGCTTAGGGCTAGATAACAATTATTTTTACTCTCATGGAGTTGCAACAAGCAATAAAAGTTAACCAAGACTCGCACACACACGAGAGATTTTACTTAACATTCTTCACTTGTTTTTCTTTTCTTTTTCTCCTTGAACTAAGACTCATCCTGTAGTAAGGATCAATCATTAGAAATCACTTCTATATTATATACAAACTTGTAAATTCTCAGTTAGCCAATTTCATTGTTTAGGAACTCCATAACCCATAACAAGCTCTTTTCCCAGGGCTGATGACCTTGCCCACACAGATGGTTTCCAGGAATATGTCAAGTTCACAAAATAAGGGGGGTCTACAAGGTCTTTTCTTTGAACTATTTCTCACACAGTAATCAGTGACCAATTTTTCCTTTTAAAATACCTATATAAATACTTGAAAGGTTTTAACATTATGACAATAATCCCAAATAACTTAGTTAACAATCCTACAATTTTCATAAGTGACAGCCAAGTAGTTTTAGCTGTAACTTCCTCTTAACTCTAGGCAAAGACGGAAATTTCCAATTTCCTAAGCTGTACTTACAAAACCAGATTAGCAAGACCAATAAAATAACATTTTTAAGCAATTTTTTCCACCTTCTTTAAGTTGTTCAATTCATACTCTAATAACATTCAAGTTATGAAAAGTTGTTCTTCCAATGACATAATTGATGAAATAGGTTACCAATTTCACAATATAATAAAATTAAGCAATATAACAATGCCATAAATAATAGCATGTGTCAGACTTGAAACAAACCCATTAACACTCAGGTGACTTCAATTCAGTTGAATGCATTTCCAAATTACCTTACATAGAAAATCATTTTATCGTCATTGGCATCCTATGCTGATCACATCTAAAACCTGTATAAAGTCATCATGTATGAGGCAGTTTCATCTAATTAAAGAAATAAAAATAACAGTTAATATCCACATAGTGCTTGTCCTATACTAGGCATTGTGTTTAGTGCTTTATGATCATATGATCCTCACAACAACCATGGGAGATAGGTTCTATTATTAGCCCCTTACAGATTAGCAAATTGAGGTAAACAGACATGAGGTCACTTACTAAAGATCACCCAGTTAACAAAATTTCAGCTTCTCAATTTGTGTGAATGCCAAATAGTATAATAAATTCTTATGTATCATAAACATCACATTAGGAAAGAAACACTTCACTTAATATAAGACCAGAATAAACTCAATCATACCTGGATCTATTTTCCAACAGATAATGAATCTCAATTCCTAATTTTAATTATGTCATATTATATTTTACACAAGTGCTATTTATTCCAAGAGTTTCATATTATGAGGTCCACTATTTCTACTCAATGCATGGCCAAAGATTGTAAAAATGGCAGTTTGATATTAGGTTTCAATTTATCACAACTATCACACTTAAGAACACATTTTAATTTAGTTCAAATATGGGTTCTGCAATTTCAGAAAGAACTCACTGCTTATCTGTGTTTTCTTTCACAATATGATTAATATGGAAGTGTTTTGCATGACTGCATATGTATAACCTTTATAAAATTGCTTGCCTTCTCAATGATATGTCAGGGCAAGGAAGGTGGGAGAGGATTTGGAACTCAATTTTGTAAAAGTATGAAGATTAAAATTGTTTTACATATAATTGAAAAAATATATTAAAATTTTTTAAAACCTACATCATGGGGCAGCTAGGTGGTGCAGTGGATAGAGCACCGGCCCTAGAGTCAGGAGGACCTGAGTTCAAATCTGGCCTCAGACCAAACACTTGACACTTACTAGCTGTGTGACCGTGGGCAAGTCATTTAACTTAATCTGGCCTCAGATATATAACACTCACTAGCTGTGTGACTCTAAGTAAGTCATTTAACCCCAATTGCCCCACCAACAAAAACAAAAAACCAACCTAAATCACTCTTTTAATTATGACTAACAGCTTATTGAGGGGGGAAATGACATCAGATGATTTAAATTCATTTAAAGGATCAGTTAATTCATTCCATAAACACCAATAGTCTGTTTTGGTTTTCATCTGCTAACACTGTTTTCAAATCTTTCATCTTATGATAATCCATCTTATGAACTGAGGCCAGAGTATTCATCAGCTAAATTTTCCTCTGTTTCAAACCAGATGTTACAAAACCTAATTGTTTCTTTTTGTTATTCCTGCCTCAGCTGGGAGTTCTCTCATCCCATGCTTCCAGGAACTTCCCCTCAAAGGAATTTATTCTGGCACATTATTTTTTGCTTATTCTAGTGTGTTTGTTCTCTCTCTCTCTCTCTCTCTCTCTCTCTCTCTCTCTCTCTCTCTCTCTCTCTCCCTCCCTATGTATATATAGTATGTGTGTGTGTGTACATATATATATGTATGCATATATATTTATAATTCTTAACTATGAAGAAGGAAAATCTGTGAGACACACACACACAGATACTGAATGTGAGGTCTTCCCACTATATGTTAGCTTGAGACTTCAGTAGCAGCCTCTGGATTTTACTTTTCCTTATTGGGTAAAGTACTTCTTCTGGTTGGAGAAGTTAAAAAGATTCTTTACTGGCCCAATTTACGATCTATGGGAGATATTTGTGGAGATGGTCTTCAAGAATGCTGTGGCTAAGGTTTTAATCATTTCAGGAAACCCGCCTGAGGTGCCGTGCAGCTTAGTTGAACAGCCTCACCACAGGTCTAGTGCTGAGTTTACGAATATAAGCGGGGTTGAAGAGGCCCTAGCCTAAATGGACATTAATAGGATGTTGCATACAAGTGTTTGCCCAAAGGCTTAATATTATCTAGCATCTGAAACACACTGGGGAGTTAGTGAAAAGTTTATTTTAAGAGATATTTCCTGAAAGCAAGTATTTTTCTAAAGTTTCTGATCTATCCTATCATAATATTATTAGGTTTGTTGGTTATAGCACTGCTCTGCATATAACAGTTAAATAAAGACCTGAGAACTGTACAGTCATAAGTCAGTATGGTTCTTGAAAAGATCTGAATTCTCTAAGTGGATGATACTAGAAAACAGTATCAAAAGAGGGAATATAAGGATAAGTGAGGGTTAAATTCTAACACAGCACTGTCCTAGACAGGTTAAATTATAGCACAGCATAGTTTTAGGGAGTAGTCTTATATAATTCCTTACCTCTTCCCAAGACCAGGTGCATATAATAGATCCAGACTGAAAAAGATTATTCTGCCAATGTTATGCTGACATTACTGAGGTGTGTAGGTCATGATAAACATGCCAACGAAAAAATACCTGGATGAAAATTCTGAAAAATAGTTGTATTGAAATAAGTTTTGAGAAATAGTTATACTGTACACGAATTATTTTTAGATACTTAGAGAAGTTCTGACTCTTTTGTCTGCATAAAAAAGACTGCTCTTGTGGATTTCTCTCAGTCTCTCATAGGCTAGCTACCTAAATGCATATACTCTGGGTGCTCCTATTTACCTCTTTTCAATAAACTCTCTATTCTTTCAAGGATTGGCACCACATAGGTTCATTTCAACCTAAGACAAACCACAAAATAAATCCTCAAAAATCAACTGCATTTCTATGGAACAATAAGAAAATAAAACAGGCAATAAAACAAAGAAAAAATTCATTCTAAATAACTAGAGATTCGATTACAAAGTGTACTTTCAAGGAATAAAGGACAACTTAAATACCAGTGGTCATAGCTGAGCTGTGTCAATTGAATAAAAATGACAAGGCTATAAAAGTTAATTTAGCCTTTTAATACCATGCCAGAAATCTGAGGGATACTCTATAGAATTTTACAAAATAATAACAAAATTCATTTGGAAAAATCAAAGATCCCCAAAAATATCAAATGAATTGATCAAATGAGGCAGGACTGACCCTCAAGACTTCAAACTATATTATAAAGCAGCAGTCAGCAGAAGCACCTCAGATTGGTTATAGGTAGATAGAGGTAGAGTAATGGAAAAAAAAATCTTGACAAGAGAATTAACAATAATAGAACTTAACCCAGTGTTCAATAAGGTAGAAAACATGTTACTGTTAGGAAAGAACTCCCAATTTGATTTAAAACAACTCCTGGGAAACTGGAAAGCAGTCTTGTAGAAATTAGGCTAAGATTGCACCACACTCAAGAATTCATTTTAAATGGTTACATGACCTTACTATTAAAGCTCATACCTTCATGGAGGTTACAGGGAAAAGTCAGAACAGCTAAAAAATATCTTGGCAGATGCTGGAGGTTTTGTGATGGATCATTAAGGAGTTTTGAAACTCCTCCTTACAACCCTGGTCACTCCCTTCCCTTGAGTCAAGAGGGTATCTGTTAACCCCTGTCATAGGAGAAGAGTTTCACCCTTTACCCCTCACCTTTGATTTTACCCTTCCCCACCTGGGAAAGGAAGGAGGGGGGAGGGGCAGCAGCTACAACCTGGGCCCCACTGGCAAGGCCTTGGGCCCTGGAGCAATCTTTGCCTGGAAGCATCACCCAGGTTCAGCACATCCTGCTCAAGGTAATGAAGCTAGCCTCTGAACTTGAGTAATCAGACTCTTCTTAAATTTGTTAAATGTCAATGATGAGATGTTGATTCTCTGTGTAAAGTAATTTGGAAATGAATTTAACAAAATTGAAGTCATCTGATTGGTAATGGGTTTGTTTCAAGTTTCAAATTGGTGAACTTTTTGTATCAGTTATGTCAAGCAACTTTTCATAATTTGTTTACTGCTAAATTAATTTGGCTATTTTTGGTTATTGTTTTAATGTGTAAACTAGCCAAAAACCTTGTTTGGGTTACGGCTTGCTGAGAATTTGCAAGTGTATAGAAATCTCTAACGATTGGATTTTTATACCAGGACAAATTTAAATTTGAGATGTAAAGCCTGGAAAAGTTTTTCCTAAGCTATGATTAGTGAAACTTGCTGTTTGAAGTAAAAGCTCATGGGACCATAAATTATTTTATTTTGAGTTGTCTGATGGATCATAATAATCAATAATCAATAATCCATCATGTCTGACAGAAATGCCATAAGCAACTAAGAGAGCATGTGATATTGGTGGGAAGTCTACATAAGGAAAAGCTGAGAGGACAATTTTAGCCTCAATCTAAGATGGGATCCTCCTGGCTCAGTTTCCCCATTATGTTCCTTTGAAAAGGAATGTTACCCACCTGGCTATTCCTAAGTCTGGCTATGAGGTGGATTTGATACTGCATGAGTGGAAAACTGTGAATTATCTGAATCCAAACAGAGCTAAGATATTTTATCCAGCCATATTTGGGCCCTAAATCTTGTCCCTGATTTATCCTTTTATAGCAAATTTCTATAATCAGAGCAAGTGGTCAGTAAAAGATCAGCACAAGAGTGTGAGATACCACTGTTTTGACCTCAATGTGTAGTCATTCAATACCCCTAAACAACTGAAATAAAATCAGAAACATCTTCAGTTTGGGGAGAAGAATTTCAGTGATAATTGAAGTGAAAGTCAGTCTCTGGGAAATTCATTTGTGTAACTATTGAACCCAGTGGTGGAAAACTTCTACCTGCAAAAGCTTTACTTAAACTTTTAAAAAAGTAACCACATTAGGTAATCCTTCAGGTCAAATGTAAATGATGGGGCTCTTACACTTTTACTTCTCTCTATATCTGGGCCCTGCAATCTTTTCTGTCAGATTTGTGTCTTTTAGACTACAGGCCATTTACCTACAGTTGGTAGCAAACATTGGGTACGAGCCAATGTCCCCTCCATTGTCCCCTGGATGCAGCCTGTGCTCGGTTCCAGTCAACCTCCTCTTTGGGACCCCCTTGAGGCAGGGACAGCTGTATGCCACTTGCCAGCAGGAAGCAGTTTCAGAAGCCAAGACCTTTGCCTCTTACCCCAAAAGAATTTGGGTCCCTTTTGTTTGAAGGGGGAATGGTAGTGATGGGATCTGAACCCTTAAAAGGAAAAAAACATGTCTTTGGGATCTAGACCCTAAAAAAGAAAATCCCTGGACTTGCACCAAATCTCTAGTGCATTGCCTGAGGCTGTAATCCACTCAACTGGCCTTTCATTGTGGCTACCAGTCTCCCAATTCTGTTCTGTTACCTCCAGATAGCTCCTGGCCCTACCCTCCTCATTGCCCCAACCTTAATCTTATCTAGACTCCATTCTATTCTCCCTTGGCCATGTGGTCCAGGTCCCTGGCATTCTGTTCACCGCAGTTTACTAGCCACTCCCATCCAGATCCTCCTTAGACCCCTCCTTCAGTCACCCCAGACTACTTGGGTCCCTCCCCAGATCCCTTCCACAGTCTTTCTGTATATAAGGTTCATCTTATCTCCATTAAGGGGCTCAGATTCTTTAAGGGTTTAGCCAAGGGCTCAGATTCTTATAATATAGCCAATAACTCACAAATGTTCAGATTCCTTAAGAGTCTGGTCAGTATGGTGGTTCTTTAATAAACCTTGCCTTTGGCTGAAAAAAAAAAAGAATACATCCCTTACCCATAACTGTGAGAGGTATAATGATCTGTTCTGTTTTTATTGTATGATCTCTTTACATATTTAATTTATATATGTATGTATGGGTATGTGTGTATACACATATATATTGCAAAATTATAAAGAAGAAATATGTTGAATGAAGAGGTGTGAGAATATGCTCATAACCCACTCCTAAGCAGAAATAGGATATCTAGAGGTGTTACATACTACACATATTTTCAAATTTTTTCAATGTACTGATCAGTTGTGGTCCTTGTTTTCTTCTTTTTTCTTTATTTTGCATCATTATCACCATTGTTGAAGATACATGAGGTTGGCAGTCAAATGTTGTTAAAGGTAAAGGTTTGCAGATTACAACATGTTTTCTCTGGCCCAGTAAATACCCTACAAATTGGAGGTGGGGTGGGGAAAGAGGAAAAGACAATGAGAAAAATAAGACAATACACCAAAATTTGTGAGATGCAGAAAAAGCAGCACACAGGGGAAATTTTATATCTCTAAAAACTTACATCAATAAACAAGAGAAAGAGCAGATCAATGAACTGAGCATTCAACTAAAAACAAAACAAAAATAAATGAACAATCTCTAATTAAACACCAAAATAAAAATCCTAAAAATACACACTGTGTATTGTGAGTTACACAATACACAGTAGTAAATGACCATAGTAATCCAGTGTTTGAGAAACCCAAAGATTTAAGCTTTGGGAGCCAGAACTCAGTATATGACAAAAATTGTTAGGAAAACTAGAAAGCAGGTTGGCAGAAACTAGAGAAACAGCAACTCACACTGTATATCAAGATAAAATCAAAATGGGTAAAGGATTTAGGCAAATTAGGGGAAGATGGAAAAATTTACCTATCAGACCTATGAATAAGGAAAATGAGTCAAATTGATAAAAATTAAAACCATTCCCCAACTTATACAAACAAGTAGCATTCAGAAGAAGAAATCAAAGCTATCAATAGGTATAGGAACAAAAAATGTTCTAAATCACTCTTGATTACTTCCAGAGAGAGAACTGATCAATTCTGAATGCAGATTGAAACATATTTTTTCACTTTCTTTATTTTTCTTGCTTTTTATTTTGCAACATGGCTAATATGGAAAAAAACGTTATGTGTAATGGATATATCTCTTCCCTTCTCAATGACTAGGGAGGAAAGGAGAGTATTTGGAACTCAAAATAAAAGATGAATGTTAAAATTGTTAAAATAATGTTAATTGTTAATATTAAAAATGCTAATTCAGCAAAAAATCCTGAATTCTCCCAAACATTTAAACAACAATTAATTCCAATGCTACATAAACTTTGGGGGAAAAAAAGAAGTACAGATGGGGTCCTACAAAATCCCTTCTATGGCACAAATATGGTCTTGGTAACAAAACACCAGGAGTCAAAAAGAGAAAGAAAATTATAGATCAATTTAATAATGATTATTGATAAGAAAACTTTAAATAAAATATCAGCAAGGGGGCTACAGTAATATTTGCTATGATCAGGCTGTATTCATGACAGGAATGGAGATCTAGTTCAATATAAAGAAAATTATAAACATAACTGAGCATATTAATAACAAAACTCATAAAATCATGTGATTATTTCAATAGATGCATAAAAAAGGTTTTGATAAAATACAATACCAATTCCTGTTTTTAAAAAAAAACTGAATTGGGGATTTCCTTAAAATGATAAAAAGTATATCTAAAACTAAGAACAAATAACAGCTTTAATAAGGATTAACTAGAAGACTTTTCAATACTATCAGAGGTGAAACAAGGATATCCATTATTACCACTGCTATTGAGTATTTTATTACAAATTCAAGGCACAGAAATAAGACAATAAAAATATTTTGAAGAGATAATCATTGGCAAAGAAAAAGCCAAACTATCACTTTATGTGGATGATATTGATGGTTTATTTGAGAAATCAACTAAAAAACTAATCAAAACCATAGACAACTTCAGTAGTGTAACATAATATAAAATGAATCCAAACAAATATTCAGCATTTCTATATATTACCAATAATCTCTCAGGCAGGCTGGCTCTTTGAGGAAGGTACAATTATCCTTTACCATTATTTTCAACTGTTCTATCCAAGGGACTCGGGGTATTCTTGGGGACTACCTTATTCTTAAACAAAAAAAGACACAGGCTACAATAGAGGTATTCACTTCATCTAATTTCTACCAGGGTGCTAGATTCACCCTGTCCACTAGGTACAAATCTGATGCTATAATGAGTATAGCATCATGGGATGAATTAACAGTGTGGAACCCCCTAGGGATTCTGAGGTTGAGGTAAGTGTCCTCCTCTCATTACAGAAATCTTGAGATTTTTAATACTGGAACTTAATGGGCAGTACCTTCTTTTGGCTATCAGTAAATTTATGCATTTTAACCCATTAAAATACAGCCCTGTCTATGTGGCAGCATCGTTCACATCGTTTAGCATTTTGAAAAAAGAGACTGAGGTGTCATCCATTATGGCCCACAGCACACATTTATAAGTTATGGAGAAATTAGAGGAGCAAGGGGAAAAAAAATCACCTTTCACATCAACAGATAAGGGATGAGGTCCTGAGTAAACCAGTTATAGGGATATCACAGAAAATAAAATGAACAATTTTGATTGTATAAAATTGAAAAAGCTTTTGCACAAACCTAATACAATTAAAATTAGAAAGAAAACAGGTTAATGGGGGGATTTGCAGCAAATTTCTCTACTAAAGGCTTTATATAATATATATATATATATGTATATATGTGTCTATACATACTTACATGTATATATGTATATAGAATAAATTCTAATTTATCAGATTAAGAGAATGGTCAAAGCCTATTAAGAGGAGGTAGGCTTCAAAGGAAGAAATCCCAGCAATCAAAAATCATATTGATAAAATGCTCGTTACTAACAATTAGAGAAATGCAATTTAAAGCAGTTTTGAGGTTCCACCTCCCCCCGCCCCAGTCAGGCTGTCTGGCAAAAATGAAAAATGAAATCAACCACACACACACAGACACACACACACACACACACACACACACACACACACACACAGACACACACACACACACACACACACACACACACAGACACACACACACACACAGAGACACAGACACAGACACACACAGAGCAGCTTTCTTTTGTGTGTTATCTTCCAGCATTACATTGTAAACTTTTGACACAGTGACTGTCTTTCTTTTTGATATTTGCGTCCCCACTGCTTAGCACCGTGCATGGCACATAGTAGGTGCTTAATAAATGTTTATTGACTATTAATGAACAAAATGACAAATGTTGCTGAGGCTGCAGGAAAATAGACACAGAAATCATTGCTAGCAGAGATACAAATTGATCCAGACATACTGAGAAGCAAGTTACAATTGTGCCCCAAAAGTTACTAAATTGTGGCCCAACTGTACCACCACTGGGACCACATGGGGAGCAAAGAAAAAGGACCCACACATACAAAAATATTTATAGAAGCACTTTTTGAAGGAACCAAAAACTGGAAACTAAGGGGGTTTCCACCCACAGTGAAATAACTAAATAAAGTGTGGTCTATGAATATACTGGCAACATAATATTTTATTGTACCATAAGAAATGGACAATTTCAGGGAAAACTGAGAACTCTTAAGATCTGATACGGATTGAAGTGAGCAGGACATAAAGGAAAAAAACCCTTACAAAGCTTTTAGAACCCTAATTAATGCAGTCCAAAGGACTGTGGATGAATCATGCTATCCATCTACTGCCAGAGAGGTGATGGACTGAAATCCAGAATGACACCTGCCTATTTGAACTTGGTCAAGATGGGGATTGGTTTTGCTAGAATATATATTTATTGTGAGGGTGTTGTCATTTTCGTTGTTGCTGTAGTGGGGCAGGGAGTGCCACAGGGAGAAGTGATGATAAATCCTTGTAAAAATAAATTTTAAAAACTTTAAAATAAGAGAATTACTCTTCCCAGTCCAATTAAATTGGTTAGATATCCTATACAGAAACCATCCTTTTGTGTATTTTTAAATATTTAAGATGGGGACTCGTCCATACCTGCTGGCCTCACAAAGCTATATTAGCTCTGCATGCAGTTCAGTGAGCCTAAAAGAGGAGGGTTTTGTCCTTGTGAAAGGCTTAAGAACTCTGATCAATGCAACGACCAATTAAAATCCTAAGACAGATGATAAAGCACGGGAACCACATCTGGACTGGTGACGGAGTAATAGATGCAGAATACGACACGTTTTCAGATGCATGCAAAATGGAGATTTGTTTTGCTTGACTATACATATTTGTTACAAAGGCATCTTTTTCTTTTTCTTTCTTTTTTTAATGAGGCGGGGTGTGGGAGGTAGAGAAAACAAAAACGGAGGAAAAGGGAAAAACAAAACAAAAGACAGTCGTTAAGGCACCTTAAAAAAACTGAACAAAGGAGAATAAAATGAAGGACAAAAAGAAACATCGGAAGCTTTGAAAAATACAGATCGAATTTATAAAATATTTCAAAAAACTAAGCTCTAAATTATAGAGATCAACAGGTGCATGGACAATCTTTTTTCTATTTTATGATGTACATGGAAATGTTTATTTGGTAGGGCGTTTGTTGAGTCCGGAACAATAATGAAGGAAGGAAAGAAGGAAGGAAAGAAGGAAGGAAGGAAGGAAGGAAGGAAGGAAGGAAGGAAGGAAGGAAGGAAGGAAGGAAGGAAGGAAGGAAGATGAAATGATACAAAAATAAGAGATATTTCATAGTCTAGCTCCGCTTTTCCCCCGAATCACCCAGTAGTCCCCCCTTCTGGGCTGCGCTACGCGTAGGGGGTGACGGGGGGGGGAAGGGGAAGGGGACAAAGGGCGGAGGCGGGGAGGCAGAGTAAAAGTGGGGAGGGGGCCGCCGAAAGGGGGTGGGATAGGGAAATCACCGAATGCGTTCCGGGGGGACCTCCATCCCTCCCTCCCGACAGACAGAGACCTGGGCACATCCAGCGGCATATCCACCCACGGGTGAAGGCCAAAACGGAGGTCTGGGTGTATAGGTTGGGTGGGGGGTGCGCACAACTACCTCTCCGCCAGGGTTCTGGGGAATGAGTAAAAGGGACGCCCCACGGGCCCTTACTTACCTCCCCCTCACAGGGGACTCCCACCGGGGATCAGGCACGCCCGGGGTCTAGGGGCGAGAGCCTGACGGAGATGGAGCTGCTTCCCTGGCAGCTCCTTGTCGCAGAATGCGCAACAACCCAGCCCAGGTGAAAACCGCAGAAAGGAGGAGACTTGTGACGTCACTTTGGGAGGCGGGGATTGATCTAGCCTATGGAATGAAGAAATGAATAAAATTTGGGCAAGAAAACCCAGCTAATTGATTGCTCTTTAAAGGACAACCAAATTGCCAGGATTTTTTTTTTCATGTAAAAAAAGGATGAAGATTAGTCAGTCAATTGACATTTAACAAGTGCCTACTATGTGCCAGGTACTATGCTAAGCACTGGGGACAGAAAAAGAGGCAAAAGACAGTCCCTGATCTCAAGGAGTTCACAAGCAAACATATGTGCACAAAGGAGCTACCTACAGGATAAATAGGAAATAACGAACAGAGGGAAGACATTAGAATTCAGGAGGTTTGGGAAAAGCTTCCTGTAAAAGACGGGATTTTAGTTGGGACTTGAAGGAAACCCAGAGAAGCCAAGAAGCAGAGATGAGGGGAGAAAGCATATTCCAGGCAGGGAAGAGAGTCAGAGAAGCTGCCCAAAGCCAGAGATGGAGTGTCCTGGTGGTGGAACAGCCAGGAGGCCAGTGTCAGTGGATTGAAGAACCTATGGAAGGGAATAAGGTCTAAGAAGACTGGGAAGGTGGGAAGGGGCAAGTTTAGGACGAGCTTTGAATGCCAAACAGAGAATTTTGTGTTTGATCCTGGAGGCAATGGGGAGCCACTTCACTCTCTGTGGGGGGGGAAGGGGGAGACAGGGGTGGTATCGTCAGACCTGTGCTTTAGGAATAATCACTTTGGCGGCTGAATGGAGGATGAATTGGAGTGGGGAGAGACCAGAGACAGATGAAGTGCCAGAGAAGGCTATGGGCTCTCTCTTGTGTTCTTACACCTCTGGGGATGGGCTGCCCTGAGCCATCCCCACTTGCCATCCCAGTCCCTGCTTCAGATCAATGATTTTCATCTCCGAGATGGCCTATCAGAGCTGGTAGTCAGACTATTAACTCTGTGAAGTACTTAAGAAATATTTCTTGGCCCATGTGAGTAGAGGTTGTTGCATTCTTTGTATTTGTAGAGAACATACTAGGCCTTTAGTAAATGCTTATTGATTGGATTGAATTGGAGTGGAGTGGAGTAGAAAACATTCTCTGCTGGTTAGCACACTTCATCCTAAAAATGAACAGCTTTCTGGCCACCAGATGACAGTGCAGCCTCACTTAACAGAAGGCAGCCCAAGTTCTATGGTGGAAGAGTGGAAATCACAAGCTGCCTTTCCATCCATGAGCCAGAGAATGATCATGTGAAGACAAAGGCCTAAGGAGAATAATAAAACTAATAATAACTTTGATACCTCCAGACATTCAGATTTACAAAATTCTTTTTCCCTACAATTGTGTGGGGTAGATCGTACAAAGGTTTATTGTGGGTTGAGAGGGAGGGATGAGTACCATCAGTCTAGAGACAGAAGTCCCTGGGAAAGTGGGGCCCGCCAGAGAGGATGGGATACACCTCCCCAGAGAAAATACAGATCTTGAATGTATTGGTGCAGTTCAGGATTACAAAATTCTCTCCTAGGGCCATTGACTTCTTTCCTTATAATAAGAATTTTCATCTAGTGATACAAGACCTTTCAAAGCTTTTAAAGAAGAAGCTGTTTGGGGTTCTAGGAAGAGCACTAGATGAAGAACCAGGAGATTTGGGGTCTAGTGCACTCTCTGCCCCCCCACTAGCTGTGTGACCTTTGACAGGTCCCTTCCCCTGTCAAGGTCTTCCTTAAGCAGCCTTGCAGGCAGAGTAGCAGTGAGCTAAGGAGGGAGCCCCAGAGGAAAGTGCTGCTCATTTCTTTTGGATTCCTGCCCCATGCACCTCCCCTCCTCCTGCCCTCCTTTAAGGCTTCTTCTGGTGCTGTTTCCCCATTAGA
Source organism: Phascolarctos cinereus (assembly GCF_003287225.1). Taxonomy (NCBI): domain Eukaryota; kingdom Metazoa; phylum Chordata; class Mammalia; order Diprotodontia; family Phascolarctidae; genus Phascolarctos; species Phascolarctos cinereus. Next base: position 57,793,623 of record NW_027556291.1, on the reverse strand, counting down.
ATGTAAGCTCTTGGAGGGCAGGGACTGTTTTTCTTTTGGCTTCTATTTGTATTCTCAGAGCTTAGCACTGTATCTACCGCACAGTAAGCATTTAAACTGTCTTTGTGACTTGCTTTCATCTGGAAAATGGAAAATAATACTTGAATTCTCTACTTCCCAAAGGTCCTGTTAGGATTAAATGAGATAGGTGAAAAGTGCTTTGTAATCATTAAAGCACCTGTGATTTGCATAGCATGCCTTTAACAGTTCAGAGACTATCTTGGGAAAGCTAAGAGTTCAGTCATGGATTTAGGCTGGGGACAGACTTACTGGCATCTGGCTAGGAGATGACTCTGGATTTTTTACTGGAATTATGATTGGCATGTTTATTAATTCTCCTTCCTCATGTCTTGTAGCCACAGCTGGTTTACCTATCTTCTTAGACATAGGCTTCTGAAGTTAGCTTCTATATTCATCTATCTTTGCCTCTAGCCCCTGCTTTACCTGTTTCTCTCTGTATATGTAGATGTGTTTATGAAGTGTCTATGTGTGTACACATATGTCCCCTGTTATTTTGTAGCACCAAGTAATTAATGTCTGTACCTACCCAGCTGTCCAGAGCAAAGTGGGAAAGACGCCCACCTCTGCTCTTGGCCTAGAGATCATAACACAGGCCTTGTAAAAAATTGGCATGCCGGTCAGCAGCTCAGGATTGAGAGTATCCTTGGAGACAGACCAGTCACCATGGCAACTAGTGATCTGGCTCAGCCTCTAGTGAGGTTATACTGAAAAGGTTGGTGACAAAGGATGTGAGACCCATGTCTCACTCCACACTAGTTGAAGAGGCGTGCATTTTGCCCAATGGTGGCTCTAGGGGTGATATGCTTGGGTAGCTTTTCCTTTCTGCGTCCATTGCTTGGTTTAAATCTTTAGTCTGTTACTTGCAATAGTCAGTTTTATGGCAGGGAGCTAATTTTTACTTTATTTATTAATTTATTACCAATAATCCCTGGGAGGGCCTCAATCCAGGATTAGACAGACTACATTTGCACCAAACACCCTCAAGATGCTATGGGGAAGAAGGTGGCATTAATTGGGTATAAAGAATCACAGATCATAGGCAATGTATACCTTAATCCTTGGTCTGAGTTCCACTCCCAGGAGGCTCATGCACTCCACAAAGAGAAGCTGCTATCCCCGTCACAAGCTCTGCAAGCTTGGCCAAGCTCCTTCCCAGCTCTGGCACTGAGTGTCTGAGGACACTTAGATCTCTGTGCATTCACATGCTGTGGGCCCTTCAAGTGCTGCCAGTCAACGGTTGAAGGTCCTTCCCAGGCCTGGCCTTCTATGTCCTAAGGATCCTCCCAGCTCTGCCATTCTATGACCTATGACCCTCCCAACTCTGACATCCAGTATTCCAAGTTCCTTTCCATCTCTGTCTCTCTAACTTCTGGGATATTCTATGATCTAAGCACATTCCCAGCCCTGATACTCTATGATGTCTTTTCTAAGTGTAAAACCCTGATACAATATTCAGCTCTTCAGAAGCCTAGGGATGATGTAATGGCCCCTAAGATCCATAGGCTTACCTCCTCTCTTGCTTAGGGAGTTTATCTTAGACAAGAAGCTATGAGTTCAACCACAATCTCTTTAGGCTTGGGTTAGGAAATTCCTCACATTTAGGCAGAGATTGGGTTCTATGCCTAAATTTACTTTTACAACTGCTCCCATACTCCCGGTCAAAAATAGTTCTCTCAGTAGTCGGCAGCTTAAGTAGCCTTGCAGACACAGCAGCAGTGAGCTAAGGAGGGCACACCAAGGGAAAGAGCTGCTTGTTTCTTTTGGATTCCTGCCCCATGCACCTTCACCCTCCCAGCCCTCATTAGTGGGCATGAACATAGCACACAGCCCAAAGGAAGAGAAGTAGGCACCTAGTCCTACACCAAATCTTGGCTTGCGGCTTGGTGAAAACAATTAGGGAAAAATGCTTCAGGCCTTAAAAGAACAAAGATTCCTGCAGACAAGAGAGATCATTATCAAATATCAAATGCAGCAGGTCAGTGGCAGGATAAAGAGGCCAAAGACAGGCACTTGTCCCCCCCTCAACTGCCTTTCTTTGGGTGGGTGGTATGGGGAGCAAATATTCATAAAATGTAAGTTAGAGCTGGAAGGGACATTAGAATATAAAATGTCATAACAGCAAGGGGACCTTGGAGGTCATCCAGTCCAACCTCTTCCAATTTACACATGAAAACACCAAGGTTTCAGGAGATTTCACTTCCCAAAGTTATAGAGAATCAGAATTTTAACTTAAGCCCTCTGATTCTCAAGCCATTGCTCTGTCTGTCTCTTTCTGCTGCCCCTCTTGCTTGCCTCTCATGCGAACTTACAAAATAGCTTCTCATTGCTGAGCAGCAGCTTCCTGGCCCTTTGTCTATTAGCCCTGGATGAACTACTTCTACTCCACTTGCCCTTTCCCACCACCATGCCTTTACTCACACAGGTCCCCATGCTTGGCATCCTTTACTCCCCATCGGCATTGACTGAAGTCCTTTCCTTTCCTAGAGCCCCAGAGCAGCTGAGACATCCTCCAGGAAGGCTTCTCTCAAGCCTTGTAAATGTCTTCTCCCTCCTCAAATTTCCCTTGACACTCTGGATCTCCCATATGCTACTCCCACAGGCTAGTAACAGTTGCTTTTTCTATAGGCTTTTAAGCTTAGAACAATTTTATTTGCATAATCATTGCAGTTTTACCTTGGATCATCCTGGTCCTTACTCCACTCCCACTCCACTCTACTTCGGCAATCCACTCACAACCCCCAGTAGACCAAGGTCATTAAAGGCAGGGAATTAGCAACAATTCAGCCTTTAATGTTTGGATTATTGTAATGCAGAACATTATTTTACCATTTAGGTAGTAGAACCCTTTAGGCCATGGAAAACTCCAAATTTCTTAGCAAGACCCTTATCTGGCTGCTCAGGCTCCAGCCCTCAGATCATATCTCTGGAAACCTCCAAATTCCTTAGCAAGACCCTTATCTGGCTGCTCAGGCCACAGCCCTCAGATCATATCTCTGGAAGCCTCCATTGTGAAAAAGTTTGCAGAGCATTATCATATCTACACAGAGGGAGAAGGGTGTCCTTGACCAGCCCCCCCCAAAAAAAACCTCTTCCTCTTGCCAGACTTCAAAGATCCATCCCCCTCCCTGTCCTGTATACTCCCTATATAAACCCTAGCTCGACCCCTGATGGGTGCTGCTTGATTTGGGTGTGAATATCCCTGGCAGCCGCGCGTTAATAAAGTCCACAATTTAAAATTAGCTTGGGTGGTCAACTCGCTCATTTCTCGGTATAACATTATGAGCTTAGCAATCATATACAAACTCAAGCATACAAAGAAGAAAAAAAAAGAGGCTCATATGTGATAAAAGAAATTTCTGTTACATGTAGGTTTAGAGTATTTATTAAACAAGTTATGAGCAAATTATCCAATTTGTTTCCACATCCTCTTCTGAACTTTCGGTCTTTTCTTGTTTATTTTTGTTTTATACTGATTTTTTTCTATCCTTTTTTGGCATCTCTGTCATGTCCCACTAACTCACCCACCTTCCCCCACTCCAAGACTATGCTGTCTTCATCTTTACATTATTCCCAGCAGGAAGCACCAAGGGCCCTGTCAGCACCCAGTAGGGACTCAGTGAATGCTTACTGAATTGACTTGAAAAGTTCGGGTTGGGAGTGGAGACAATAGGCTCCACAGCTGGAAGGGGTCTCAGAGATCATCTAGGATAGATCTGTACAACTTGGTAGGCAGAGGCCAAAATTAAAATAGGCTAAACTTCTTCGGGCTGCAGATAGGTTTTTAGCCACTCACTTTACAAGTAAAGGTAGAGACAACAATGGTTGGTTGCCAAGGGTCATGTGACAAAAAGGAGAGTGCACAGTGTTAGGTCTCTTGAAATCCTTTGGCAGGCATGCAAGGGGCCCGCAGACAGTATGCTGTGCAGGCCTTATCTGGGACAACCCCCTTTCATTGTATAGAGGAGAAAAGGGAGGCCTAGGAACGAGCCTTATTTGCCCAAGCTCACCTATGTATCCCAGCCCATGAGGCAAGGGCCAGGTCCTTTGACTTCCATATTGCTCTTCCCATTATACCACTAGATGCTTATGCTGGTTCAGACCCCAAGAGCCCAACTCCCCTTTGCTAAGCTCACTACTGCTCTCAGTCCAGGTTACCCTCCTCTCCAGCCTCTCAAGATCCCAAACAAAATCCTCTAGTCCCCTTGTCAGGGTGCCTGGAATCCTTCACTAGAAATCTGAAGGAAACCTTCCCCACCTGCAATGCGTAGAGAAGGGAGGGGTTGCCAGGTTTTACAATTTTAGGATGTCAGAGCTGGAAGAAATCTTGGAGATCCTTGAGTACAATCCCATTATTTTCTTTCTGTAAGTGATTTTGCCGAAATAGTTATTTTTATTAAGAATTAAACCAAACAAGATACTTCCTCTGGAATGTTACATTGAAAGAATTTTTATATGTGGCAAAACTATACAAATGTTTCCTTTTTCTGTCCTATTTTGTATATGGAAATATTCTCTTTTTTCTGGATGTAAAATTCCAAATAAAACAAAATAAAATGTAAACATTTCTAAAGGGGAATAAATTACTTAAATCTTTTTTTTAAAGGCATTTGGGGTTAAGTGACTTGCCCAAGGTCACACAGCTAATAAGTGTCAAGTGTTTGGTCTGAGGCCAAATTTGAACTCAGGTTGACTTTAGGGCCATGTGTTATAACCACTGCGAAATTACTTGAATCTTTTAACTGAGATTCTTTTCTTTTGGAAATCTTGCCAAGTATCATTAAGATTGGTGCAGGGAGTCAGTGGAGCCCAGCTCATGCCAGCTGGAGAGAGCCAATTGTGAAATTTTCAGTGTGAGCATCTACACCACAGAAATTGTCAATCAAGGCTTAATTTATTATTTTGTTGATTGGTTGATTGTCTAGACGTAAAGTGATGGGGAAAAAAAGTTAATAGTTTAGATTAATCTTAAAATGTCATGAATACATTTTTTGGAAAGTTAGCTGATAAACATTTACTGGCATGGGTTAATCAGATTCCTGGAATGTCAGAGCTGGAAAGATCCTTGGAGATCAAACACCTCCATCAGCCTCCTCATATGACCAATGAGGACAGTAAGACCTAGACAGGGGAAGAGACCAGTCAAAGGTCACGCAACTAGTGGGGTCAGAGGGTGCACTAGACCCCGGATCTCCTGGTTCTTCATCTAGAGCTCTTTCTGAAACCCCCAAGCAGCCTCTTCTTTAAAAGCTTTGAAAGGTCTTGTATCACCAGATGAAAATTCTTATTATGAGGAAAGAAGTCAATGGTCCTAGGAGGGCATTTTGTAATCTTGAACTGTGCCAATATGCCTAGGATCTGTATTTTATGTGGGGAGGTGTATTTGCCTCCACTTCTTCAGATCAGAACCTTCCACAGATTAGTCAGTGGTGTTCAAGAGTTATTCTGACCATAAAAATCATTCTCCTGCAGACCTTGAAGGGGGATCATGATTGTGAAGGTTGCAGTGATTATCTAGGAGACTAGCTAGACTAGTGCTCAGACTTCAGTCACCCAGTTCATCACTGGGACTTCCCCAGAAACCTTTTGGGCTTGCTAGATCCTGCCAGAAGGTGTGCCCATCTGAGGCCCAGAGAACCTTCTGCCTCTTCTGCCCCTTCCCCACCAGGCACCAGGAGAGCACTGTAAATGGAGAACTTTACAGACATATCACCAAACATAGACTGCCCTTCCATGGGATGTGGTAATGCTTTGCACATGGCAACCATTCTGAGATCCTACTAACCAGTCAATCAACACTCCTGTACCTTGTACCTGAAGGAAAGCTCACTAACCTCAGGAACACAGAAAACCCAAAGCAGACCTTCCTTAAGGTTTAAGGTTTAAGACCTGCCTTAATGTTTTCTACTCTGGAATGGACCTCTGCTTTTCTTTTTCTAATCTTTGTAATTCAAGAAGTCATAGCTATTCCTGCTTATACCCCTAGTGCCTCAAGAAGCTCCTTAAGACTCCAAATTTCAGAGCATAAGTCAAAGTGCCTTAGTAGAAACTATAGGTCTGGGTCAACCACATCCATAACTATAATAATTCCTTTTGTCATAGCCCCTTCACATTTCTAAAGTACTGGCCTCGAAATAATTCTGTAAAGTCGTTAGTGCAAATGCCATTTTCCTGTCTTTAAGTATGAGCAAACTGGGACCCTGAGAGGGGAAGTGATTTTCCCAAGGACATGTTCAAGTGAAAGAGACAGAGAAAGCAGTCAGTCAATTCATGGGACAAGTATTAAAACAAAGTGAAAAGACTTAAAAATAGAAGAAAATGTAAGTTACAAATTATCACAAACAACAGATCTGGAATTGGAAAGAGAGGGAAAGTGAATGGTGACTAGAAAATGAGGTGCAGTCTTGGTTCCAAGAAATATAAATTGTAAGGTCACCTAATAGAGGATGACATTGAGGTTTCAGCCATAGCTGGCTTGAAGGGTTTCACTGTCCCTGACAATAACAGAGAAGTTCAGAAGAGGCCTGTGTTTGAGAGGAAAGATAATAACTTCTGTTGTGAACATGTAGAGTTTGAGATGCCTATAGGATATCCATTTCAAAATGGCAGGCATCCATTTCCCTTTTTTTTTTTTTTTGGTAAGGAAGTAGAAGGATAGGTCTCCATATGTAGCTAGCCTCAGTGAACAAAGATTTGAGTGCCCTCTATATGTGCTATGGGAAGAATGCCCATTTCCAGAGAGTAGGGGAACCTCAAGGATGGCTGGTCTTGTCCAAGCTCTCTTTGCATTTGCCTGAAGGACTTATTTCAATTATACTTAAGGGTAGAAGAAGAAGAAGAAGAAGAAGAAGAAGAAGAAGAAGAAGAAGAAGAAGAAGAAGAAGAAGAAGAAGAAGAAAAAGAAGAAGAAGAAGAAGAAAAAGAAGAAGAAGAAGAAGAAAAAGAAGAAGAAGAAGAAGAAGAAGAAGAAGAAAAAGAAGAAAAAGAAGAAGAAGAAGAAGAAAAAGAAGAAGAAGAAGAAAGAAGAAGAAGAAGAAGAAGAAGAAGAAGAAGAAGAAGAAGAAGAAGAAGAAGAAGAAGAAGAAGAAGAATTTATAAAATATTTTAAGGTTTACAAAATAAAAGCTCGTTGGGCCATCAAGGCAGCTATTGAAGAAGGCTTAAACCATTTTTTTTCCAGCAGAACTGAGAACAGATGGTTGTCAAAGAGGATATTGTCAGCCCCACTGCTGGGGCATCTGGCCCTGAGGCAGAAGAACAGAAACCCTGGTGAGTGTAGCCCCACAACCTCCTAGCCAGTTTACTTCTATTTCTCCTGATATCTGGCATCAGCACAAACTAGTCCCATCACTTTGGACCCAGAAATGCTGCTGGCTATCAGAACCACAATGGAAACCTAGTGTCATCATCTTAAAGGAATGGGGAGGTAGTGTTCCCAAAGCTCCCACCCCTATCCCCACTTCATTTCTTCATTATGAGCATGTTTCCCTTCTGGAAGGCCCAGGTCTTTCTGGGTCAGAATGGCCTGTCTAAGGCAAAAGGAACATCTACTTCTCCTTGATTACAAGCTGCCTGGTCACTTGGGGTATATTGGAATCCACAGAATCATAAAAATACACTACTTTTTGTCAGTAAATTCAATAAAATCAAAACCAGGCGAACATGAGGCTGCCCATAGTTCTGAAATTTTGCCTGAAATCTTGAATTTTCCAAGAGAATCTCTTAATGTAAGGAATTTTCTACGAATCACAAATGCTTTTAGGACTACAATTCCCCTTTCATATGCCACATTCAATCCTCACAAGCCTCCTAGGTAGGTTCTCATCCTAAGTCTAAGATAGAGAGTGTAAGTATTGAGATGTTCATTGCCCAGAGGAAGGAATAGAGGCCCAGAAAAGGGGAATGTCCTGCCTGGAAAAGAATATTGGTTTTAGGATAACCATGGAGCCAAGGTTAGGTCACATAGCTAGCAGTTGCCTCATTACACACTTGTCTCAGACCTTGCTCTCCTGACCTCCAGAAACCTTCCTGTCAGGGACTTAATCCTTGCAGTTTTAGAATCCTCCAGCTCTCCTCCTTGGTGAGTGAGCACAAATTCACTTAGACAACTCTATCTAGCCAGCCCCATCCCAGGACATGCTTGCCCTCCTCTCTACCTGCAAATTCCACTCATTTACTGTGACACAGAGTGAGTGGCAGTGGGATAACAAAGACCTTTAGGTTTGGATTTCAACCAACCAATCAATAAACATTTGTCAGATACCTACTATATACTACGCATTGTCCTAAACACTGGGATGGGGAGGCAACAAGCATGGCCTCCTCCACAGGTCCTTCCTTAGCACCATCTTCCTTCTAAGTCTTGGTTGAATTAATATTAACCATATTTTATGTTCACTGAAGGCTCAGAGTGCAAAAGTTCTACAATATAACCTGAGCAGAGTCTCTGCAATCCTGGGGCTCTGTAACCAGATAGAAAATGGCATGTTTTCAATACCTACCTCCTACTCTCTTCCTTCTGAAGTGACTGTGCAGAAGCTGTGTCTGCTACTAAATTGAAGGGAGATGTGACAAAGTCTCTGCAGAAGGGGAAAAGTCAACATAGGCCCCAGTGGGTCAGATGGTACATCCCTCCCTCCTGGGAATGTGGAGGCTGGTGGGGGAGGAGTGCTAAAGGAGTGCTTTAAGGATTTATGCATTTATGTAAGGATTTAAGGATTAATGTACTTTTCTCGTAATTCATGAGGATTTTTATCATATCCTCATTCTTTTTTCTTGTCCTCCAGGTTTTTTGTTGTCTTTGGAAAAGGGTAGGATCCCAATTACGGGCTCTAGTTTGCAGTCCCACCCTTCAGGATATGAGGCCTTTCTGAGGAAGAATTGTGTTGTTGAAAGCTGTATCAGTGGGGCCCTATCTCTGGTTGTCATGGTGACTCGTCTGTTACCAAGGAAATCTTATCCTGAATTGCTGGCCCTGAAGCTAGCTCATTATTAGGCTGGCATTATGATGGTCCCTCAGCCAAGAGGAGGAGGGGGCTTCTTTCCCTCTTTGCTCTGAGCAGCCAACTGGTCACAGACCTAAATCTCTAGGTATTATAGCATAATGGGAGATAACAAACAAGCCCCAAATCTGATATACCCATATGTATATACATATATGTGTGTGTATGTGTGTGTGTGTCTGTGGGGGTCTGTGTGTGTATGTGTAAGTATGTATGTATGCATGCATGTATGTATATACATATATATACATATATATCGAGAGGGAGAGAGAGACAGAGACAGAGACAGAGACAGAGAAACAGAGACAGAGAAACAGAGAGACAGAGAGAGGCTAAATGCAGAATAGTATGTAAAAAAAGAGATGAAAACCAGATGTGGCTAAAAGAATTCAGTCAGGAGAAGGAACAAACATGGCATCCATCATTTCATTCAAGGACTCAATGATCACCTTCTAGCCAGGTGCCCATAAGTCTGTCCCTAAGCCAAATATATGCTTGAAATGTAGAATTTCCCAAGAAAATCTCCAAATGTTGCAGAATATTCTGCAGATCACACGTGCTTTAAGGATTACAAAGAACCTTTCACATACCCCTTTTGATCTTCACAAGACCCCTGTAAAAGCTCTCACCATAATTCCAAAGTGGAAAGTGCAAGTATTATGATACCCATTGCCCAGATGGAGGAAAAGAGACCCAGAGAAGAGAAATGACCTGCCTAGGAAAGGGAATGGGTTTAGGGATGGCCATGGGGGTAGGGTTAAGTCATAGAACTAGTAAATACTTCCCTTCACCCATCTTAGCACTGAACCCCCTAACCTCCAGAGAAAATACCTTTGGAGACTTCCCCCTTAACCTGTTGGAATCCTTCTCCCTACCCAACTTCCTTAGTGAGTAAGCACAACATTACCTAGCCCACTGTATTTAGCCAGCCCCATGCCAAGTCACACTTCCCTTCCTCTCCAGGCAGACAACCAGGCCACGACATTGTCATCTTCCCTGGGAAGGTATCAGATAAAGTTTAGGGTCTTTTCCCTGAGATCCTTACCTAAGTACTCAGAAGAAATGCTAAAATTCTAGACTACCTTCATTGTTTTGTTGACTGGCTAGACTTAAGAAAGTGGTGTAGAAATGTTAATAAAGAAGATTAAAATTAAGCATGTTTGATATGTTTTTCCCCCCAGAGAGCCAGTTTATAAACATCTACCAGCACACCTCAGAAGTCGTTTCATCTCTCCACCTTCTGAAATGTAAAATGGGCTGAGGATAAGTGCTCTACCTCCCTTCTAAGGCTGTCTGAGCCAAGTGGTTCCTGATCCTTACAGCTCTGGGATACCAGTTGATATCAGCTAGCACTTTAAGACTAGTAAAGCATCCTCTATGTGTAACACTGGGTGTGGGTGAAGTCAATCAATCAATCTCCCCACCCTCTACAGCACAATGTTACCACAGTCTTACTTCCATCTATGGAAATCGTAGGAGAAATACTGAAGTGTGAACTAGATGTGAACGACCTGGGCATCATCTCTGGCATTTTGACTAGGTGTGACAGGAAGTCCATGCAGACTGGATAAGGAATGTGGTCAAGTCCCTGGCAGGTGTGAGAAACCCAGAGCTAGTTTGGGATCAGGGCATTTCAGTTTCTGGCAGTTCATTAGTAGAAGCCTCCAGCCAAGTCCTTCAGCAGGAATCACTTGGGGAGGGGGTAAGGAGGTGCATCCTCTCAGTGTCATCTTCTCTCCCTCCTCCTCTCAAGCAAAGTAGGACCTTGTGAACTCTATAGGACCAGAGGATTTGGGACTTTTCATGAATATCCTAGCAGTGTCCCAGCAGGCAGTGTGAATGTCTGCATCAGGAGGAGAGGGCAGATTCCATAACATGAGGTCAAGTAGAGGTGAAGCTTTAGAAGGAGCCAAACAGAAAAGCTACACCCTAGTTAAGGAGAATGTCTCCAGGACTTCAGCAAAAGGATTTCAAGAAGTGGGAGTTAACCTTTTGCCACCTATATGCTCTACTCTGGAGCCCATTTTCTCCTGGACTCTGTGTGTACTACAGGGTGACTCTGGAGGCTGGAGCTAATTTTGTGCTAATTCTACCACTGCATTAACTACACATTTCTGAACATTAAGAAGGTCAGGTGAGCTAAATGATATCAACTGATGTTCATGGGAGAAACACACTAGTGGAAGTCTGAATCAAGAGGAAAGGACAGATTCCCCACAAGTCATGTTCTGAATCTTGTTCTGGCTCAAGTCTTAGTTCTGGGGCTTTTATGCCTCTCTTACTATTAGTCCGCTCTAGGGGCAGCTAGGTTGTACAGTGGATAGAGCACTAGGCCTGTTGTTAGGAAGAACTGAGTTCAAATGCAACCTTGAACACTTGCTAGCTATATGAATGTAAGCAAGTCACTTACAATGGGCATACGCTGGAGAAGGAAATGGTAAACCACTCCAATATCTTTTTCAAGGTCCCATAGCATCAGACACAACTCAACAACAACAACAATTGGTCCCCTAATAACCAGACAAACCACCACCCCTCCAGAGTTTCAGTTCCCACTGGATCCCATCTCAACAGATGTAAACACTGATTAATAAGATAACTTCAATGGATAATGCACATTACAATTCAAACTTTGCAAAATTTTGAGTAACTGTGAATGACTTATTGCTTTTACAAAAAAGATTTTAATCCAGAATACTGATGTTTGAAAAAAAATTCTACAGACTGTTGTAGACAAACATTGAAATTGAGTTTCAGTTATACAGAAAAAAAATTTTTAATAGAATCATTTCTTACAGTGTAGAAGACATTCAAAGTAACTGGCCCGGGCATACAACATTATACTTTCTTTTTTTTTTCTTAAAAACCCATTTTCTTTTTTTTTCTTTTTTTTAATTTAATTTTATTTTATTTTAATTTTTTTTTCCATATGCTTTTGAGTTGAAAATTTTTTCTCCCTTTTTCTCCTCCCCCCCAAGATGGCGCACAATCTGACATAGGCTTTACATTTACATACCCATTAAACATATTTTCACATTAGTGAAGTTGTAAGTAAAAATTAAAACCAATAGGAGGAACCATCAGAAAGATGAAACAAACTTCAACTTAAGGTAAAATTAAGTGAGAGTGATTCGACTTCCATAGTTCTTTCTTTGGATGTGGACAGCATTTTCCATCCCAAGGCCTCTGGAGATATCTTAGATCCTCCTAATGCTGAGAAGGGTTCAGTGTAACATTCTTAGTCATTGCATAACGTGGCTGCTATTGTATACAAAGTCCTCTGGGTTCTGCTCACTTCACTCAGCATCAGACCATATAAGTCTTCCCAGGTTTTTCTGAAGTCAGCCTGTTCATCATTTCTTATAGCACAATAATATTCCATTACATTCATATACCACAACTTGCTCAGCCATTCCCCAATTGATGGGCATCCTCTCAATTTCCAATTCTTTGCCACCACAAAAAGAGCTGCTAACATTATACTTTCTATTACTCAGATACCTTATACCAAAAAGAACATAGTTTACAGATAGAATTCAGCTGCTTTCTAATGCCTTTGGGGCAAAAACAAGATGTGCAGATGCAGAGATCCAATAAACATAAAACATTTATCAAAAATAGATTAGCACCGAAGATACCACATATACTGAGATGTTGTTACAATTTCAGCATAATGCATATTCAGTATTTAAAAATAAAACATTGTGAAATATTGAGCAGTACCATCAACATATAACTAGAAAGAAACTTTATCATTTTACCTAATTTTGATAAGGGGAAAATATAACTCTCTACTCCAGTATAATACCTTTATTTGAAAAATGTGTGTGTGTGTGTGTGTGTGTGTGTGTGTGTGTGTGTACATATATATGTAAAAATATCTTTTCAGAAATTAGGAAATTTTTGGATTATGAAGTGTCAAGAAAACAAAGATTTTAGGGGACAACTTCACCTTGCCTCCTCCCCTCAGCACACATACCTACACAAAGGCCAGTGTAATTTCTGCTCATAACTGATGATAAGTTATTGAGTCCTGTCTGGCCCTAAAGCAGGGGTGAGGAACCTCAGGCCTCAAGGCCAAAAGTGTCCTTCTAGGTCCTTGGGTTCGGCCTTTTGACTGAAGAAATCCTGTTTTTAAGGAGATTTGTTCTGTGAAGTTTGGATTCAGCCAAAGGGCTGCACTTGAGGTCCTAGAGGGGCACATGTGGCCTCGAGGCTGCAGCTTCCCCATCCTTGGTCCAGATCAGGGTAGTGGGCTTACGTTTGTTGACTAACCCTTTCAATATAACTTCATTAGAGGCTGAGCCAGTAACTAGTTGCCATGGTGACTGGTCTGTCTCCAAGGATACACTCGATCCTGAGCTACTCACCTTCATGTCAATTCTTTACAAGACTTGTGTTATGATCTCTAGGCCAAGAGCAAAAGTGGGCTTCCTTTGCTCTGGACAGCCAGGTGGACGTGGACATTAATTACTTGGTGCTACAAAATAACAGGAGATACATTGGTGCACACATAGGTACTTCATAAACACAGGTAGTTTTCAGATGAAGAAATTGAAGCTATCTCTAGCCAGAAGAAAAAATGCTCTCAATCACTATTGTTTAGAGAAATGCAAATTAAAACAACTCTGAGGTACCACCTCACCCCTGTCAGATTGGCTAATATGACAAAAAAAAATGACAAAGGTTGAATGGGATGTAGGAAAATTTGGACACTAATGCACTGTTGGTGGAATGGTGAACAGATCCAATCATTCTGGAGAACAATTTGAAACTATGCTCAAAGGACAATCAAACTGTGCATACTCTTTGATTCAGTAATACCATTACTAGTTCTTTATCCCAAAGAAATTAAAAAAGGGCAAAAGACCTATACATACAAAAGAAAGGTATAGCAGCTCTTTTTGTGGTGGCAAAGAATTAGAAATTGAAAGGATACCCCTCAGTTAGGGAATGGCTAAACAAGTTATGGTATAAGAATGCAATTCGATACTATTTTGCTCTAACAAATGATGAGTAGGATGCTTTCAGAAAAAACTGGAAAGACTTACATAAATTGATACAAACTGAAGTTAGCAGAGCCAGAAGAACATTGTATTCAGTAACAGCAACATTTTGCAATAATCAGCTATGACTGACTTAACTCTTCTCAGCAATACAGTGATCCATGACAATTCCAAAAAACTCATGATGAAAAATTTTATACACCTCCAGAGAAAAACTGATGAAGTTTGAATGCAAATTAGAGCGTAATATTTTCACTTTATTTTTTGTCGTGCTTTTCCCCCCCTTTGTTTCTTTTTTCCCAAATGACTTATATGGAAATACGATTTATATGATTGTGCACATATAACCTATATCAAATTGCTTACTGCCCTAGTGAAGGGAAAGGGGAAGGAAGGAGGGAGAAAGTTTGAAACTCATAATTTTATAAAAAAGGACTGTGAAAAGTTGTCTTTACATGTAATTGGAAAAAATAAAATACTACTAAAACCAGGATTTATCTAAAATCAAGATAGATATATCTATATAATTATGTATTTTCCTTTTTTGTTATTAATGTGGCTCATTGTATTTGTAATTTTTCTTAATATTGAACTAGACCAGCATTCCTAGCATAAATTCAATCTAGCCACAGTAAAATCTTTGTCATATGTTCTGGTAGCATCTTTACCAATATTTTATTCTATTTTTGTACTGATATTCATCAGAGAGAATAGTTTATCATATTCTTTCTTTGATTTTTTTGAGTATTGGTTTTTGGTATTTAAAATTATTTTTTTTTTCCTCACAGGAATTTCCCTGTTTTAGGAGGCAATTTATGTAAAACTGAAATTAGCTTTTTTCTTTAAAGATTTGCTGGAATTCACTTGTAAGTTCATTTGGTCCTTGGGTTCCTTCTCTCCCTCCCCCAACCTTTGCAAGTTCATTTATGGCTTGTTCAATTTCTTTTTGTTCTATTAATCTGGGTTTTTTTTGTAAGTATTCATCCATGTATCAGGTTTGTTGGCATAAAATTGGGCCAAAAGGGTTTCTGCTAATACTTTCCTTTATTTTATCTGCCTCAGGTCTCCCCACTCCAATCCATCTTACACACAGCCACCAAAGTAATTGTCCTAAAGCACAGGTCTGACTATACCCCCCCCCACACACACACATAAATACACACACACAAATACTCATTAACTCATTAACTCCAATGGCTTCCCATTGCCTGTAGGATCAAACACAAAATCCTCTGTTTGGCGTTCAAAGCCCTTCCTAACTTAGCCCCCTCCTACCTTTCCAGTCTTCTTACACCTTACTCCCTTCCATATACTCTTCAATACACTGACACTGGCCTCCTGGCTGTTCCACCACCAGGACACTCCATTTCTGGCTTTGGGCAGTTTCTCTGACTCTCCTCACTGCCTAGAATATGCTCTCCTCCCTCATCTGTGCTTCTTGGCTTCCTTGAAGTTCCAACTAAAATCCCATCTTTTACAGGAAGCTTTTCCCAGCCCTTCTGAATTTTAATGCTTTCCCTCTGTTAATTATTTCCTATTTATCCTGTAGGTATCTCGTTTGTATATATTTGTTTGCTTATTATCTCCCCCTTTAGATTGTGAGCTCCTTGAGGGTAGGGACTGTCTTTTGCCTCTTTTTCTATCCCCAGTGCTTAGCAAAGTACCTGGCACATAGTAGGCACTTGTTACATGTTAATTGACTGACTGATCTTCATTCTTTTTTTTTCATTAAAAAAAAAACTAGTGATTGGGTTGTCCTTTAAAAAGCAATCAAGTAGCTGGGGGTTTTTTTGCCTAAATTTTAGTAATTTCTTTTATTTTCAGAATTTTTCTGTGTGCAGTTGAGGGTTTTTTTGTGTGTGTCTTTCACAGATTATTTTTTTTCCTTTGGTCTTTCCATTTTCTCTTATTTATGAATGTATTTGAGAAGATAAATTGTACATAAGTATTGTTTTGCCTGAATCCTGAAAGTTTCAGTATGTTGTGTCATTTTATCAGTTTATTCCATGAGATGATCTCTTTTTTATTTTTTTTTTAATTAGCCCTATGTCCTTTCTGATTTCCAGGTCTGACCCAGTGCCTGATACATAGTAGGAGCTCACTAAATATTGATTGACTGCCTGACTGATTTGTTCTGCTGAATTTTGTGGGGGGGGGCACATCTCTCCGAGTCACAACCTGCTTTCCATCAGCTGAATCAAGCCCCGCCTACAAAAGTGACATCACAAGTCTCCTCCTTTCTGCGATTTTCTTTCTTTTATTATTTTTTTTCTTTATTTTTCCTCTCTCTTAAATTCTCTGCTTTACTTCTATGTGCTACCTTACCGTCCTATTACTTAACCTACCCCTACTCCAGCAATCCCTCCCTTATCCTACCATTCCCCTAAATCTAAACCCCCTTCGATATCCCCCTTTTAATCTATTCTCACACTCTGCCCTCTAAAGATCCCTCCTTCATTATCTCCACCCCCATCCCCTCAGTTTTATTTCTTTCTAAATTTAGAAGAGTTTTATGCTATTCTAAATGTATATTTCTCCCTGTTAAACCCATTCCCGATGAGAGTAGGTTTCCAGAACTAACAGCTCCCTTCCCCCCATTTAATTCCTCTGTACTGGTCCTTCCTCTTGACCCTTATTTGTAAAAGATAATTACTCTTTTAGCCATATTTAAATGGTTTGACTTTCTGAAGTCATATCATACTCAGGTCTACCCCAGTCTTCCTTGTAAGTTACCTAATTACTAGTAACTATCTGAGACATAAGTTTCAAATTTTTCATACATAAAAGGTAAACATTCTATCCTTATTTAGTCCCTTGTAATTGGTCATTGGTATGTACCTTATATTTTCTCTTGGTACTTGTATGTTAAATCTTCTATTGAGTTCAGGGTTTTTTGTTTTTTGTTTTTTTAAACAAAGACTTGAATGTCTGACAATTGATCAAATGCCCCCCCCCTTTTTTTTCATTCAGAATTATGCTTAGCTTTGCTGGGTATGATATTTTCAGCCAGAAGCCCAGTTATTTTGTTCTTCTATATGCAGTGTTCCAAGACCTGCCATCTTTTAGTGTCACCACTGCTAGGTCTGGCTAAGGGGTTCGGCATTCTGTGAAAAGCGGTTGCCAGCCCCTCAAACTCCATCCCTTTCTCCCCTGCCCCACCCCTTGATCCCCGGTGGGAGTACTCTGTGTGCAGGAGGTAAGGTTCCACGGGATGTCCCTTTTACTCTCTCTCCAGAACCCCTAAGGGATTTGTGTGCCCCCCCACTCCCCAGACTTCCCTTCAGAGCCTTTTGTACTTCACCCATGTACGGATCTGCAGCTGGACGTGCCCAGGCCTCTGTCTGTGTGTCCCGAAGGATGGAGGCCCCCTGGGAACGCGTCGGGTGATTCTCCTCCCCCAGCCCCCGACACCTTCGCGGCCCTAGCCCCTCCGCCTCTCCAAAATGCCCGCCCAGCCCCCACCTCCTAGTCCCTCTCTGGAGCACGGCGCATTTATTATCATTTTGGACTCAACAAACGCCGGATCAAACAAACATTTCCATGTACATCATACAACAGAAAAAGGGGATTATCCGTGTACCTGTTGATCTGTCATTTATAGCTTGGTGGTTGTATTTTTTAATATATAATAAATTCAATCTTATTTTTTAAAGCCGCCAGTGCTTCTTTTTGGCCTTCCTCCTGTTCTTATCTGTACAGTTTTTTCTTTCTTTCTTTCTTTCTTTCTTTCTTTCTTTCTTTCTTTCTTTCTTTCTTTCTTTCTTTCTTTCTTTCTTTCTTTCTTTCTTTCTTCCTTCCTTTCTTTCTTTCTTCCTTTCTTCCTTTCTTCCTTTCTTTCTTTTTTTCTTTCTTTCTTTCTTTCTTTCTTTCTTTCTTATGCCTCATTGAGCATTTTTTTCTTATTGTTTTTGTTTTTCCATTTCCCCCAGCTTTATCTTCTCTAACTCCCATACCCCACCTCATTAAAAAAAGAAAAAGAAAAAGATAGCCTTTGTAATAAATATGCATAGTCAAACAAAACAAATCCCTCTTTTATCTGTGTCAGAAAATGTCTTATTCTACATCTATTATTCCCTCACCTGTCAAGATGTGCTGCTTCATCATCAGTCTTCTAGGATCTTAATTGGTCATTGCATTGATCAGAGTTGTGAAGCCTTTCACAAGGGCAAAACTCTCTTCTTTTAGGCTCACTGAACTTCATGCAGAGCTAATATAGCTTTGTGAGGCCAGCAGGTATGTATAACTCCCCATCTTAAATACTTAAAAATGCACAAAAAGATGGTTCCTATATAGGACATTAACCAATTTAATTGGATTGTAAAGAGTGATTCTTTTATTTTGAAGTTTTTTAAAGCATATTTTTAAAAATCATTTATTATCATTTCCTTCCAGTGGCACCCCTTTCCCCACAACAACCACAATGACAATGACAAAACCCTCACAATAAATATATATATTCTAGAAAAACCAATTCCCATCTTGACCATGTCCAAATAGGCAGATGTCATTCTGTATTTTCAGTCCATCACCTCTGACAGGAGGTGGGTAGCATGATTCATCTACAATCCTCTTGCCTGCTTTAATTTGGGTTCTAAAAGCTTTTAAAGTTTTGTGTGTGTGTGTGTGTGTGTGTGTGTGTGTGTGTGTATATACCCCTCACCTTTGATTTTGACTTCCTCCACCTGGGAAAGGAAGGGGGGAGGGGCAGCAGCTACAGTGGGGGCCACCTGGCAATGACCTTGGGCCCTAGGGCAACCTTTGCCTGGAAGCACACCCAGGTTCAGCACATCCTGCTCAAGGTAAAGAAGCTACCCTCTGAACTTGGGTAATCACACTCTTTTAAAGTTGTAGTTTTAACTATTAATGATGAGATGTTGATTCTCTGTGTAAAGTAATTTGGAAATGAATTTAACAAAATTGAAGTAACGGGCTTCTTTCAAGTTTCAAATTGGTGAACGTTTTGTATCAGTTATATTGTTAGAAAAATCTGAAACAGAGGCAGTTAGGTGACGCAGTGGATAGAGCACCAGCCATGAATTCAGGAGGACTTGAGTTGAAATCTGGCGTGAGATGCATAACACTTACTAGCTGTGTAACCCTGGGCAAGTCATTTAATCCTATTGCCTAGCAAAAAAAAAAAAAGGAAAAGAAAAATCTGAAACAAAAATCTACTGTGGTGAGTGCTTGAATGAAAAGCCTTTATTACAGTTAATTGTTAGAAAAATCTGAAACAAAAATCTAGCACAGTAAGTGAAGGAATGCCTTTATTACACTTCTCTCCAGAGAAGCGGGCACAACACACTTTAGTAGCACATGGGCACTGGTTCAGTGGTAGAATCGATGTTTAAACCCTTAGTAAGATCCATACTCCACCCATCAGGGCTAAGATTTGTCTACTTCATCTGAGTTACACCCTTCCTGCACAGCCAATGTCCATGTCCTTTCTTGTCATGTTAGGTCATGCGTCCCGTGATCAAAAATGGTGGCTTCTCTGCCCTTGGGGTGTGTCAGTTAATATTCAATAAGCTAATTAAGCAAGCAGAGTGGAGAAAAGCCTTGACTTTTCCACATGGCCACATCTTTGGCATTCGCCTGAGGCTAGAATCCCTTCAACTGGCTTTTCATTGTGGCTGTGCCCAATCTCTCAATTCTGGCTGCTGGCCATTTTCCACCCTTAATCCTAGCTAGGTTCCATTCTCCCTTTGCTATGAGGTCCAGGTCCCAGCTGTTCTATTAACCCCAGCTTACTGGCCACTCCCATCCAGATCTTTTTAGACCCCTCCTCCAGTCACCCCAAACTACTTGGCCACTCCTAGATCCCTCTCACAGTCTTTCAGTATATAAAGTCCATCTTGTTACCATTGAGGTGCTTAGATTCTTAAAATCTAGCCATTGCCCAGATTCTTAGAATCTAGCCAATACCTCACAGACTTTCAGACTCCTTAAAAGTCTGCCCAATATGACGGATGTCATAAACCTTTTCTTTAACTGAAAAAAAAAAGAAGTAACAATTCTAGATTTGATGAGGACTCTGGAGCAATGATAGATCACTTTCAAAACATATTTAATGATTACAAACCTACTTGGGAAGATGTAACTGATTTAATGTTAAATCTACTCTCCACAAAAGAGAGACAAGTTGTCATAGAAGAAACAAATAGGTTGGCTCATCTTTGTGTACAGTGTGAGTTTGCTCTATGCCTAGTTTCTTCCAGGCTACTTGCTTGCCAGTTTTCCCAGCAGTTTTAACCAAATGTTAAGTTCTTGCCCCAACAGTTAGGATTTGGGGGTTGATCAAATACTAGGTTACTGTACTCATTTGCTTCTGTGTATTCTGTATAATTTGTGTACCTCATTTGTTCCATTGATCAGCCACTTGCCTTTTTTTCCTTTTTTAAAAAAATTTATTTTTTAAATTAATTTATTTTGATTTATCAACAATCGCTTCCATATGCTTTTGAGTTTAAAATTTTTCTCCCCCTTCTTCCTCCCCACCCTCCTCAAGATGGCCCACAATCTGATATAGGCTATACATTTACATTCCTATTAAACACATTTTCACATTAGTGAAGTTGTAAGTAAAAATTAGGATCAATAGAAGGAACCATCAGAAAGAAGAAACAAAACTCAACAGAAGAGAAAAAAAAAGATAGCGATTCAACTTTCACAGTTATGATTACTATCTGTGTCTTTTTCTCCATCCTTTTTTCCCCCTGTTTATGCTTTCTTTCTCCTTTCTCCTTCCCCCCCCCAGTGTTTTGCTTTGGACCACCACCTCCTTCAGTCTCTTCTCCCTTCTATTATTCCTTTCCCTTTTCTTCCCCTTTGCACTTACTGCTTCTTCCCTCCCTTCTATCCCCCCTCCCTTTTCTTCCCCCTTTTCCCTTCTAATGCCTGTAGGGCAAGTTAGATTTCTATACCTAACTGATTATGTTATTCCCTTCTTGAGCCAAATCTGATGAGGGTAAGGTTCAAGCAATGCTCACCCCCCTCCCTTCTTTCCCTCTGCTGTAATAAGATTTTCTGTCTTTTCCTGTAATGTAATTTACCCTTGTCTGCCTCCTCCTTTCTCAGTACATTTTCTAAGATCAGACTAATCCACTTACTTGGATCCATTTAACACACTTGATTAGAGTTTTTTTATCTTTACATCAAAGTCAACTAACATCCACCCCTTTTATGTATACTCATTTAATGTGTTGTAATAACAATACAGTTCTCAAGAGCTGCAAGTGTCATCTTCCCTTGTAGGGATGTAAACAGTCTGCCCGAATTAACAACATTTTGTATCTTTCTGTCCCATTTACCTTTTTGCCTTTCTTGAGTCTTGTACTTGAAGATCAATTTTTTTCTTGAGCTCTGGTCTTTTTATGAGGAATGTTTGGAAGTCCCCTATTTCATTGAATATCCATCTCCTCCGTTGAAAAATCATGCTCATTTTTGCAGGGTAGTTGATCCTTGGCTGCAATCCAAGGTCCTTTGCCTTACAGAATATAGTATTCCACACCCAAGATCTTTTAATGTAGAAGCTGCAAGGTCCTGCGTAATCCTGACTATGGTTCCATGATATTTAAATTGTTTCCTTCTGGCTGCTTGCAGTATTTCTCCTTGACCTGATAATTTAGGAATTTAGCTTCTATATTCCTTGGGGTTTTCATTTGGGGATCTCTTTCAGGAGGTGATCTGTGGATACTTTCTATGGTTATTTTACCTTCTGGTTCTAGGACTTCTGGGCAGTTTTCCTTTATGATTTCTTGAAAGATACTGTCCAGGCTCTTTTTTTCATCACGATTTTCAGGTAGTCCAAAGATTTTTAAATTTTCTCTCCTGGATCGATTTTCCAGGTTGGTTGTTTTACTGATGAGGTATTTTATGTTTTTACTTATTCTTTCATTTTTTTTTTGTTTCTGTTTGACTGATTCTTGCTCTCTCATAGAGTCATTAGTTTCCATTTGTCCAATTCTAGTTTTTAACAGATTGTTTTCTTCTGTTAGTTTTTGTACTTCCTTCTTCAATTGGCCAATTGTATTTTTAAGGGATTTGTTTTCTTCAGTGTACTTTTTTTTTCCCAGTTGGCCAATTGTATTTTTTAGGGACTTGTTCTCTTCAGTGTGCTGTTTTTCCAATTGTACAATTGTATTTTTTAAGGACTCTTCTACCTCTCTCATTAGACTTTTAAAATCCTTCTTGAGCTCTTCTAAGAAGGTCTTTTTGGGCTTCAGACCAGGTCACATTCCCTTTTGATGTTGCAGATGTGGGTTTGTTGACAATGTTGTCCTCTTCAGAATTTCTGTCTTGATCTTCACTCTTCTCATAATATGAATCTATGGTACGTTTCTTTTTACTCATAGTTTCTTTATTCCCTGGCCTTTAAAGAGATTGATTTCTCCTGCTGAGGCACAGAGGGCACTGACCCAAACTTCTTGTATTGGAAGCCTAGGTCTTGGTCACTGGCTTTGTGTGCTGGGCCCTCCAATGTTGACAATTGGCAGCTGTAGGGTTTTGGCAGCTTACCTCTTGTTGGGCTGGAATCAGTAAGGCTAGAACTTTAAGGCAATTCTAGGTTGCCTGCTTTTCCTTTCTTTTAGCTTTCTTCAGCTCCTTTTAGATGGGTGCTGGAGGGTGTTTATCTGCCTGGGTCCCCTTGCAATACTGCCTCCCTCGTTTCTGCTAATGCACTGGGAGATTCCTTTCTGGTAGAGTGCCGAGGCTGGTTTCCACTGGTTCCCCCACCCTCACTGAGGCACTTGGAGGTCCAGGTTTTGGTGTTTGCCTGCTCTACCACCGGGGCTTCAGGATCTCTACCTGGTTGACAGTTGGAGGCTGTGGTGTTCCAACAGCTTACCTGGTGTTGGGTTGAAATCAGCAAGGCTGGGACTTTAGGAAGACTCTAGGTTGCTTTCTTAAGCTCCTTTCAGATGAATGCTGCAGGGTGCTTATCCGCCTGGGGCCCTTCGTAGTGCTGCTTCCCTTATTTTTCCTGAGGCACTGGGAGACCCTTTTGCTGGGCTGCTGCACTCCTGTTCCCCATCTTTCTTCTAGTTCTGCTGTTCCAGGTTTTTTTTTTCCCCTGGGGTGATATTTTCTGGGTTTTCAGAGGTTGATAGGGGAGGGTGAGAGTGACTACTCTTTTACTCTGCCATCGTGGCTCCCAGAAGTGGAACTCCAGCCACTTATCTTTTGAATCCAGTACCAAATTGTTCTAATGAATATAGCTTTGTAATATAGTCTGAGGTCTATTCCTGCTCGACTCTATCATTCATATTTTTTTATTGACTCTCTTAATCTTCTTCTTCTTCTTCTTCTTCTTCTTCTTGCTTAGGCAATGGAGGTTAAGTGACTTGCCCAAGGTCACACCACTAGTAATGTCAAGTGTCTGAGGTCAGATTTGAACTTATCTAGAAAATAAGAAAAGCTATAGACTGATTTCCCCAATGAATCCTGATGCAAAAATTGTAAATAAAACACTAGGAAGAAGAGTACAGCAATATATCACACAAAGATAATCTGGTAAGAGAGGTGATATTTACCCCAGGAATTTATATGACAGATTAAATACCAGGTGGGAATTCTGTCATGGTGGGTTTAATATGGGGAAAACTATAAACCAAATCGACCATGTCAACAACAAAAACAAACAAAAAAAATCACATGATTATTTCAATAGATGCAGAGAAAGCTTTGGACAACTTTAGACCTCTTGACTCCAAGGCCAGAGCTCTATCCACTGAGCCACCTAGCTGCCTCTTCTTGAGTTTTTACTCCTCCAGGTGAAGTTGGTTGTTATTTTTTCTAGCTCTGTAAGGAAATTCTTTGGTAGTTCAATTGACAAAGAATAAATAATTTAATTTAGGTAGTTTTGTCATCTCTGTTATAGTGCTGTGGCCAAACTGGGGACAATTAATATTCCCCTTACTGCTTAGATCTGTATTTCTGTAAATAGGGTTTTGTACTTGTATTCATATAGTTCCTGTGTGTCTCTTGGCAGGTATACTCCAATATCTTTTTTACCATCTGTAGTTATTTTGAATGGCCATTTTCTTTCTCTTCTTGCTTTGTTTTTATGGTAATATGGAGAAATGCTTATGATTTCTGTGGGTTTATTTCGTATCCTGAAACTTTGCTGAAGTTGTTAATTATTTTCACTAGTTTAGTATTTGACTTTGTGTAAGTAAACAGCCATAGACCCTTCAAAAAGTGATGTTTTGTTTCCTCAATGCCTGATGCTTAATTCCTTCAATTTCTTTGTCTTGTCTTATTGCTATACCACTATTGAGCAATAATGGTGATAAAGGACATCCTGTCAGCCTTGGTCTTACTAGGAATGCTTCTAGTTTATCTTCATTACAGATAATGCTTACTCTAGCAGCTTTTTACATAGACAGGCATGAGATATTATCTTATTGGTTTAAGAGAAGATCCATTTCTTCCTATGCTTTCTACCATTTTTAATAGGAATAAATGTTGTCCAAAGCTTTCTCTGCATCTATTGAAATAATCATGTGATTTTTGTTTTTGTTTTTGTTGTTGATATTGTCAATTTGATTTATAGTTTTCCCCATATTGAACTCACCATGACAGGATTCCCACCTGGTATTTAATCTCTCATATAAATTCCTGGGGTAAATATCACCTCTCTTACTGATTATCTTTGCTTGATATATTGTTGTACTCTTCTTGCTAGCATTTTATTTACAATTTTTGCATCAGGATTCATTGGGGAAATCAGTCTATAGTTCTTCTTATTTTCTAGAGTTTTCTTTTACTATTTTTAAATTCCCCTCTCTTTCTGTACCACCACTTTCTCTGCTTGGGTTCCACATTTAGGAATGTTATTCTTCTTTGCAGATATCCGCATCACCAGAAATCTCATCATCATGGAAATTTAGTCTGAAACAATTCCTAAGTGCCCTGGTTGCCTCTTTCTTTCCTTGGTGTTAATCAGAACTAGAGGGCTGAAAGGTCAAGAAAAACAGCTCCTGCCAAAGTGTCCCTCTAGGGAGGGCTCAGAATTCTTATCTGCTTATTTCTGATAACCTCTACTGTTTGGTTCCCTCTCCAGGAATCTCCATAATTTTTCCTCTGGGTTATATTAGCCACCAGAAATCTCACCATCTTGCATTTTGTTGAATCTTTGAGCTTTCATACTCAATCTCCCCCCCATCTCCATCTTACTCTGTTATTTTTCTTCTTTGATTGGAGGCCTGCACAGTAGATCAAGCATTCCTTCCATTTTCTCCCTTTAAAGAGGGCTCAGTATTTCCAACTTTTCATTTCCCACCAGCATCATGGAATCATTTGTGGGTAATATACCAAAATTCTGTCCTTGATGGACCAATAGAAGCACACATTTTAATACTTATGTGGGAAATACACATTAACAATTTCATTACTATGTAGCAAAGGTCATTTTTTCAACTTCCATATTTCAGAAGAACTTAGAATCTACTCAAAGAGACAGAGTTGAAAAAGCAAAACTGCAAACTCAATCTTTGGCTTACTGAAAGTAATGGTGTCTATAATTTGAAGTTCTGGAAATGAATGACCCCTGTGAAATTTGAGGATTCTGTAGAATTCCATTTATAACAATAACTCCAAGTTGGAATTTATTGTATTAGTGCTAAACAGAATGTAATACAGTCTTATTTAAAGTGAGATGTGTTTTTTTTTTTCTCTTTGGGTAACTGTGATATTTGACCCTTTATGAGTAAAATAGATTTTGATGCAAAACAACACTTAAAATTTGGTATTGTAGAAAAATGGTTACAGACTGAAAAAAATTAAAACTGTAAATGAAAGCTTTCTATCAAAATTAAGTAATATTGAGATTTCCGGGGATGACTGACATAATGAATATCAAAGTTAAAATAAAGAGTTTTTAAAAAAACATTTCTACTAGGTTTTGATTAATAAATTGGAAAGGGTTGAAAAATGTTGACTTTGTTTAACTGAGAAGATTGTGTGAAACCTCATGTGTTTATCTTGTTGGAAACTATCCTAATAATTGGTTGTTTTTTTCATTTGGAAGTATATAGAAAAAAAGTAATAGAGGGCTAAGAGTAAATTGATAAGTAAGAGGTTCTTTCTGAGATGGAAGAACCCATTTTGAACTAAATTAAAATGTGCTCTTAAGTGTGATGTTTGGGATAGATTAAAACCTAATAACAAACTGCCACTTTTACCATCTTTGCCAGTGAATTGATTGGAAATAGAGGATCCCAAATATGAAATGATTAGAATAAAAAGCCCTTGCATAAAATATAATGCTACTAAATTAAAATTATGAATTCAGTTTCATTACCATTTGGAAAATAAAACCAGGTGTAATTGAATTTATTCTGATCTTAAGTAAAATGTGTCTCCTAGTATGACATTTATCATGCATCAGGATTTATTATACTATTTGGCATTAAGACAAATTAGGAAAATGCATGGATCCGAAGTTTTGTTAACTGGGTGACCTTACGCAAGTTACCCTCATATCTGCTCACCTCAGTTTACTAATCTGTAAGGAGATAATAATAGCACTCACCTCCCAGGGTTCTTATGAGGATCACATGATTGTGAAGTACTTAACACAATACCTGGCATAGGGCAAGCACTATTTGAATGTTAACTATTATTAATATTATTATTTCTTTAATTAGCTGCATTGCTCCATATTTGATAACTTTACACCAGGTTTTAGATATGATCAATGTAAAATACCAAAAGTGATAAAATAAAGGGATTTCTACGTAAAATAATTCAGAGAGGCATTCAGATAAATTGATGTTAGTTGGCTTCCAGTTAAATGTACTTCCAAAGTCTGTTATGTTTTAAAAATCCATAATATTTTTATGTTGTTACTATGTTACTAAATTTTCTTGTATTGTGGATACTGGGAAACCATTGTATGAGACCATTGACCTGATTACTTTGAAATTATTAAGTCATTAGCAGTTATTTTCATAATGTAAAAACCTATTAAGTATTTAATTGGGTATATTTTGAAAGGGAAAATTGATAATTACTTACTGTATGGGAAAAGGTACAAGGAAAAGACTTCATAAAATCTTATTTGTAATCTCCTAATAGTTCTTGATATCATCTGCTTGGTCAAGGTCATAAAATCATATCAGCCCTGTAAAAGAACTTGCTTGTGCTGTGAAATTCCTAAATGATGAATTGGTTTTCTAAGTAAATGTGATCCCTTCTTCCACTCCTTGCAAAAATGGGGGACAGCTTTTCTTTCTTTTTTTCCCCTTTATTTTGATATAAATTTATTTTTAGTTTCCAACATTTACTTCCACAAGATTTTGAGTTCCAAATTTTCACCCCATCTCGCCCCTCCCCCAACCCCAATGGCATGCATTCTGAATACCCCTTCCCCTAGTCTGCCCTCTCTTCTATCTATCCCCCCACCTTCTCTTATCCCCTTCCCCTTCTATTTTCCTGTAGGGCAAGATAGACTTCTATACCCCAATTCCTGTATTTCTTATTTCCCAGTTGCATGTGAAAACTTTCTTTTAAAAACATGTATTTTTAAAACTTTGGGTTCCAAATTTTCTCCCTTCCTCCCTCCCCACCCACCCTCATTGAAAAGGCAAGCAACTCAGTATGGGTTATACATGTGCAGTTATGCAAAACACTTCCATAGTAGACATGCTGTGAAAAACTAACTCTGTTTCCCTTAATCCTATCCTGCCCCCCATTTATTCTATTCTTTCTTTTGACCCTGTCCCTCCTCAGAAGTATTTGCTTCTGATTACCCCTTTCCCAATCTGCCCTCTCTCTATCATCCCCTGCTCTCTTGTCCCCTTCCCCCTATTTTCCTGTAGGGTAAGACAGATTTCCATACCCAATTGAATGTGTATGTTATTCCCTCCTTAAGCCAAATCCTATGAGAATAAGATTCACTCATTCCCTCTCACCTTCCCCGTTTCCCCTCCACTGTAAGAGCCTTTTCTTTTCTGTTTTTTTTGTGAGATAATTTACCCATTCTACCTCTCCCTTTCTTCTTCTCCTAGTATAATCCTCTCTCATCCCTTAATTTTATTCTCCAGATATGACCCCTTAATCTTCAACTCACCCTGTGCCCTCTATCTATCTATCTATCTATCTATCTATCTATCTATCTATCTATACATACATATAATGATTTTCCTCCAACTACCCTAATACTGACAAAGGTCTCATGAGTTACAAATACCACCTTTCCATGCAGGAATGTAAACAGTTCAACCTTAATAAGTCTCTTATGATTTCTCTTTCCTGTTTACCTCTTCATGTTCCACTTGAGTCTGTATTTGAAAGTCAAATTTTCTATTCAGCTCTGGTTTTTTCATCAAGAATGCTTGAAAGTCCTCTATTTCACTGAATGACCATTTTTTCCCCTGAAGGATTATACTCAGTTTTGCTGGGTAGGTGATTCTTGGTTGTAATCCTATCTCCTTTGCCCTCCGGAATATTATATTCCATGCCCTGGGTCCTTTAATGTAGAAGCTGCTAAATCTTGTGTTATCCTGATTGTGTTTCCACATACTTGAATTGTTTCTTTCTGGCAGCTTGTAATATTTTCTCCTTGACCTGGGAACTCTGGAATTTGGCTACAATATTCCTAGGAGTTTTCCTTTGGGGATCTCTTTCAGGAGGAGATCTGTGGATTCTTTCAATTTCTATTTTGCCCTCTGGTTCTAATATTCAGGGCAGTTTTCCTTGATAATTTCTTGAAAGATGATGTCTAGGCTCTTTTTTTGATCATGGCTTTCAGATAGTCCAATAATTTTTAAATTCTCTCTCCTGGATCTATTTTCCAGGTCAGTTGTTTTTCCAATGAGATATTTCACATTGTTTTCTAATTTTTCATTCTTTTGGATTTGTTTTACAGTGTCTTGATTTCTCATAAAGTCACTAGCTTCCAATTGCTCTATTCTAATTTTTAAGGAAGTATTTTCTTCAGTAATCTTTTGGACTTCCTTTTCCATTTGGCCAATTTTCTTTTTAGGGCATTCTTCTCCTCATTGACTTTTTGGACCTCTTTTGCCATTTGGGTTAGGCTATTTTTTAAGGTGTTATTTTCTTCAGTATTTTTTTGGGTCTCCTTTAGCAAGCTGTTGACTTGTTTGTCATGATTTTCTTGCATCACTCTCATTTCTCTTCCCAGTTTTTCCTCTGCTTCCCTTACTTGCTTCTCAAAATCCCTTTTGAGCTCTTCCAAGGCCTGGGACTGATTCATATTTTTCTTGGAGGCTTTGGATGTAGGAGCTTTGACTTTGTTGTCTTCTTCTGGTTGTATATTTTGATCTTCTTTGTCACCAAAGTAAGATAATATAGTCTGACTCTTTTTGTGCTGCTTGCTCATGATCCCAGCCAATTACTTGAGTTTTAAACTCTTTGTTAAGGTATGAAACTGCTTCCAATGTGGAGAATGTACTGTCCCAAGCTTGGTTTTATCAGCTGTTTTCAGAGATACTTCTAGGGACTTGTAAATTTTCAGTTCTTGCAAGGTGGTATGATAAGGGGCGAGGTGTTTACTCCTTTCCTGGCCTGTGCTCTGGTCTATTAGTGACCACAAGCATTCCTTTCTGTCCTGGAACTGTGAAGAAGTTTTCCTCTCCGCCAGCACTACAAGCTCCACCACACCAGCACGCCTCCTCACTCCAGGACTGCCGCCCAGAGCTGTGACCCAGATCCAAGCCCTGGCAAAGCAAGAGATTCCTGCCTCAGCACTGACAAATAGATCCCTGAAATCCCCCTCTGATCAGCCACTTGATTCCCTGTCAATTTGTGGGCCGGAAGCTCAGGATGCAGCCACCACCGCAGCGCCCATGCTCTGAGCTCTGGAGCTGGCTCTGACCTAGCTCCTCTCTCACTGCAGAAACAGACTTTTCCTTACCGACCTTCTAAGTTGTCTTTGGTGTTTGTGTGTTCAGAGGTCTGGAAGCTGCCACAGTTGCCTGAGATTCAGTCCTCTGAGGCCTGCTCCAGGTTTGCTGTGGCCTGAGCGCCCATGCCACACTGCACTCTTGTACCCGCCCAGCGCAATTTCCCTTTCTGGTTATTCATCCAGGTTGTCTTGGGCTGGAAATTTGCTTCACTCTGTCTTTTTGTGGGTTCTGCTGCTTTAGAATTTGTTTAGAGCCATTTTTTAATGGGTATTTGAAGGGGTCTGGGGGAGAGCTGAAGCAAGTCACTGCTTTCACTCCACCATCTTGGCTCTACCTCTGGGGGAGAACTTCCAAGCTTGCTTATAAGAAAGAATGGTTTTCATCTAAGATTAGTTGCCTATCACTTGTGAAGATTATGGAATTATAAATGGAATAGTGCACATTGAAGTTACATCTTTACCCAACTTAACCTCAACAAATCCAATCTTAAAGATTTATTTTTGCCTTAAGGGGCAAATATAGAATAACTTAAGAAATGGATATCTGTTAGTCTTGAGGTTGACAGCAATTTACCAGTGCTTCTGGGTTTTTGAGTAAACTGTCGCTGTCTTTATGAATTTCCAGAATGTAATTATTTTCTTAATTTCTAAGCATTGATTTTTATACCAAGATGAGTTTAAACTCAAGGAGCAGGAAAAAAGAAAATGAAGGAAGGGATGTTGAAAGAAATAATAACAACTGTATCTAGCCCTAAGCTTTGATTAATGAAACTTGCTGTTTGAGATAAAATCTCATGGGACTATAATCTGATATTATCCTAAATTTAAATATCAGATATGATTGTCTGCATTGTCATGAGGCCAATAGTTCATCATTCAAGGGGGATGCAATGTGCTGCCCAAAGGGAATAAAGCCTGGGAACTGCTACGGGTAGATATCTGGACCTGAGAAAGGCTGAGGGAATGACCTTGGCATGGCTAAAGTGAGGAGTCTCTTGACTCAGTTTTCCCATGGTATTATTACTTTTTGAATAGGTATGTTTCACATCTGGTTAATCCTGAGCCTGACTGGTTAGCCCTGTGAAAGAGGTGAACTTCATTGCACAATTGGTTTTTCTTAAAAATTAACTATGACTTACCTGAAATCAAACAGAGTGAAGGATATCTTGGTATGCCTTTCTAGAGTCATTCTCTGCCCTTAGGCTTAAGCCTGGTGGATTACTGTATCTCACCACATAAATGTTGCAGATTTCATGCCAATTTTTTTTTTTTGGCAAAAATGTGAGGCGTGACCATTATGCGAAGCTTCAAAAAATTGTGCCATTATTAGTTAAAAATCATTTATTACTAAACTGTCTTTGGTGCAAGATTAGGATGCACAGAATACTTGTTAATATACATTAAAATTGAATACTGACAATGTGCAGGCACTGAGAATTCTAGGCTCGCAGCTCTCAATGCAGGAGAGATAAATGTGTATCAATATGCCATTGGTGAATACATTGCTGCTCTATTTACCTTTTAAGTGGCATGACAGACAGAATTATACCATGTGATGGTTACACGATGAAAGGAATGAAAGGTTATAAACCAATTTTTGGGCTGAAAAAAGAAACAATGTGTGAAGATTATGCTGTTAAACCTATGGCCCTCCTTCTTCCTCTCTTAGCAAATCTCACTTATCAGGGTAGGCTGAAAAGTGGACCTTTGCCATCAAGATACTAAATAAGTATCTTTTCAGCAAATTCATTTGTGTAAATGTTGAGCCTGGGGATAAAAATCATGTACTTAAAATGAATGCTGATAGCTTCATATTCATGTATAGGATAAGATGCTCAAAGTATCTCTTACTCCTACAAGGGAATTACTAGTCATGGACAATTTTTAGAAAGCAACAAGATCAGATGATTATATATACAGACCTTAAAAGTATTATAATAATAAGTTCTAAAACTTGGGTTTAGGACTTTACATATAAAATTGCATTGATAATTATGAAGAAGAAAGATAGAAACAACAAGTGGTCTGTAATAGCTGAAAGTTTCTAAAGTTTCAGGTGAATTATATGTTCCCAATTTTATGTTCTCATAGCTCTATTGTCAATAAGACCAGAATCATAAGACATTAGCAGTTTTTTCATCACGTGAATTAGTTATTGGAAAAAACACATTTAATAGGTAATACTAAATTGTATTGAGCATGGTTACTGACAGATTTGAGTAGAATTACCTAGGAATCTCTGCAAGTGCCTTGGAACCAGAGAAGCAAATCCACTGGAATGATGCCGCTTCAGAGCTGCCCTGGAAATGAAGCCTATTCTTGAAGGTCCAAGGAAAGACACTGCCAAGGAACAGACAACTACATGGGACATCTGGGACTCAAGAAGAAATGTGCTAATTAATGGAACATTGGGAGTGGGGTAGAAGGAGAATTGATGTTATTTAATATTGATGATCATTAATGTATTACTTTGGCTTTTTGTTTCATGATATTTTCATTTACTGAATTTTCTTCATGACCTTGCTAATATGTAAATCTTCCTCTAAAATTAATACATGGTGAGCCCTCTAAATGGTTTAACTTGCCTCAGTTTACATATAGAGCTTATTTAACAAGGTTTGTCTTTTTGGAGGATACATGAGATTATGATTGTGTACCTAAGTTTATTAGACTTGATGACATTGATGGAAACATGAGATTGTGATTTGTGATGCTCATGGCCCCAGTACATTTATTTCCTGTTGTAAGTTTAAGTCCCCTAGCTTATAACCAAAAATGCTTGCTCAAACTGTTGTGGCATGAGTAGTAGGATGATGCAGTTGAAGATAAAAGAGTGAGATGAAACCAGTTGTGCTGCTGCACCCTCTATATGGTTAGCACCAAATGGGGGAATTATAAGGAGTTATGCTGACTTGGTGAACCATTGTTCCCAGTCCTGCTTGTGAATCACTGTTGGGGGAGGCATCATCCAATCTGCAGCTTTTGTATTTCTACCTTCTATCACTCACATATCAGGTCATCTACTACCTGTTACTCTGAATGTACTGGCAATTAGAGAGGAGCTGAGATGCAATGTCCCATCCCCTTTTGCTAATGTGGACCTATCTGAAATGTCTTTCTTTTGTTATGAAAGTTATCAATAAAAGTTGGCTCCATCTTGAATCCCTGGCTGGTGTCTTAGTGATCAGCTAGTCAACATGTTGCTACCAAGATGTACTTTTAATAAACTCCACTTGATTCTCTCTTTTCCTGGCTTTTGCCTCATTATTTAAGGTAAAAGGCCAAACAAAGAATTTTCCTTTGAATAGGACATTGTCTTCTCTGTTATCTGCAGGAATTTATATTATTCTGAAAGTGAGGCAAATTGGAAAAGTAGAATGCCCTAGGCAAGCTCTACAAGGCAGTGGCAGAAAATGCCTACATGGGAGAGCCCAGATTGGATACCTCAAAAATTTTCATTCCACGAGGAATAGAGAGAGACTAGATAATTATAGTGTTCATGAACCAGAGAATGGAGGATTAGGATAGAGAAAGAGAATGGATAAGAGAGTGAGAGAAATCCTCTCTGGAAAAGGGTGCAAAATGATGAATTAAAAAAAATAATGAACAGGACTATTTGAAAGGGAATAGAGGAGCAGAAAATCAACTTGACTAAGAGCGAAAAAGAGGGGAAGAATTAAATAATTAGATAAAAGCAGGAAAGAAAATTGAATTTATAATTAAAAAAGGGAAAAGGGTAACAAATAGGAGACTGGGGTAAGGGGAAGATTGCCAGTAGGAACAGAGTCACTTTACAAAATATTAAGCTAAAGTAACTGGAGAGATATAGGACTGTGTTTATAGCAGAAGAGAGAAAAAAAAATCTCAGCTTGGAAAAAAAAAACAATTGGAAGAAACTGGAAAAAATATGATCTTAACATTCATAGTTTTAAATGTGAATGCATTAAACAATCCAATAAAACAAAACAGAAAAAAAGGGGGACATATTGGATAATAAAACAAGACCCTACAACCGGTGGCTTAGGAGAAACACATTTAAAAAACCAAAAACATGCACAAAATAAAACTGACGAGATGGAAAAAAATTTACTATGCATCAAGTGAATCCAAAAAAGGAGAAGTTTCAATCCTGCTGTCTGACAAAGCTAAAACAGATTCAAAATTTAAAAAGGATAAATAAGAATATTATATTATCATGAAATGAGCCATAGACAAAATAATATTAGTAATAAAGTTATATGCTTCAGATAACTTAGTATTTGAATTTACAAAGCAAACATTAATTGAGCTACAAGATCACATACATGGTAACACAACTGGGACAGGAGAGCAATATCCTTCTCAGTTATGGATAAGTTTAACAGAAAATAAACAAAATGGACAATACAGAACAACAAACTGATAAGAATTTAGAGCTAAAGAACTTATGATATTATCTAAATGTGACAAAAAAGATCACACATATATCAAAACATCTCATTGTCCTTCTAAAAAAATTGACCATGGGGTGGGGAGGAAGGAAGGGAGAGAATTTAGAATGCAAAGTTTTAAAAATGAATGTTAAAAGTTGTTTTTACATGTAACTGGTAAATAAGATACAAAGGCAACTGGGTATAGAAATCTATCTTACCCTACAGGAAAATAGAAAGGGAAGGGGATGAGAGAAGGGGAGGTGACAGAAGTGAGGGCAGATTGGGGGAGGGGGGTAGTCAAAATGCAGGCCATCTTGGGGTGGGGGGAGGGGAGAGATGGGGAGAAAATTTGGAACTCAAAATTTTGTGGAAGTGAATGCTGAAAACTAAGAAGAAATAAATAAATAAAATTGATCATGTATTTGGGAACAGAAATATTGGAAAGCAATATAAAAAGACAGAAATGGTAAATATATCCTTTACAGAATTTGCATAATGCAATAAAAACGGTCATTGGGCCAGGGACCACAAACAAAAGACAGAGACTGAAATGAAGACTCAACACTGAAATCCCAAATAATGAGTGGGTGAAAGAACAAAGATAAACAATTGACTATATCAAAGAAAACATTCTGAGTTTACATCTCCTTGAGCCTCCCATCTCCATGGCAATACTGTAAGGACAGGGAACCTAGGAAGAAGAGTTATACTTTAATGATATCTTCTCTATTCAAGTTCATAACTGAGGGATAAATTAAGTAATGCACATAGTCACTGTTTCAATTATTTTTACTGGCACCCCTTTGAATAATTCTCTTTGTGTGTGTGTGTGTGTGTGTGTGTGTGTGTGTGTGTCTGTCCGTCTGTCTATCTCTTTTTCTTTATCTCTGTCAAAGTAAAGCGAAAGTACAAAAACAATCATTGCTTTCAAGGAGCTTAAGATCTAATACTGGAGATGACCTGTAATTAAGTAGGTAAATACATGATATATAAGAATAGAAGAAAGGGGAAGGCTCAGTTAGGTGGAATAAGCAGGGATCTGTAGAAGGTGAGGTTTGATTGGAGGCTTAATGAAAGCTAAGGAAGTAAATATGCAGAAGTAACAAGGGCGTTCCAAGTATTTTGATGTTGTACATGCTATTTGCCATAATATTAAAAATGGGCATCCTTCCCATCTTTCAGTGATACAGATATGTGTCATTAAAATATTTATCCTTAAGCCAGGAGAAAACAATCTTAAGAAAGAAAATAGTAGGACAATATTCCTGATAAACATGGACACAAAATGTTTAAATAAAATATTAGTAAGTTACTACAACATATATAAATGATTAACATGACAAGGTTGGGTTTAAGCTAGGAACATAGAGCTAGTTCAATATCAGGAAAACTATGAAAATAATAAATCATATTAATCATATAAATAATTAAATCCATCTGATTATGTCAATAGATGACAAAAAAGCTCTTGACAAAATTCAACACTCATTTTTGTTACTCTAGAAAACAGAGTAATCAATTGACTTTTATTTAATAAAGTTGACAATATCTAAATCTAAGAGTAAAATATATACATAGTAAAAACAGTTAGAAACTTTTCCAAAACAAATTATGTGTAAACTAAGGATGCCCATTATCATTATTACTATTTAACATGGTGCTAGAAAAGCTAGCTCTTGCAATAAGAAAAGAAAAATAAAGAAAATGAATATAGACAAATAGGAAAGAAAAGAGCCACTTTTTGTAGATGATATGATGATTTACTTAGAAAACCATAAAGAGTAAAACAAAAAAATTAATTGAAACAAATTTAGCAGAGTTGTAAGATATAAAATAAATTCACCTAAGTCATCAGCATCCTTATATGTCACCAACAAAACTCAATAGGAGGAGCTAGAAAGAGGAATTGCATTCAAAATAATTCTAGGAAGTATAAAATATTTGGAAATGTAGCTTCCAAGATGCAACCAGGAACTCTAGGGATCCAAGTATAAAACCCTTATTGCAGAAATAGAGTTTTGATTAATGGGAGAAACATTAATTGCTAATAGGTAGATAGATCCAATATAATAAAAAGGGCAATACTACCTAAATTAATTTACTTATTCAGTGCTATCCCAATAAAATACAAAAATGTATTGTATAGAGCGAGAAAAATAATAACCAATTTTATATGATGGTCAAAAATCTGAAAGCTAATAATGAAAAGAGTGTGGAAAGGAAGGGAGTCTGTTAGTACTTTACTACAAAGTAGTAATCATAAAAATGATCTGTTACAGGTTAAGCATTTGAGAGGTTGCTCAGTGAAACAGATCAGATATATAATATGCAGCAAAAAGAAACCACAGTAACAACGTGACTGATAAACCTAAAGCCCCTAGTTACTGGGGAAAGGACTCAGTATTTGACAGAACCTTCTAGGAAAATTGGCACTAGTCTGTCAGAAATTATGTTTGGACCAATGCCTCACACTAAAGACCATAATAAACTCCACATGGATACATGATCTAAGTATAAAAGATCACAACATAACCAAATTAGAAAAACTAGGAATAAAAAAATTTGATTTTTAACATTTATATTTTTTGTTTTCACTTCCAAATTCTCTCCCCCCCTCAGGCCTCTCCGCTAGTCACTGAGAAGGCAAACAATATGATAACAATTATACAAATGAGGTGTTGCAAAATAGATTTTCCTCTGAGGCATGTTGCAAAAAAAAAAAAAACAAGAAAAATTAAGTTTAAAAATCCTTCTATCTTCACTCAGAGTTCATGAATTTTCTCTCTGAATGTGGATAGAATTTTTCATCATGAGTCCTTTAAAATTGTTGTGGATCATGGTATCCACAAGAGTAGATAAGTCTTTCAAAGCTGATTATTGTTACAGTATTGCTGTCACTGCGTACAATGTTTGCTTTGCATCAGTTTATATAAGTCTTCACAGGTCTTTCTGAAAGCATCCTGTTCATCAGTTTATATAAGTCTTCACAGGTCTTTCTGAAAGCATCCTGTTCATCATTTCCTATAGCACAATAGTATTCCATCACAACAATGTACTAGAGCTAGTTTGGCTATTTCTCCATTGATGGGCATCTCCTGAATTTCCAATGCTTTGCCTCCACAAAAAAGCTACTATAAATATTTTTGTACATAGACATCTTTTCCCTTTTTCTTCAATCTCTTTGGGATACAAACCCGAATTTTTTTTTTGCTGTGTCAAAGGGCATGCGCAGTTTTATATCCCTTTGCTCATAGTTCCTAATTGTCCTCCAGAATGGATGGACCTGTTCACAACTCCACCAACAATGCATGAGTGTACCTATTTT
Source organism: Phascolarctos cinereus (assembly GCF_003287225.1). Classification (NCBI taxonomy): domain Eukaryota; kingdom Metazoa; phylum Chordata; class Mammalia; order Diprotodontia; family Phascolarctidae; genus Phascolarctos; species Phascolarctos cinereus. The sequence goes on along the minus strand of NW_027556291.1, from coordinate 57,755,953 downwards.
TTTCCACATCCCCTCTCTGTGTGGTCTCAGGTCTTTACAAGCCCAGACATTCCATGTTCTAAGGCCTCACTCTCTTGTGACCAGCTAGGCTGTGGTGTCTTTTGAGTAGATGTATTTTAATGATAATTACCTGCTTCTGCATTTTAATGATGCAGAAGTTTACAAAGATAAATAAATGGAGTCCCTTTCAAATCCTCTGCAATTAACCCTTTAGTGTTATGAATAAAACACTGTGGCTGGGGCTGCTGCTAGGACTGCTGGAGCAGCTGTGGCTGCTTAGTCTATAGAAGAGGTCACAGAGTCTGGGTCTGTTGGGGATGTGGGGGCTGAGGCTGCTGATGAGGTTATTGGGGTGTCTTTTTTCACATTCTTGCTAACCACACTTTCCATTTTGCAGATAGTAAGGTCACTGAAGCTTAGGTAGGGGAAGAAAAGCCACAGGTCTGACATTAGAATCCACATCTAGGCTTTTCCATTACACTCTGTTCATGAATTAGCCATGACTTGAGAACCAAATCTTTCCTGCCCTTTCTCTCAGGCTAGTTTCAGACCCTTTGCTGTTAGGAGGGCTCCTTTGTTTAATTGTTGCATAAGAGGTTTGTCTCTACCAGGTGCCCCTGCAAACACAGCCACATTTCTGGGGAGAGCCAAGGAAGCAGTAGCTTGTTGGGAGCTGAGAGTTAACTTTCCCTTTCATCCTGAGTCTAGACTACTGGTCACTGACTTTCCCTACTGCCTTGGCATCCCATAATACTCCAGTCAGAGACCAGAGAAGATAGGAGCCCGATGTCAGGCAGTGACTGTTCTGACATACGGCCAGTCTGGGGTTGCATGTGTGCTGTAGAGACAGGAGAGGCAGGAGTATTGTACAGCCAGCCCAGCCTCCCATCCAAAGAACCCTGCCTGCCATCCAGCCAGCCCAGGGCTGTCTGAGTGCCCCAGCCAGAGACCAGTGAAGGAGGTGTCCCTGGTGCTGCTCTCTGACCAACAGCCTGTGCTGAGCAGCTATGGAAGCTGGTCATGGACCTGCCCCGTGTCCAAGGAGGGGAGCCCGTGCTTACTTTCCATGGACCCAAGACGCCCAAGGGCCCATGTGTCCCTATGACAGTGGGTTAAAAACAAGTCAAGTCCTTGGTATATTACCCAAGAGGGAGGGAGAGCAATGCAGCCTGGATAGGTGCTGTGACCAACCTGGAGGCACCTCCCTGAGAGTCCCTCCTTCCCTTAGCCCCGGGACCTGAACCTGCCCAAATGGCCCGAGGGCCAAGCCCAGCAGCTCCTGCAGTAGCCTCAGGATCAGCCCCAGCTGCAGCCCCAACAGTAGCTCGAGGCACCCCAATAACCTCATCAGCAGCCTCAGCCTCTGTCCCCCTCTCAACAGACCCAGACTCTGTGACCTCTTCTATTGAATAAGCAGCCACAGCTGCTCCAGCAGTCCTAGCAGCAGTCCCAGCCACAGTGTTTTATTCATAACACTAAAGGGTTAATTGGAGAGGATTTGAAAGGGCCTCCATTTATTTGTCTTTGTAAACCTCTGCATTGTTAAAATGCAGAAGCAGGTAATTATCATTAAAATACATCTACTCAAAAGACACCAAAGCCTAGCATGTCACAAGAGGGTGAGGCCTTAGAACATGGAATGTAGGGCTTGTAAAGACCTGAGACCACACAGAGAGTGTCTGGGCTAGGAGTTGCCATGGAGAAGAGAAAGTCAGAGCTGGGAAGGCACCTCACTGGAGGGCTATCAGAGGCAGAAGACCCTTTCAGAATGACCTCGAACATCCCAGAAAAGGATGGAAAAGCTCTTTCCAATACTAGCTCCTGTTGTCCTCATCAGAAAGCAGTCAGCTAGCTGCCAATATCACCCCTTATTTTAGAGGAGAGGACAGTGACAGTCATAAAGCTCCAGGGATGGCCTAGGGTCACAAACCTAGTCTGTGTCTGAGGGTGGATGTAAATGCAGCCGTTTCTGACCCTAGGGCTTGAAGTCCTGAGCCACTGATATCTCTGTCCTCAGTGCTGGCAGAGATTCTAAAAAAATCAGAAAACACTCAGGGCATTCTGTCTTTTTCACAAATTTATTTTTTTTTCTATTAATTACCACAATGTATGATCCAGGATAGTATAATTTTCAAAACAAAAATAAGCATAATTATGGTTTGGTGATCAGATTTTATTTCAGCAACGTGCGAGCACCCACATGCACACACACATACACACACTTACACAGGCACACACAAAATCAATGAGAAGCATTGTTTTTTAAAATGTATTTTTTCTGTATTCATTGGATTAAGCTAATTACAGGCATGATCATTAAAAAAACAAATTACAGAATATACTCATGATTTGATAAATAGCTTTCGTTTACAAATATTGAAATCAACAAACACTGTTTTGATATTCTGAACTAAAACTCCAGTCCTTGACGATGAAGCTTAAAGGAAAAAATGAATAGAAAGTATCTGCAATGGTTCTTAAAAATGAGGATGAACAAAACAATTTCCTACAGGGACTTGATCAAATAAATCCAGTATTAATATCCCCATTTTGGCAATAAATAGTTTATTTATTTTTCAAAATATTATAGTAACTTTCTCAAGGTTTCAAGGGATCAACTTTTTTTTTGCTTTTCAACCACTGTATTGCTAGCAGATATGCAGAGAATTTAAACAGAAGGACAAAAAGACACCAAGGCTGAGATTATTAGTCAGGGGTAGTGCCTTAGAGCACAGAATGACCAGACTTTTAGAATCTCCAAAGCTAGATTGTAGGTGGTGGGAGCTGCAATAGAGAATTGTGGATCTGGAAAGGCATTGGGAAGCAGGAAGCAGGAAGACATAGGAGAGCCCTTATTATAGAGAAGGGAAGAACTAGTGATGGGGGCGGGTCCCAAACCAAGATCTTCACCCTTTGTCCCAAAGGGAATCTGACTCACAGGCCCCAGACCCTCATCTCCCTTTGAAAGCCTTAGGCTCCCTTTTGTCTATAGGCCCCAGAAAGGCCTTCTCTGGTCTCAAACTGTTCCTTATCGACTTCCTTTATCTCCTTTTGAGAGTCCTAGCCCCACCTTGATTTTGTGTAGATGCCTTTCAAACTTCTGCCTTCCTGTTCCCTCCATTATCTATTCCCATTGTCTATTCAATCTCTCTGACCTCCCCAATTAGAATTCTTACCTAGACCCATTTCCCAACCCCCTTCTCTGGCCACCCAAAGTTACTTTAGTATTTAAGATCCACCTTGGCCCTCATTCAGATGCTGAGAATCCCAGGCCCACAAGGCTGAGAACCTCTCATGCCAGCTTGTCTTTACGGGCGTCACCTGGTCAATGTGATTTATCACTAATAAATTTTCCTCTGGCTGAAGAAGATTTGAGTTGAATTCATTCAGCAGGGCCCAGTACCGCGATCTTGGGGTCCCAGCACCCCAAAACCCCTAGACCTCTTCACTAGGATGTCCTGATCCCCTAGATTGTCAGAGATAGAAGGACCCTCAGAATATAAAAGCTCAAGGCACCTTCAGACTGTGAAAATCCTGGAGAAATATTATCTCATTTGACCCTTAAAACTACCTCATTAGCTAGGTGCTCCCATCATCCCCATTTTACTTAAGAGAAAACTGAGGCAAAGAGGGTTTTAGTGAATGAGAGCCCAGGGTCACTGATTTAATTAGTATCTTGTAATACAGAACATTATTTTGCCATTTAGGTAGTAGGGCCCTTTAAGCCATGGAAAGCAAAAGTTGGTGCTTAATCTTGCCCCAGACCTCTTTCCTCCTAAATCTAAACAATAGTGAAATGTACTCTCGCATAGCTCAGCATAGCCCATATCTCCAATGCAAATGGATAAGAAAGCTTGCAATATAATTGCTTTAGATAATTATGTTTACACCAGAGACCAGGACACCTGGTGTGGTTTGTGTGATCCCTGACCTGTAATGATGGGGTGCTTGGGTGCTTGTGCTTGTACTTGTGCCCCAATTTCTCCCTAGTCTCAGAAACATTGTCTCTAACAACCACTCCCCAGCCCAAGGACACTGTGCCTAGCAGTTATTCATGCATGGGCCTCAGCATGACCCTTATCTGTCTCCCTGGTACAGCTACACAGAGCTGGGCTGCTCAGGCTGCAGCCCCCAGATCATGTCTCTGGAAGCCTCCCAATTCCTCAGTAAGCTCCTGTGTTGTGAGAAAGCTTTCCCTTGTTGCAGAGCATTCTCTCATCAAGACAGAGGGAGAGGGGTGTCCTTGACCAGCCCAAGAACTCTTCCTCTTGCCAGACTTCAAAGATCCATCCCCCTCCCTGTCCTGTATACTCCCTGTACTTTCCCATCCATAGCCCCAAAGACACCTGCATCTTTGGATTACCTCATCAATGTTCCTCGCATTTCTTTCCCATGCTTTTTTCTATATAAACCCTAGCTCGACCCCTGATGGGGGCTGCTTGATTTGGATGTGAATATCCCTGGCAGCCGCGCGCTAATAAAGTCCACAATTTAAATTAGCCTAGGTGGTTAACTCGCTAATTTTCGGTATAACGATCTGAGTCTGGATTTGAACTGAAGTCTTTCTGAATCCCTTCCCAGGGTCCTAGGCCCTGTGCCACCTAGCTGCCTGTCTTGTGAGCTGAGAGGGGCCATCTAACCCACACTCACAAAATAAACTAGACGGGAAATTGTTTTTGCTTTATAATTTGTGTTTTCTGTGTTCAGTAGTTTAAAATACAAGCGACAAGATAATGTGAAAAGAATAAACAGGAAATATGCTTACAATATGAAACATGACTTTAATTGCAGCAGTATAGAAATCAGCACTGTTATGATGATCTAAATTCATACTTGAGTCCTTAACCATGAAGCCCAGGAGAAAAGATGAGAGTGCCTGGAATGTTTCTTTAAAAATGAGCTAAAATAAAAATAATTCCATACAAGCTGGTGACCAAATAAGTCCATTCGGTGCATTAAATGGAATGAATTCATATTCAAAAAATGATTGCAGACTGCAGTTTCAAACGGACCAACTTTTCAGTTTTTAATCATTGGATCACTAACACAAATATATAGCAAATTTAAAGAAAATGACTCAAAGAAACCAAAGCCTAGGCTGTTAGAATAAGGTGAGTGAGACCTTTGAACTTGGAATGATAAAACTCTTAGAGACCTTCCTATATGTAATGGTTGGGCTGAGAGATGCCATAGAGAAGAGGGTGTTAGATGTGGAAGGGCACTGAGAAGAGCTAAGAGACACAGGTGAGCCCTTCCTATAGGTAAGGGAAGACCTAGGAGTATTATTGTTAAAGCCCAGCATGTCAGAGGTGGAAGGACCCTGAGAATACATACACACACACACACACACACACACACACACACACACACGTACACACACACACACATATACACATACACATGTAATAACTCCATTTATATCATGCCTTACATTGTCCAAACCTTGGCAAATATAATCTGATTTGAACTTTAAAGCGCCTTTGCCAGCTAGGGGTTCTTATCATCCTGTTTTGATACAGGAGGAAAATGAGTCAAAGTCCAGTGAATAAGTGAGGGTCACAAACCTCTTTACTGTCTGAGTCTGGTTTTTAATTCAGATCTTTCTCAATCCCTTTCCAGACCTCTAAAGCCATTCACTACCCAGCTGCTTACATTGGGAGCTCACAAAGGCTGTCACCACTCCCCCACCTCCACAATAGATGAAAAGCAATTGCATGTCAATTTGCTGTTTTTCTGTATTCAGTGGCTTAAAGAGAGACATGATACTAAAAAACAAATTCTGAAAATATTCAAGCTCTTAACTGTGAAACCCAGGAGAAAAATGAAAGGGGATGAAGCCAAATAAAACTAATTCCATATGATCACCTTGGCAATAAATGGAATCTTTTCATATTTCAGAAATTATTGCAAACTTGAAATGATTTTATGTGGACTAACCTTTTCGTTTTTAATCACTGTATTGTTGATGCATACATGCAGTGAATTTCAACAACAACAACAACAACAAATAAACCGAAGCCTGGCCTTTTAAAAGATGGGAGTGGGAGTAGCTTTAGAATATTGAATGTCTGGACTGCTGGAGACTAAAACAGAAAATGGCTGAACTGTGAGTTGCCATGGAGAAGAGAATGAGAGGGCAGGGAGGGCACTGAGAAGCAGGGATTTCAGACAAAGGAGAGCTCTTACTGCATAGAAGGGGAGAAATGGGAGGGTCCTTAAGATGCCGCATTGTCAAAGATGGAAGGACTCTCAGAATATAGAAAATAGCTCACATTTATAATGTCTGTCAAGACTGTTAAAATCCTTGGCAACTATTATCTCTTATTAGCCTTAAAAGAATCATGTGAACTCATTTCTTTTGGAATCGCCATTTTACATATGAAGAAAGTGAGACAAAGAGAGGTTGAGTGCACAGTCCAGTATCACAGCCCTTTTTAGTATCTGAGGCTGTTTGAATTCATGTCCTTCTTAATCCCTTTCCAAGGATGTAGGCTTTGTTTTTTGAAATTGCGGATTTTGGAACTAAGAGTGGTCATCTAGCACAGGCTCAAAAATATAGACGGAAAGAAAAATCATTTTCTGTGTTCAATGAGTTAATTTAAAGACAGACGTGATGGTTTAAGAAAAACAAATATAAAACATATTTACTACTTGGGACACAACTTTTATTTCACCAATATTGAAGGCAACACCTTGGTGAAGGTCTTTAACCATAAACCCTGGAGAAAAGATGAAAAGATATTGCATGAAAAGATTCTTTAAAAAATGAGATGAATAAAATATTTCCATACAGCAAAGTGATCAGGTAAGTGCAGTATTGATATAACTATTTTTGGAAATAAGTGGATTTTGATAGGATTTGAAAGGGAGCAACTTTTGCTTTTAAATCACCTTGTTGCTAAGACACATAAACAGTGAATTTAAAAAGGACCAAAAGAAACAAAATCCTAGTCAGTAAAAAGACAGTGGGACCTTAGAACATAGAATGATAAGACCTTCAAATGTAGAATGGCTGGGCAGGGAGTTGCCATAGAGAAGAGAATGTTAGAGCTGGGAAGGCACTGATAAGAAGAGATAAGAGACATAGAAGAGCCCTTCCTGCAGGGAATGGGAGAATCAGGAGTGTTAAGACCCCAGAATGTCAGAGATAGAAGGACCATCAGATTCTAGATAATAGACAACGTTATTTATAAAGCACCCTAAGATTTTTGGCAGCTAAGTGGCCCAGTGGTTAGAGGGCCAGGCCTGGAGTCAGGAAGACTTGAGTTCAAATTTGGCCTAAGGCACTTGCTAGCTGTGTGATGCTGGGCAATTCACTTAACCCTGTTTGCTACAGTTTCCTCATCTGTCAAATGAGCTGGAGAAAGCAATGGCAAACCACTCCAGTAACTTTGCTAGGAAAACCCCAAATGGGGTCACAGTGTTTTTAACATGACTGAAACAACTCAACAACAAGATTGTCGAAATACTTGACAAATAGAATCCCACTTTAACCTCAAAACAGCTCAGAGTCGCATAACTAATTATTGTCTGTGGCTGAATTTGAATTCAGGTCTTTCTGAATCCTTTTCAGGGTTCTAAGCCATGTGCCACTGCCTATCTTGTGAGCTGAGAGGGTTCCATATAGTGACTTTGTTGCATCTCCACTATGTGAAGCATGTGCTTTATTATCCTCTCTCCCTCTTAGAGAGGACCACCACACAGTGAAGGATGGTCCCAGCAGCCAAGAGCCCTTGGTTTATTACTGCCCTCTGAAAAGGCAGAAAGTGATATCACTGAGCTCCTTCTCAGCGGTGGTTCAGGCCAAGAGAAAATTGGAATAAACCAGTAGACCAGAGGTTCCCAAAGTGGGCGATACCGCCCCTCTGCGGGGTTCTAGGATAAACCAGGGAAGCAGTAGTAGCCTCAGGTGGAATTGGGGACATCGAATAAAAATAAGGGGGTGGTGGACCCATAAGGAAAGAAAACATAAGAACATTTTGAAACACTGTTTGTATATGTTTCATCTGTTGTGTAACAGATTTAAAGTCATAGTGATTACATTATTTTCCAAATAAACACAAAAAAATACAAGTTATAACTAATCAGTGGTCAAGTCCCCCAACAGGTCTCAGCAAGCAAGTATTGGCAGGCGAGCATGGCATGCATTGTTTCGAAGTCTAGCATGCATCAGCAGGAATATGTGCATGTAATGACTTGTTTACAATATGATACTATATGGTTACATGACGCAATATTGCATAATTAAAATTTCAATGCAGAAAAAAATCCACAAATTTACAATAAATTATTAAATTTAAGATGTGACATTTAAAAATACTTTATATATTTTTGAAATGATGCAAATTACAAAGAAAAAAACTGTTAAAGGGTTAACGATTTCCAGGGTAGGGGGGCACTGAGTAATTTTTAATTTTTTTTATTTTTATTTCTTATTTTATTTAGTTATTTTTTTAAATATAAATTTATTTTTAGTTTTCAACATTCACTTCCACAAGTTTTTGAGCTCCAAATTTTCACCCCATCTCACCCCACCCCCACCCCCAGATGGCATGCATTCTGAATATCCCTTCCCCTAGTCTGTCCTCTCTTCTATCTCTTCCCCCCTCCTTCTCTTATTCCCTTCCCCTTCTATTTTCCTGTAGGGCAGGATAGACTTCTGTACCCCATTTCCTGTATTTCTTATTTCCCAGTAGCATGTGAAAACATTTTTTTTAAACATGTTTTTAAAACTTCAGGTTTCAGATTTTCTCTCTTCCTCCCTCCCCACCCACCCTCATTAAAAAGGCAAGCAACTCAATATAAGTTGTACATGTGCAGTTACATGTTGTGAAAAACTAACTCTATTTCCCTTAATCTTATCCTGCCTTCCCATTTATTCTATTCTTTCTTTTGACCCTGTCCCTCCTGAGAAGTATTTGCTTCTGATTACCCCCTTTCCCAATCTGCCCTCCTCTCTATCATCCCCCTGATCTCTTGTCCCCTTCTCCCCCTATTTTCCTGTAGGGTAAGACAGATTTCCATACCCAATTGAATGTGTATGTTATTCCCTCCTTAAGCCAAATACTATGAGAATAAGATTCTGAGTAATTTTTTTAAAAAGGGGGCTATAGGCCAAATAAGTTTGGGAACCTCTGCAGTAGACAAAGGCATTCAGCACAGTACAGGTCCCTCAGGAAGGAGGAGGACCTAATCAAATGAACACTGAACCCATTAGTTTGGATGCTCCCTCAGGCATTTGTAACTGAGACTGCAGAAGCACCATCAAGCAGGGAAGCCAATAATAAGAAATGTTTAAATAACAGAGCATACAATCTTAGCAATCCACAGTTATCTGATTTCTAAAGAGAACAGGTTATAAAATTTAAGATCTCTCAAATCAAACTGGATTTTCAAAGAAGAATATCAAATTTATTTTTTAAAAGAATACATAGGAAGATTCTCAACATCATTGTTCTTTGAATAAATTTAAGAATAAAGCATTAAATCAAAGGAAAAAGTAGCCTGGTTGCAGAAGGTGTATAGGACCAATGGCCCTCATGATTTTCAAAAAATAACTGAGACTTCATCATTATTTCAGGTCCCAACATCAATTTTATTTGAGTATTTTAAATAAGTGTTTGTACCTAACACCACTTTTCCCACAATTTTTATATCAACTCGTGTTAAGCTACAACACTCCAGCTGGTGTAGAGAATCCATTTTTGTACCCATTCACTCATATTAAGATGTGGGCTCACATGAGGCATTGCAATAACGTAACTCCCAAACCAGATGGCATTGGGAACCATGTATGGAAAGTGATTGATTCAGGGAAGCATATTTTATAGACTATTTTTGACACAAACATAAATTTGACTATATCCCATAGAGGGAGAAGCTCTCTAGTGTTGTTCTTGTCTACAAGAAATGGGATAAAAATCTTTCCTCCAACTGGAGACTCACATCTCCATATATTTATTTAGAATTTATTATGGGATGTGGCGTAATCTGTTATTCTAAGCTGAATTTCTACCACACTGCTTTCTAGTTATTCTAGCAGGTTTTTTTCAATCAAATAGGAATTTAATTCCTAAGTAATATATGTTTTCAAGTTTATCAAACATGGGATATGAAAATCCATTTTTGCTTGTTCACCCTTATCGGATCTATTCCATTGATCCACTGCTCTATTTTTTAAAATAATGCCAAATATTTGATGACTGCTGCTTTATGATAAAATATTAATTCCAAACATGCAAGTCTTCCCTCATTCCTAATTTTTTCATCATTTCTTTTGATATTCTAGATCTTTTGTTACTCTAAATTTGTTTTGTTATTTTTTAAAGAGTTCTGTAAAGTATTCCACTGATTATATCATTGCTATAGCTTTCAATTCATTAATTAACTCCAGGAATATCATCTTTTTTATTGTATTGGCATGGCCTAGCCATGAGCACTGAATAACCTTCTAGTTATTACAGTCATTTTTGATTCCTTTAAGGGCAATTTTGTAATTGAATATTTGCAGTTATGTGGTGGTCTTTGACAGAGTGATCCCTATATATTTTATATACCTTTTCATTATTCCTAATGGGAATCACCTCTAAACCTCAACTTCCTCACTTCTTCCAGTTTCCATTTTTGTGATCTCTTCTCCCCCACTAGAATGTAAGGTCATTGAAGGCAGGAATTGTTTCTCTCTTTCTTTCTCTCTCTCTCTCTCTCTCTCTCTCTCTCTCTCTCTCTCTCTCTCTCTCTCTCTCTCTCTCTCTCTTTCTCTCTCTCTCCCTTCTCTCTACCCCCACAAACTCTTTAACCCAGTTAAACTGGCCTTCTTGATGTCCTTGGACGAGACAGTCCATCTCCCAGATCCAGGCATTTTCTTTCTTTCTTTTTTACTTAATCTATTCCTTTATTTATTTTTTAAAGTTTTGAGTTCCAAATTATATCCCTCTCTCCCTTCCCTTCCCCCTCCCTGAGACAATAAGCAATCAGATATAGGTTACACATGTGCATTCGTGTAAAACATTTCCATATTAGTCATTTTGTACAAGAAGATTTGAATAAAAGAAAAGGAATGAAAGGAAGAAAGTGAAAATAGCATGCTTCAGTCTGTATTCAAACAATATCAGTTCTTTCTCTGGAGGAGGATAGTATGCTCCATCATTAGTCCTTTGCTATTGTCTTAGATCATTGCATTGTAGAGAATAGCTAAGCTATTCACAATTCTTCATCAAACAAAATTGCTGTTACTGTGTACAATGTACTTCTGGTTCTGTTCACTTCACTTTGTATCAGCTCATGTAAGTCTTTCCAGGTTTTTTCTGAAATAATCCTGCTTGTCATTTCTCATAGCACAATAATACTCCAACCCAATCATACACCACAACTTATTTAGCCGTTTCCCAATTGATGGGTATTCTCTCAATTTCCAATTCTTAGCTACCACCAAGACAGCTGCTATAAATACTTTTTTTAAAATACTTTTGTACAAGTAGATCCTTTTCCCTCTTTTATATACCTTTGGTATATAGCCCTAGCAGTGGTATTGCTGGATCAAAGGGTATGCACAGTTTTATAGCCCTTTGGGCATAGTTCCAAATGGCTCTCCAGAATGACTGGATCAGTTTACCACTCCACCAAAAGTGCAGTGGTGTCTCAGTTTTCCTATATCCCCCCCTGCATGTATCATTTTCTTTTTTGTCATATTATCCAATCTGATAGGTGTGAAGTGGTACCTCAGAGTTGTTTTAATTTGTATTTCTTTAATCAATAGTGATTTAGAGCATTTTTTGTATAACTATATGTAGCTCTGATTTCTTCTTCTGAAAACTGTTAGCTCATATCCTTGGACCATTTAAGAATTGAGGAATGAATTGTGTTTTTATAAATTTGATTTTTGTTCTCTTTATAGTTGGGAAATGAGGCTTTTATAAGAGAGACTTGTTGCAAATCCTCCCCTTCCCCAATTTTCTGCTTTCCTTATAATCTTGGTTGCATTGGTTTTGTTTGTGAAAAAAAGTTTTTAATTTTATATAATCAAAATTATCTATTTTACATTTTGTAATGCTCTCTATATTCTCTTTGGTCCTAAATTCTTCCCTTATCCATAGATCTGACAGATACACTATATCATACTCTCCTAATTTGCTTATGGTATCCCCCTTTATGTGTAAGTCATGTACCCATTTTGATCTTATCTTGATATACATTGTGAGATGTTTGTCCATACCTAGCTTGTGCCATACTGTTGTAACTCCAGGCATTTTCATTTGCTGTGCCTTATGCCTGGAACTCTCTCCCTCCTCATCTCCACCTCACAGCTTTCCTGGCTTCCTTCAAGTCCCAGTTAAAATCCCATCATCTATAAGGAACCATTCCTGATCCACATACATGTTACTGTCTTTTACTCCCTGAATTATCAATAGTTGTCTTCTAAATTGTGCATAGTTATTAATACGTTGTCTATGAAATTAGGCTATAAGGTACTTGAGAGCTGGGACTGTCTTTTACCTTTCTTTGTACCCCAAGCACTTGTGCACATAGTTGGTGCTTAATGAATGCTTGGTGACTCTTGACTGTCTTTTTGTCTGTCTAATGTTCCTGACTCTCTCTCAGCCCGTATATGTTATGTAATTGGTTGCCCAGTCTTCTCTTCACTCTGGGCTTCTTCTACCATGCTTCATTCAGCTCTTCATCCTGAATTCCTACCTTGAAAGTACCCTCCCCCTCCACTTGAATGAGTTCTTCCAGAACCTACACTGAAGGAGGAACCCAGACTAGCCATGGACCATTCCTTTCCAGATTTCCTCTTCCATGACAAACTATCTCTGCCTATCTTCCCCACCTCTATAGCTTTTCAACTTCCTTTTATGTGCTGTCTTTTAACTTTAGAAGGCACTGTTTTTTTTCTTTCTACTTGTATTTATATTCCCCATGCTCAAAACAACTTCTGGCACAATAGGAAGCACTTAATAAGTACTTTGTTGACTGACTGACTCATACAACCTCATCTTTCCACCTGGGTAATTGCAATAGTCTCCCAGCTGGTCTCCCTGTCTAAGATGTCCACCCTCTGCAGTCCATCCTCCATTCAGCTCTACAAACCATGCTAGATCCCATGTCTGCTCATGTCAATCCCATGTCCAACAAATTCCAGTCCATCTGCTCCTCCCTCTCGAAATTTTGGTATCAAATAGGAACTCTTCTCTTTGTCATTGAATGCCATTTGTAACCCATCTATAATCTACCTTTCTAGCTTCATCATGTATGATTCCCCTTCAGGGAGTCTATGGTCCAAGCAAATTTATCTTCTCCTTGTTCTTCACACATGACACTTTATTTCCCACTTCCATGCCTTTGCAAAGGCTGTTCCCTATGCCTGGAATGAATTACCTCCTCAGCTCTACAGCTTAGAATCCCTCCTTTCCTTCATAGCTCAGTTACCATACCACCTCTTCTTATACTTGAGGCCTTTCCAGCTCTTTCCCTGCTTATTAGAAACCCCACTGCCTTTGTCGATGTTTTGTATATATATGGAAGTTCAATTTCCATCAGACAGGACTGTTATATTTTTGTCTTTGTATCCCCAGCACCTAGGGCAACTTGCTGTGCCTTGTAAGTAGTTAAAAAATGCTTATTCAACAGTAAATTATCTTTGAGGAAAATGACACTGTCTTTCATTGCCATCTAGTGTCCAATATGGATATTGCAGGTCACTGAAAATTTCTAGGCCTTCTTGTGGTCCAATCCAGTGATTAGTTTTAGTTGACCTCTGTGTGTCCAAATCCTTTTATTTCTTTCTGGCCTTTTCAACCCTATTTGCACTGTATTTTAGGACATGCAATAACTTACTTGTTAAGGGAGGCAGAACAGACCTAAAGAAAAGCCTCCATTTATGAAGCAAAGCAAGTAATGAATTTTGAAGTGTAAATAAGAATTCAAACTAAATCATCACCGTTAAAATTGCCTCTTACACTCTTAATCCTAATACAGGAGATATGATACAGGCAAAGACTTCACAGCAGTGGAGACAGCACTGAGCAGGCTTCACCCTACAGAGTACCTGGTCCCTGGGTGAAGTAGTAACATTGTCCATTCAAAAGAGCAAAACTTGGGAGGAAATAAATACAAGAAAATGGCCAACCTCAACCTGGAAGATAATTTATGTAATAAATTTCAAAGTATGACTGAGACAGTGGTCCTTTAAAGCCTGTCACAGACTGTCACAGGCTTCCAAAAGCTGATAGTTAATTTTTCAGGAATTTCTGATAGCTGGTTTGAAGTCAGTCAGTTAATCAGCATGTATTAATTGTCTACTATGTGCCAGGCTCATGCTAAGCACTGGGTATGCAAAAAAAAAGGCAAAAGGAAGTCCCTGCCCTTGAGGAGCTCACAATCTAATGTTAAGCATAGACAGCATCTAGTTCAGTCAGTTCTTGCATCTGTAACATTATCTGTTGCTTTACCAGAATTGATTTTAACCATAGAAGAGTAATTTTTCAATGCATTGTTATTGACTTTAAGTGATTGTGGCTTTAATAATGAATATGTGAAGGTGAATTTCTTTTTTTTTGCATTTTGTTCTGATGGTGCTATTCCCTCACACTTGGAAAAATGTCTGGAATACCTACAATATTGTCAGAAAATATTCCTAAAATCATGTCCTGGCAATTTTAAAATTATTGATAGCAGTTATTAGTTGACAATTTGATATAACAAATAAAAGATGTTAATAATTTTAAAATATTACTGAATAAAAGATATTCTCTTTATCACCAATCTAATAAAAGTCCAACTGAGTTAGAAACAGTTGCTAAAGAACTTGAAATTGAACTTTTCTGAATTGGTTGAATCCAGGGACGAAGAGAGAAAGGCATCATGCCAGTTAGAAGCTGCTACTGCTGTATATCATGCTTATCTTGGATTCTATATGCCTTTTATCCATTCTCCTAATTCTGGTTTGACAAAGTGATTATCTAACATTAATTTCTTGAAAGATCTTGTTTTAATGATTGACATTCTTGAAAAATTTTTGTTACTTTAAACTGCATCTTAGATCAACTAACAATCAGAAAGCACAAACATTAATCAAATGCATTATAAGTGCTTTGGAAGAGTTAAGGACAAGTACTGGAAAGCATGAGTCTCATGTTGATGATTTGGTTAAAGCAGATAAATGTAAAGACAGTCCAATTAATTAAAATAAAAATGTAATGTTCTTCCTGAGAATATATTACTAAGAAATATAACAAAACACATGGCTTTTATTGGTCAGAAACAACACTGAAAGCACATTTAATTATTCTGATTTATTAGAACCTTTATTTGGCATTATGAAGAATTAACTTCATCCCAGACAGATGGTAGGAAAAATTACCATTCAAATTAAATGTCCAAACATGAAATTGATTGAAACGATTTTCTTATATTTGTAGGTAATGATGTAAAATTATGCAATATTCCAATCTTTTTCAATCCTTGCAAAAGGGTAAAAAGAGAGTCGCTTTGTTGAGCTGACGGTAAAAGAGGTTTCTGTTTAAGGAATATAATTTCTGTCAGATTTAATGACAATAAATTTATTGAGACTTGAGTTAAGGGACTGAAATGTGATTCCATTGTCAAATCATAGGGGAATTGCAACTACAGATCTGTAGATAGAAGAGTTCTGTGAAAATCAAAGACAGAATTTTGTGAGAATAATTTGGAAATATGGAATTTACAACAAAGAGTTTTGTGTATTTTATTATTTGTGGATTAGGAAACTTATGTATATATTTATGTATTATATATATGCACATATATGTGTGTGTTTTCAGAGAGCTGGTTGTTAAATATTAGGACAACAAGGGACTGAGAAATTAACAGTTAATTTAAGAGCTAGTAAATACAATTAAGAGTGGATTATAAAAAATCAAAAAGTAAGTGAGGCTCCTACTGCAGTCATTATAGTAATGGAGCTGGGATGCAAATCTTGCTCCTCTACCTCCAGTCAGTCAATAATCATTTATGAAGTCCTAGGTGCCGTATTAGGCTCTGAGAATACAGTGAAAGGCAAAAGACAATCCTTACCCTCCAAGAGATCACAATCTAATGGGGGAGACAACATGCAAATAACTATGTCCAGACAAAGAACTATAAAAGATAAAACAATCAACTGTAAGAAGGCAGTAGAATTAAGGGGAAACGAGAAACTCTTCCTATAGTAGGTAGGATTTCAGGTGGGTCTGGAAGGAAGGTAGGGAAGCCAGGAGTCAGGGATGCAGGAGAGAATTTCAGGCATGGGGAAAGTCAGTGAAAATGGTCAGTGGCAAAAGATAGAGTATCTTCTTTTGGTAACACCAAGGAGTCCAGAGTTACTGGATCAAAGAGCTCCAGGAGAGGTGGGGAAAGGGGGGCAGGCAGAGTCTGTAAAGTGTAAGAAGATTGGAAAAGAGGTGGGCGGGCAGATTAGTAAGGTGCTTGGATGTCAAACAAAGGATTTTATATTTGTTATTAGAAGTCATAGGGAGCTACAGGAGTTTATTGAGTGTTTGAGGGAGGAAGGAGGAGTTGGTCAGACCTGCACAATAGGAGGATTACTTTGGCAGCTGAATGGAAGATGGGCTGGAGTTGTCAGACACTAGAGGAAGGGAAACCAACCAGCAAGCTATTGCAATAGTCCAGGCTACAAATTATGAGGGCATGCATCAGCTTGGTGGCACTGTCAGAGGAGAGAAGAGGACACATGTGAGAGATGTCTCTAAGGTATATTCAATAGGCCTTGGCAAGAGCTTGGATCTGGGGGGTGGGGGTAGGGCATCAAAAGAGAAGAAGATGACACCTTGGGTCCCAGACTGTGACATGGGAAGATGGAGGTACTCTCTACAGTAATAAGGGAAGTAGGAAGAGGAGATGGTTTAGGGGGAAAGATCATGAGTTCAGTTCTGTGCATGCTAAGTTTAAAATGTCTGAAGGCGAAGGGCATTTATTAAGTGCCTATTGTGTGCCAAGTATTGTGTATCTTACAAATAGCTCCTCATTTAATCTTCATAACAATTCTGTGAGATAGGTTCTATTATTATTGCCATTGCAGAGTTAGGAACCGATGCAGACAGAGGTTAGATGACTTACCCAAGAGCACATAGCTAGCAAGTATCTGAGGCCAGATATGAACTTAAGTCTTTCTGACTCTTATGAGCTGTGTCATCTAGCTGTCTACAGGGCATCCAATTTGAGATGTCCAATAGGCAGCTGGAAATATGACACTGGAGGTCAGCAGAGAGATTAGGCCCGCATAAGTAGATTTGAGAATCATCAGTGTAGAGGTGATCAGTGAATCCATGGGAGCAGATGAGATCACCAAGTGAAATAAATAATATAGAGGGAGAAGAAAAGAGGGTCTACTACAGAGCCCTCTGGGACACTCATGGTTGCTGGGGCTGACATGGATGAAAATCCTGCAAAGGATTTTGAGAAGGAGTGGACAGACAGGTAGGAGGGGACCCAGGAGAGAGCTATGTCAGTAGAGGGGAGTTACTGGAAGTGCCAGAGGCTGAAGAGAAGTCAAGAGGAGGAGGACTCTCTTCTAACCTAAAGACTGTGTGGAGGTTGTACAACAGAACCAATAGAGTATAACCTATGAATACTTTCAAAACAGAGTATGAGCTTGTCCCCACAGTCAAAAGGGTGAGTATTAGTTACTCTGATATTGAATTTCAAAGTCTTATTTTACCAGACAAGCTTGAACTTTCAAGTCAAAATCCCATGAAAAAGCTAGTAGGACAGGGAAGTAGGGGAAGAGTCTTCCTTTTTCTAGGGCTTATTCCACAAATTAATATTATGAATTCAGAAAAATAAGTTGCTGCATATGATCAAAAGGTTTATAGGTTGAAATTGAAGGTTTATTCATTTTTTATATGTGTCCTGCATTCATTATAAATGAGAGAAAGAGAGTGATCTGAGTGGCTGTTTGAATTGCAAGCATCACCATGAATTCAACCACCCAATTCCTGCTTAAAAATTAACCCCTTTAAAATAACCATATCAATATTTTTTAAACATTTTAAAACATTGTATAAATTCATATTTAATGTCTTTTTACAAACTGATTGCAAAATTAATGGGCCGTAATTCACATACTGGTGGATCTTGTTCCTGAGTACTGCTAGCCAATCAGATTATAGATTTCTTTCTTCATGGAAGAATCACTTACTTTATTGTGAAGGACACCTGATACAGTATTCTTTATTACTGTTATATATGGAATGTTTTGTTTTTGGCAAACTATGGTGCTTTGATTTTAATAAAATAAACTTGAATGAATGTTCATAATGTGAATATTTCAGCTCAAAACATCTTTAAAATACACTTATTAGTGCAAAATTAGTTCAACACGGTATTTTAAGAGACTCCTCCTGTCTTATTATACATAAATGATAGGAATTCGATATCTTTAATTATGAAGATTTAAAATACTAAGCACATTTTCAGTTAAATTAAATTGTAGACCACTTTACTAAATAATGTGTACAGAGCCTTAAAAAAAAAAGAGGAGGAAGACAGAAAAGGCCATAAGATTTGGCCATTAACAGATCATTAGTAACTTCGGAAAAAGCATTTTCTATTAATGATGAGATCAAAAGCCAGATTATACAGAGTTAAGAAGACAGTGAGAAGAAAAGAAATGGAGGCCCCTATTTTAGGTAGCCTTCCCAAGGAGATTAGCCACAAAGGGGAGGAGAGAAATGGGATGATGGGGGTGAGGAGGAAGCATCTTCATGAATGAGGGAGATGTGGGCATGTGTTCCTGCCACTGGACCATGTTGTCCATCTGCTTCCCTCTGTGGCCCTCCATTCTGAAGCTGTCCTTCTCTCCTTTCAGTCCCTGCCAATCTTCTCAAACGTGTGGTCTCCACCTGCTGCCTCAATTCCCTTTCCATTTGGCCATTGCTTTCAGCCCCTAAATGGATCCACAGGATCCCAGTCTTTGATTTAGAGCTATAAGGACCCATAGAGGCCATCTATTCCAACCTCTTATCATCCAGAGGAGGGGACTAAAGTCGAGGGGATGAAGTGAGTTGTGTGCAGTGTCATACTGAAGATCCTAGCTGAAGGTGACCACCGAGGCTACTGAGTCCCTCAATTAACAGAAGAAAAGACTGAAGCCAAGAAAGGTGAAAGAAACTTCTCTGAGATCACACAGCTAGCAAGTGTGGTCAGATTCGAACTCAGGTCTTTGTGACTCAGATGTACCCACTCCATCCTTCTGCCCCCTATACTCTCATCTGAAGAGGTTACACTCACCTTTTTAGACCTTCTAAGACTGAAGGGAAAGGGATTGGTCTCTCCTTGATGTTTTAAAAGAAACCATTTCCCCAAAGTGTACAGTTTCATTTACTAAACATTCCAGAGATACTTGTTGGACTGAACAGAATTCTTTGGCTTCCTGTGTACATAATAACACTCTGCTGAATGTATGATTTCCTTTAGCCCACCTTTGCTTTTTTGCTGAAATCAGATTTTTTTTTTGGCAAGGATTTCCACAAGCACTAAGTGGTTATAAAAATCATCACTTCTGCACCAGAAAAGATGATGGAAAAGGTCTGCAGGTATATTGTCACTGAAACAACTTACAGTCTAGAATACTCACACATGCATCAGAGGGGGCCTAGAGTAACACAGTAGCCCGACTGCTCTGATGTTCTTGGATCAAATTCTGTCTGCCGGCATCTGGGGCAAATGTATTATCTCCTTCTGACTCTGTCCCAAAATGTCTGAGGACAGGAGGACACATCAATGTGACAAGTAACATGATCAAAGAACACAAGGACAAACTGTCTATAAAACCTGGGTCTAAGACGTGAACAACTGCTTCCCAGAAGAACTTACTCTTCAAACCACTGCCATGCTCTATGAACAGAATAACTAAAACACTGGCCAAGATGCCACTGGCTGTCAGTTTCCCAAATTTGATACAATTTTTTTCACCATCTACCTGGGGTGAGGTTAATTCTTCCTAAGGCCAAATACATGGTTCTAATAAATCAGAATAATTAAGAATGATTTCACTATTTCTTCTGAAAATATTTTCTGGTAATATATTCTTAGGAAGAACATTAAATTTATTTTTAAAAGAAATGATCTTTAAACTTATCTGACTTAATCAAACCTCCAATTTCAGATTCATGCTCTTCAGTACCAATTTTTAAATTTTCAAAAGCCCCTTCTGATGCATTTGATTAGTTTTTTGTGTTTTCTGAATGTTAGTTGACCTTGACTACAATGCAGTTAAAAGTGATAAAAAACTTTCAAGAACGTTCATCATTAAAGCAAGATCTTTCTGGAAATTGATGTTAGCTAATCCCTTTTCCAAATCAGAATTAGTAATAGAATGAGAAAAATGCATGTATATAACCCAGGATAAACATGTAGCAGCTCCTATATTCCATGCCACCCTTCTCCATCCCAAGACTGAACCCAATTCAAATAGTTTCAAGTTATTCAGCAAATATTTATAATTTGGTTTGATTTCTTTTAAATTGGTGATACATAGAATACCTCCTATTCAGAAATGTTTTTAAAAGATCGACTTACTTGATCAGATATTAGATTGTCAGGTAATAAGTGCACTCATTTATTTAAACAGTGCCAAATAATGATTTTAGGGATATTTTCTAACTATTCCCTGGATATTCCATCCAGACATTCTTACCAACATGGGGTAACAGTACCATCAGAATAAAATGCAGAAATCTCACCTTCAGATAAAATGAAAAAGCCCCTGCCCTGAAGGAACTTTAATCGTATTGGCAGAAAGAGCCAAGGTTGACACCAATCATTTTACAGAAAAAAAAATTCTGTGCCCAGGGATCATATTGCAGGGTGAGGCCTGCTTGGTTATGTCTCCACTACTATCAAGTCTTAATCTGTGTTAGGATTAAGAGTGTAAGAGATAATTTTAATTCTAATGATTTAGTCTGAATTCCTATTTATGCTGCAGGATTTCACTACTTGTTTCACTTTATAAATGGAGGACTTCTTTTCAGTCTGTTCTATCTCCCTTAACAGAAAGTGAGTTATCACATGTACCAAGATCTGAACTTTTTTTTTTTTAGGCTATTGGGGTTAAGTGACTTGCCCAGGGTCACACAGCTAGTACATGTCGAATGTTTGGTCTGAGGCTGGATTTGAACTCAGGTACTCCTGACTTCAGGGCCAGTGCTCTATCCACTGCGCCACCTAGCTGCCCCTTACATGTGTGAAGATCTAATACAGATAGGCTTTGGAATGGAAGGATTTGGATGTGGGATGTCAGACTTAAACTGTAATAGTTGGATTAACCACAAAATGGTGAATTTGTCTTGAAATTATCAATGACTTGCAACATCCATCTTGGACACCAGATGACAGTGAATTACCACACCATTATCTTAGAAGACAATTTACTGTTCAATAAGCATTTTTAAAAAAACATCTACTATGTTCCAGGGTTTGTTGTAGGTGCTGGGGATACAATGACAAAAATTAAAGACCTCTGCCCTGATAGAATTTGAACTTGCATTCTAATTTTCAAAACACACACACATGATATTATACTACATTACCTTATCTATCTATATTTGTATATATAAAACATTAATAAAAAGCAAAGTAATGGCGAAGGGTTTCTAATAAGCAGGGAGGGATCTGGAAAGACCTAACATATAGGAAGAAGTGGCATGTTATCAGAGCTTTGAAGGAAAGGAGGGGTTCTAAACTTCAGAGCTGAGGAGGTAATTCATTCCGCACATAGGAAATAGCCTTTGCAAAGGCATGGAAGTGAGAAATAAAGAGTAATGGATGAAGAACAAGAAGACAAATTTGTTTGGACCACAGAATGCATGAAAGGGAATTCTACATGATAAAGCTAGAAAGGTAGATTTTAGCCAGGTTATGAATTTCATTCAGTTCAAAGAAAGGAGTGTTTGATCCCAGAGGTGTTAGAGACCAGGGTGGGGGGAGCACTGGAGTAGTTTATTAGACATGGGAGTGACATGAGCAGACATGGAATCTAGCATGCTTTGTAAAACTGAGTGGAGGAGGGATTGCAGAGGGGAGACACATTAGGCAGGGAGACCAGTTTGGAGTCTATTGTAATTGTCCAGATGACAAAAGATGAATTTGCATGAGTCAGTCAGTCAACAAACACTTCCTATGTGCTAAACACTGTGCTGAGCATGGGGAATATAAATACAAAAAGAAAAAAAGACAGCCCCTGTCCTCCAGATGCTTACCTTCTAATGGGAGAAGACAGAAGAAAAAAAAAAAAGGAAGATGAAAAGCTATAGAGGTTGGGCTGAGTTGCAATGTAGGGCCAGGTTGTCACAGGAGAGGAAACTGGAGAGGAATTATCCATGGCTGGCCTGAGCCCCTTCTTCATTGTAGGCTCTGAGAGGACCCATTCAATCAAAGGGAGAGACTGCAGAGAGGAAGGGTACCTCCCAGGGAGACATTCCAGGCCTGGAGTGAAACTTCAGGATGAAGAGTTGAAGCATGAGGGACAGCTAGGTGGTGCAGTGGATATAGCACAGGCCCTGAAGTCAGGAGGACCTGAGTTCAAATCTGGCCTCAGACCAAATACTTGACACTTACTAGCTGTGTGACCCTGGGCAAGTCACTTAACCCCAACTGCCTTAAAAGAAACAAACAAACAAAAAAAAAGAGTTGAAGCATGGTGTACAGGAAGGCTAGAGTGAAGAGAAGACATTTTTTTAATAGTTGACTTTTTTTTATTAACACAGGTGTATTTACTTGTCTTCTGGCTTGTTGAAGAAGTGGATTAAACAACACTTGCCACAATAATGTTTGTCAAAATGGCTAGCCATAAAGACTCTAGCACCACATTCATCAGAAGGGCACTCTCATTGAAGGAGGCTAATCTTGCCATTCTCGTCAAGCTTATAGTGCTTCAGAACAGCAAGCTTAACCTGCTTTCTCTCATGCTTGTTCTTTTTGGGAGTGGTATAACATTTCTTCATTCTCTTCTTGGCACCACCATGAAGCCTCAGAGCAAGATGAAGGGTAGACTCTTTCTGAATATTGTAGTCAGACAAAGTATGTCCATCTTCCAGCTGCTTGCCTGCAAAAATCCATCTTTGTTGATCAGAGGGAATGCCTTCCTTATTTTGTATCTTGGTCTTGACATTTTCAATAGTATCGGATGGTTCAACCTCAAGAGTGATGGTCTTCCCCATCAAAGTCTTCATGAAAATCTGCATCGTGGCACTGAGTCTACTCATTGATGATGGATCCGAAAGAGAGCTTTTTGTTTCAAAACTAATTACATAAGGGGACAGAGAGACAATGAGGAGTATTAGATACATAGATAGTCAACAATCAAGAAGAATTCAATAAAGCACCAACTATGTGCCATGCACAAAGAAAAGTGAAAGATTGTCCCTGTTCTCAAATACTTTACGGTCTAATTTCAGAGACAACATACCAAGAAACTATGCAGGAACAAGATATAACTAGGAAACTTGGTGATAATTAAGAGAGTAAAAAACACTAACATTTAGGGAGATCAGGAATGGTTCCTTATAGAAGATGGGGTTTTAACTGGGAATTGAGGGAAGCCAGGAAAGAGAGACGTGGAGATGGGGAGGGAGAGGGTTGCAGGCATAAGGGACAGCAAAGTGAAAATGCCTGGAGTTGGGAGGAGTGTCTTGTCCAAGGACATCAAAGAGGCCCGTTTTACTGGTCAAAGAGTCCATGGAAGAGAGAGACAGAGACAGAAAGGCAGAGAGACAGAGAGAGACAGAGAGAGAGATAGAGAGAGAGACAGAGAGAGAGACAGAGAGACAGAGAGAGAGAGAGAGAGAGAGAGACAGAGAGAGAGGGAGAGGGATTTCAAAATTGCTTACTAAGTGTCAGGAGCTGCAATACCAAAGGAAATAATGAAAAAAGTTACAAAGGGACAATTACATGTTTGGAACTCAAATTCTTTTATAAAGCAGCAGTCATTACCTATTTGGCATTAGTTAACAAACAGAGCAGTAGACCAATGGAACAGACCAGAGCAACAATGGATTTTCATATCCCATATTTAATAAACCTGAAAACATAAATTACTTAGGAATGAAATTCCTATTTGATAAAACTGCCAGGATAACTATATTGTGAGCAAAACTGAACAAAAAGGTATACCAAGGCATGTTGTCTCTGAGCAAGATAACATTCATTAACAGTGATGTGTATAGCTGTCAATAAATGTCAATGGCTTGCCTCAGTTTATGCCAAAATGAAGATGCAACTCATTTTCATAAGCATAGAACAAAGAAGAGAACAGAAATCATATCATTAGTTAATGAACAGGCAATATCATGGGGTCAAGGGATCGTGATTGGTTACATTAAAGAAAGTAGGTTTACACACTCCTGCAATAGAGACTCACTGTCTCTAAGGAATGTTTTTGTGAATTTATGGATCCCAGATGCATCCAGAGGTCTT
The DNA here is from genome assembly GCF_003287225.1 of Phascolarctos cinereus. NCBI lineage: Eukaryota > Metazoa > Chordata > Mammalia > Diprotodontia > Phascolarctidae > Phascolarctos > Phascolarctos cinereus. The sequence continues at coordinate 57,731,503 of NW_027556291.1, read as the reverse complement.
TTTCTGTGTTTCTGAACACAAGTTTTAATTCAGATCATCACAGTGTCAATATAATATTTTGTTGAAATAAATACTGCTTATTATAAATGTTTGGTTATTGTTTTTTAAATTATCGTATCCTTGCCTATATATTCCTGCAATTGACCCAATAAAGAAAACATGAAATAATGTGCATCCCCTGAGTGTATCGTGGTTTTCTAGGACCCCTCACAAATCTTCCCACTGGGACCTATTGTGTCTCTGGACTTAGAGCCCTGGGCCTAGAGGTAGAAAGAGCTGCATTCCAGTTTTATCTTAGACATCTAACTAGGTTTGTGACCCTGGACCACTCTTTTTTTTAGCTTTCTGGACCTCACTGTCCTCTGCTCTAAAAAGAAGAATGATAACAGCAACTGGCTCAGCTGGTTGTAGTGAGGATCAAATGAGCTCACAATGCAAAATGCTTTGCCAACCTTAAAGCACTTTACAACTGCTACCTATTAGGTATGTCATAAGGCTTGTTCCATCCTTAAAATTCACTGGGCTAAAAGGCCACTATGAACTCCAATCTTCCACAGTTGTGACATCCCTCTGTTTCAATACTTGTGGACTCTGACAGTCTCTTCTCCTGGGCACTTAAAATCCTAGATAAAATCTGTTTTCCAGCTTGGTCTAAGGTCCCACCCTCTTGTGACTGGCTACGATTTGGGGACTTTGGAGTCCATTTTTTTTTTTTTTGGCAATTCACTGCTTATGGTTCTTAGCAATATTGTGATTTAAAGCATAGAGATATGCCTTTTCCAATCTTGTCAAATGAAGCATTTTGTAATAAAATAAATACTCTGAATCCCCTGCCTAGAAAAGAAATAATAGTACTGGACTTACCTGATTTCAAGTCACTATATGGAAATGTTGTTCATAATTCCAAATTTTGCTCCTAGAAGATGGATAGATGTTCCAGGCCTTTCACTTTTTCTCTTGGATTTCCTGAGATTTAATTAACATCATCAACTCCATGTTAGCAATTTTTTTTTTCTGAAATAAAGTCTGCTTATCATACCCTAATTATATTGAATTGTTGTTTTAAAAATTATTGTATCCTTGCCTATACACTGGGGTAATTAACAGAAAAAAATAAATTTGTGAAACTAAAAGAATTCTCTGAACATTTATTTTTAATTTTTGAGGACACTGTCCCCTCTGTCCCCTCCTCCCCAGCACTCAGGACAGATACCATCAGAGGCTCAGGACTTCAAGCCCTGGGCCTAGGGTCAGAAAAAGCTGCATTTACATCCACCCTCAGAAACAGACTAGGGTTGTGACCCTGGGCGGTTCTCTGGGGCTTTATGACCCTCACCTTCTTCTCCTCTAAAATGAGGAGTGATCTTAGCAGCTAACAGACAGCTTTCTCAGGAGGAGAACAGCAGCCAGTATTTTACATCCTTTTTTGAGATAGTCGAGGTCACTCTGACTTGCCCTGTTGTGAGGGCTCTTCTACCTCTGATAGCCCTCCAGTGAAGTGCCCTCCCGGCTCTGACATTCTCTTCTCCATGGCAACTCCTAGCCCAGACATTCTCTGCGTGTTCTCAGGTCTCTACAAGCCCTGACATTCCGTGTTCTAAGGCCTCACCCTTTTGCGACATGGTAGGCTTTGGTGTCTTCTGAGTTCATGTATTTTACTGAAAATGCAGTGGTTTACAAAGAGAAATGGAGGCCCTTTCAAATCCTTTCCAATTAACCCTTTAATGTTTTGAATAAACACATACTGGGGATAGGGCCGCTGTTCTCGGGAAGCCTGGGACTGAGATTGCTGCTGGGGTTGGGGGAAGGGGTGCCTAGGGGCTGCACAAGAGACTTAGGGGGCGCCTGGAGCTGCTACTCGGGCTGCGGAGGAATCTGTTGGTGCATAATCGGCAGAGAATGGGTCAGTTGGGGAGACTGAGGCTGTTGATGTGGCTATTTGAATACCTGTAACTGTGCCTGGGGCTGCTGGGCTCGGCCAAGTGGTCCCCTGGGGCAGGTTCAGGCCGCGGGGCTGGCGAGAGAAGGGTGTGGGGGGGAGGGGCTGAGGCTCCAGCAAGCGCATCGGGGTTGACCACAGCACCGTCCGGGCTGCGCTGCTCTCCCTCCCTTTTGGGTAACACCATACCTCGTACTTGACTTGGTTGTACCGCACCGTTCCCTGCACACGCGGCCCTTAGGCCTGGGGAAGGTTGGCACGGGCTCCCCTCCTTGGGCAGGGGCAGGTCCGTGCCCACCTTAAGGAGGTGCTGGGCACAGGCAGCTAGAAGCACCTGGGGCGCCTCCTTCCCCGGGGGCTGCCGCCTCCCCGGCTCCCCCCAGCCAGTGTGGCCGGGTTGGTGGGGCGCCTGGCAGAGACACGCCTCTTATGCAATAATGAAACAAAAGGCCCGCAAGCGGCCTGGGAGAAAGGGCAGGTAAGATTGGGCCCCAGGTCATGACATGGGCTTGGACAGATTTGGGAGAAATAGTGGAGGATGGGAGGGCCTGGCGTGATATAGTCCGTGGGGTCAAGAAGAGTCGGACAAGCCTGAATGACAGAACAATAAAGGAGCTAATTCCAACAGGGTGTAGTGGGAAAACCTGGATCTGGATCCTGTCAGCCCCGCCCCTTTCTTCCCCTAGGTAGGCCTCAGTTATTCTATCCTAACTCCAGGCCAGGAAACTTTCAAACATGAAGGTTCGAACCTAAGCTTGGGTTATAGGACAGCCAGGCTTCAGAAGACTCAATAACTCATCAATTGTGAGCAGGAATTACTCTGGCTTTTGTGTAGGTGTGTGTGGGGGAGGGGGCAGGGCGAAGTTGTCCCCTAAAATATTTGTTTTCTTGACACTTTATAGTCCAAAAATTTCATAATTTCTGAAAAGCTATTTTTTATGTATATGTATACACACACACACACACACACACACATTTTTTTCCTATAAAGGTAGTATAATGGAGTGGAGAGTAATATTTCCTCCTTATCAAAATTAGGTAAAACAGACAGCTAGGTGGTGCAGTAGATATAGCTCTGGCCTTGGAGTCGGGAGGACCTCAGTTCAAATCTGGCCTCTGACACTTGACACTTCCTAGCTGTGTGACCCTGGGCAAGTCACTTAACCCCCATTGCCTCAGTCAAAAAAAGAAAAAAAAGTTAGGTAAAACAACAAAGTTTCTTTCTAGTTATATATTTGGTACCGCTCATTAGTTCATAAGGTTTTTTTTTTTTGCTCCTGCAGGTACTTTATGCTGAAATTGTAACCTGGAATTGCATCTCAGAATATGTGGTATCTTTTGTGTTAATTTTTTTTTGATAAATCTTCTGTGTTTATTGGATCCTTTGCATCTGTACATCTTGTTTTTGCCCCAAAGGCATTAGAAAGCAACTGATTTCTATCTGTCAACTAGGGTCTTTTTGGTATATGGCACCTGAGTGACAGAAAGTGTAATGTTGTACATCCAGGACAGTTACTTTGAATAGTTCCTACACTGTAAAAATTTGCTTTTTGTTCATTGTTTTAATGTTAAGAAAATGATTCTGTTAAACATTTTCCCCCTGCTATGAAACTGAAACTCAGTTTCAATGTTTGTCTAAAAAAATTATGGATGTCATTTCCAGAAATATCACTACTCTGGATTAAAATCTTTTTGTAAAAGCAACAAGTCATTCACGTGGTTACGCAAAGTTTTACAAAGTTCAAATTATAATGAAGCATCATCCATTGAAGCTATTTTACTATTCAGTGTGTAAATCTGTTGAGATGAGACATATTTCACTGTTCTGGGGGGATAAAAGTAAATATTTTCATTCTGTTCAGCTAAAGAAAATGGAGAGGGGTAGACAAGACCAGCTTTCAGGGCGATAAGGAAATCAACAGCGCTTCATGAACAGAACACAATGCTTAATAAAGTGTTGCAAGCTCTCTGTTCTTCTACACCTCAAAATTCCCTTACATAAAGGCCCCATCTTGACTCAGGAATTCTAGGACATTGCCAGTTTGAGTCCTCCCTTGAGTAGGTGTGTAATAACAAAGTCTCTTCAGGACATGCTCCATTCACATCCTTCAGGATTGGTTCTCAGGTACAGCTCCAGGAGTTCTGGGCTGAGGGTCTCAGCTCATTGTTGGTATAGAGCTGGAGCATGGGATCCAGTGGGAACTGGAACTCAGAGGGGTTGGTGGTTTGTCTGGTTGCTAAGGGACTAATTGTTGTTGTTGTTGAGTTCTGTCCCCTGTACATGACCCCATGGACTTTGCTCATGGTGTTTTCTTTGCAAAGATACTGGATTGTTTTGCCATTTCTTTGTCCAGTGTGTCTCCATTAGACAGATGAGGAAATGAGGCAAATAAGGGTTAAGTGACTTGCCTAGGGTTACACAGCTAGCAAATGTCTGAAGCTGTATATGATCTCAGATCTTCCTAATTCCAGACCCAGTGCTCTATCCACTGAACCACCTAGCTCCCCCTAGAGGGGACTATTAGCAAGAGACTAATAAGATCCTCAGAACTAATACTGATTGGGTAGATCCTTTGGCTCTGACCATGGCTGACCATAGTTAACCCCCCATTAGTGAGCATGGTTAGTGGAATCAGGAGCCAACCCAGGTCAGGAACAATGGTGCTATTGTCCTAACATGAACCTGGGTCATTTTCACTCTCACCTGGCCCACCAATCTTTGCTGCCACTGCATCACCTCCTTTCCTCTTTCCCTCTCCAAACCTTATTTTGTGCTCTATTAATATAATCAGTTTTGGAAATGTTTTTCTCTTGGAGTTTTCTAGAAATAGATTCCTTACTGCTCCCAGTGTGAGTGGTGGGGAATAAATACTTGATTTCAGAAATAATGATGATATTGGAGTAGGAACAGCAAAGTCCTATTTTCCCCCCAGAACAGTGAGGCCCCATCCTTTCCCTATATCCTGATTAGGCAACCCTTTCCCCTATATTCTTAGCCCACATGCTGAGCAGACAACTACTTTCCCCATATGCTGAATAAGCAACCTCACCACTTGGGAAGAATACCAAGGCCAGAGTCCTTCCAAGCAGGGCTTTATTGTTGTAAAAGCAAACGGAACCAAGCAGCTCAGGATACTGGTTGGTTGGGTGGAAGGAGAATGGGGACTTGCTTATATCAGAGTTGAAGGGGGAGTAACTTATGGAAATTTGCTATGGCATAATCTTTGTGCTATGCAAGCAAAAAAAGGCTTGCACCCATGCTGTTCTAGGTCTTCTGAGTGGCTGTCTTGAAATAGCCATACTTTCATTCTCTAGAATCCCTTCATTACCATATTCATGAGATGTAAACGGAGACTTTGACATCACATAAGTTACTATCAGGTATTAAGGAGTCTCATTGGGCTTGTGCAGTCTTGGGAAAGCCCCTTGACCGCAAGGTTGCTGATGATAGGGTGGGCTATGGAGTGGTGAGGTTGCCTATTCAACATATGGGGAAGTAGTTGTCTGCTCAGCATATGGGGCTAAGAATATAGGGGAAAGGGTTGCCTAATCAGGCTATAGGGAAAGGATGGGGCCTCACTGCTCTGGGGGAAAAATAGGACTTTGCTGTTCCTACTCCAATGTGGTTGTTGATAGCTTAAGTATTTTCCTTTCAAAACTGACTACTTATCTTTTTGACTACTTATCTATTGGGAAATGGCTTTTGATCTTACAAATTGGAATCAATTCTTCATTTATATTGGATAGACCTTAAACAAAGAAATTTCTTGAAAAGTTTTTTTTCTTGCTTAACTGTTCCCTTCTAATTTTACTTATTTTGGGTAAAATATATCAAATCTTTTAAAATTTTATATAATCTTGATTTTCCATTTTATGCTCTTTATTGTGTGGTACCTAGAAATCAGTGAACGAGACCCAGACGTAATTTAAAATGTGGATTTATTATCGCGTGGCTGCAAAGGGTATGCACACCCAAATCAAGCAGCCCCAATCAGGGGTTGAGCTAGGGTTTATATGGAAACGAGCATGGGAAAGAAATGCCAGGAACACTGATGAGGTAATCCAAAGGTGCAGGTGTCTTTGGGGGCTATGGGTGGGAAAGTACAGGGAGTATACCGGAGAGGGAGGGAGATGACAGAGGTATGGATCTTTGGAGTCTGGCAGGAGGAAGAGTCCTTTTGCTGGCCAAGGACACCCCTCTCCCTCTGTCTTGATGAGAGAATGCTCTGCAACAAAGGAAAGCTTTCTCACAAGACAGGAACTTACTAAGGAATTGGGAGGCTTCCAGAGACATGATCTGAGGGCTGGGGCCTGAGCAGCCCAGCTCTGTGCTGAGGCCCATGCATGAATAACTGCTAGGCACAGTGTCCTTGGGCTGGGGGGTGGTTGTCAGAGACAGTGTTTCTGAGACTAGGGAGAAATTGGGGCACAAGTACAATCACAAGCTCCTGAGCACCCCATCATTACAGGTCAGAGATCACACAAACCAGACCAGGTGTCCTGGCCTCTGGTATAAACATAATTATCTAAAGCGATTATATTGCAAGCTTTCTTATCCATTTGAGTTGGAGGTATGGGCTGTGCTGAGCTATGCAAGAGTACATTTCATTTAGGAGGAGAGAGGTCTGGGGCAAGATTAAGCACGAATTTCTGTTTTTCATGGCTTAAATGGTACCTAAATTTTACTTAAATGGTAAAATAATGTTCTGCATTACAATTGTTTGATTAGTCATAAAATCTTCCCCTCTTCATAGATCTGAAAAGTGATTTATTCCTAACTTCTGGGTTTTTGTTGTTGTTGTTGTTGTTGTTATATGAGCTTTTATATCAGGGTCATTTATCCATTTGGAGCTTACGTTGGTGTGTTGTGTGAGGTGTGTATCTGTAAAGTCTGATGTCCTTATGCAATGGGATTTTCAGTGTCCCCAAACAGAGGAGCTAATTTGAACCTGAAGAAAGAGGCCAGAAGCTCCAGACTGATTATAGATAATAGTTTAATTAATTGAATTACTTACATTAGGGGCCAGTCTGGGGTGGCTGCTGGATGAAACAGTCTTAATAATGTATCAATCCCCACAAAAACCTCAGAAAAGCCCGGTAATAATTATAGAAATCAGACAAAGGGAGGAGCTATAGAGTGCTTCCCTGAAGATGGGTGGATATTTTGGGTTTTCTCCTTAGTAATGAGTTTATTTCTAAGCTTGAGCATGAAGTGAATGCCCAAACACAGGGTTGTGTACTGGTCATGAACTAGTCACTGTGTCCATGTTATAGTTGTTATTAATCACATTATCTGAGTTATGACTCAGTATATAAGTTATGGTTTTTACTGGTTACCATGTCTGGATTTCTACTGGTCACAGTGTTTAAGTTATGGCTTTCACTTCTCACTGTGCTTTATGGCTTTTCCCCAATCAGAATCTAAGTCTAATTTCTTGCAAAATTTTCTCTAGTTTTCTAACGATTTTTTGTCAAATAGTCTTTCCCCTGTAGCTGTGGTCAACATTATGCCATTGTGATTGTTTTCTGCTGCACATTGTATATCTGATCTGTTTGATTGACTGACCTCTCAGTTTCTTCACAATCACCAAGTATTTTAACAATTACCACTTTGTAGTACAGTTTGAGATCAGGTACTGATAGAGCCCCTTCTTGGCTATTTTGTTTTCATTGTTACACTTAAGATTCTTGACCTTTTTTGTTCTTCCATATAAAATAGGTTGTCATTTTTCCTACCTCTGTAAAATATTCCTTTGATAGTTTGATTGGTACAGCATTGAATAAGTAAATTAGTTTAGATGGTACCGTCATTTTTGTTATATCCAGTGAACCTATGCATGAGCAATTACTGTTTTTCCCACTATGCAGCAATCTTTCTTCTTACAAAGAGTGTTTGATAGTTGGATTCATATAGTTACTGGTTGCATCTTGGAAGTTACTCTCATAAATATTTTATAACTTCTGTAACAGTTTTGAATATATTTTCTTTTTCTTGTTCTTCCTGATGGATTTTGTTCTGACATACAAGTATGTAATAATTTATATGGATTAATTTTATGTTCTACAAATTTAATGATTTTATTGTTTTCATTATTTTTTTGTTGACTTCTTAAGATTTTCTATATAAACCACCATGTCATTTACAAAAAGTGATACTATTCTTTCCTCTTTGCCTATGCTCACTTCCTCTATTTCTCTCTCTCTTTTTTTCTTATTGCAACACCTAGTATTTCTAGCACTCTGTTATATAGTAGTGGTAATAATAGTCATTCTTACTTATTTATGATTTTATTGGGAAGGCCTTTAACTTTTTTCCAGTACATGTTATTTTTGCTCCTGAATTAAGATAGATAGTATTTTCTCCGTTTAAAAAGGGTCCATTTTTTACTGTACTTTCTAAAAGATTTTATAGAAATTAGTATTGGACTTGTGCAAAAGCCTTCTAATTGTCTAATGATATAATCATATGGCTCTTATTTTTATATTATTAACATAATTTATTATATTCGTAGACTTCCTTATGTTCAATCAATTCTGTATTCTTAGTATATAGCCATAGGTTGTAATCTTTTTAATATGTTGTTGTATCCTACTTTCTAATATTTTATTTAAAAATTTTACATCAATATTCAAAAGGTCTATTAATGTATACTTTTCTTTCTTTGTGTTGTCTCTCCCTGATTTAGAGAGCAAGACCATATCATAGAAAAAAATTGGAAGGATGCCTTCTTTTCTTATTATTGAAAACTGTTTATATGATATTGAAATGCCTGGAATGTCTTTATTTTTACCTGTTAGAATCCCTGGCTTTCTCTAAGTAAGAGATCAAATCCTATCTTCTTCAGGTTCCTCCAATTCACCTCTAATTAAAGCTTCTCTTCTAAGGTTATCTTCTTTCTACTCTCTATGTATCATTTAAGTACCTCTTTGTTTACATGCTCTCTCTTCCATTTGATTTTAAGGTCTTTGAATATAGTAACTATTCTGGTATATTTACCTATCTTAGAGAGAGAGAGAGAGAGAGAGAGAGAGAGAGAGAGAGAGAGAGAGAGAGAGAGAGAGAGAGAAAGAGAGTGAGTGAGAGAGAGAGAGAGAGAGAGAGAGAGAGAGAAAGAGAGTGAGTGAGAGAGAGAGAGAGAGAGAGAGAGAGAGTTATTCTAAGGGGTGTCTGTAAAGCTCAATTCAAACTTAACTTTATCTTTCAGATATGAACTTTGACAGAGAGGCCATCATGAAAATGTAACCCAGGTTCCCTTTCCTTAAAGTATTGCTGTGGAAGACTCAAGCAGATCCTAACCCAGAATCAACAGGTTTGGTGACATCTGCTTGAACTTGCCTTTGGAGACTTCTGGGCACTGAAATCCAGAATAAAGACATTTGTCTTGTATCTTCGCACCAGGCATGAGGAAGTACACTGGCAGGATTGAGCTAGCTCTTATTTCTACACACTGGCTCTCTTGGGTTTCTGTTGGGTTTCAGTGGTGGCCACATGGAACTCAGAAATTCTGGGACACTGGCTATTGTGACTCTACCACTTTTTTCTGCACTTTCTTACAGGTAGAAGAGACAGGAGATACAAAGGTCTGAAGCCCTCAGATATAGTCACAGAAGTCTGTATTCACACAGGCCATTTTCCTTCCAGTTAAGATCCTTCCCTTCTCTCCTGAATTGTCACATATATTCTATTTCTAAGTATAAACAAGTAAAATCCATTGCCCACTTGTATGGTGTGAGTACAGGTGATGCGCAGCAAGATTTTTGGAGCAAACATTACTAATAAAGTCTACAAAATAAACCCAGAGAAATCACTAGCATTTCTATTTAATCATTTTAAACCTCAATAAATAATTAAAATTGGAGAAACATTTAGAATATGAAGACACATAATGGAAAACGTCAGGGATGAAGGAGGAATCAGAAACAAAAGAATTCAATAACCCAGTTTTTAATAAATACCTACGCATAAATTGATTAGAAAAGAACTCCATATTTGATTTAAAAAAAGTACTAGGAAAGATCATATACGTTTCACAGATATGGGTAGAAGAAGTAGTCTTAACCAAACATGGAACAGAGGAAATTATTAATGATAAAATAGATAATCTTGATTACATGAAACTGAAATAATTCCATACAAATAAAATCAATGCATCTTGGCTAAGAAGGGAAATGATCAAATTGGGGAATATCCCTTACATCAGATATCTCAGATAAGTATTTTGTTTTGAAGATATGCAACTAACAGATACTATATATACATATATACATATATACATATGTGTGTGTCTGTATGTGTGTATATATATGTATACACATATGCATACACATACACATATACATACATATATGTGTATGTGTATATATATATATATATATATGTATATATATATATATAAAAATAATCTTGGAGTGCAACTCTGATGAGCTGGCCATTGTTTGAATGCCAAAAGTATGCTTGCAAAAAAATAAAAACAAAACAAAACAAAACAAAAAAAAGTATGTTTGCCAAAAGGACTATTTTATGGAGAACTCACACAGGGCAAGCTCTCACAAGGTGTTCAGAAAAAGCAATACAAGACACTCTCACATTGTATCTTAAGAAATTTGGAATTGATTGCGTGATATGGGAGACACTGGCACAGGACCACTCAGCATGGTGCGTCCTCATCAGAGAAGGTGCTGTACTCTATGAGCGCAGAAGCAGAAGCAGAATTAAAGTAGCTCAAAAGAAACATGATATACACAAATTTAGAGAAGCCACCCCAAATGTTCACATGGACTGTTTGTGCCCAATCTGTGGTAAAGCATTCTGGGTTCATATTAGTCTGATCAGCCATAGTCGGACACACTGTAACTTGACTCTAATATAGTGATGTCGTTTTTGTCCTCTTCAAGAATGAAGGACAACAACCGACTGACCAATCATATATACACTGAAGAAAGTTACTTATGAGAATTCCCACTATATTCCAAAATATTTGTGGTGTCAAAACCAAATCATTCCCTACCGATTTCAGAATGGCTGAAGAACTTGTGGGACATGCACATCATGTAATATACTATGTAGACACAAACAATGAAGTTGGTGAATACATAGAAATATAGAAAGATTTACGGTATCAGATGAAGCCTGAAGTAAACACAATAAAGAAAATGACATAAAGAAAGTGACTCCAACAATGTAAATCAAAAGAACAACCACCAAAAAATCAAAAGTGAATGTTGCAAAGTTACATAGTCCTGGTATGGTTCTAAAGAAGAGATACAAAAAGATACTCTCCCCCTCCTCTTTTGTAGATGTGGCAGGTCCACCATTATGGTACAGGATATATATGATCAGGCATTTTGGATGTATTTATGAATATTGTGGAATTTGCTTCTTTTTTATTTTTCAAAAAAGTTTTGGAGGGGGAAGAAGAAGAGATATTGAGAGAAATTTTGATAATTAAAAAAGATATCCACACAACTATGTTTTTCAAAAAATGTTAGGCCCTGTTCAGACAATGAATTGGTGCAGCTTGCTGTAGCTCAGAACTCTGGAACCAAAGTGACCCACCTGCCTCAGCCTCCCCAGCAGCAAAGATTACAGGGACCAACGTGCCTGGACAAATTTATAAAATAGTTGTGACAGTTGAATTGAGTAGGAGAATATTACAAAAATGACTGATATAAAAACACTTTTTAGAAGGAAAAAGAACAAAATAGTATGGTATAGTTGAAATAGTGATGGATATGAACATGAGGTCTGAGGAAATATAGGTTCAAATTTCATCTTTGACACCTATGAGCTCGAGAACCAGAGGTATGCTACCAAATTTTTCTGAGCCTCAGTATCTTCAGCTTTATAATAGAAATAATAATATATCCCAGGGAGGTTGTGCGAGACAGGTGAGTTATGCATGAGTAGCCCAGACCTGAAGCTGTTAGCCCAACCCTCATTCACGTTCTGGCAGGGCAGGTCCCAGTTGGCATCTGCTTATATCTCTCCTCCGATGTAATAGACATAACAATAAGGGCTTGAGATACTACCATAAGTCATGGACTTCCACTAGTGCATTTTCCCAAGTTGGTATCATTTAGCTGGCCTGACCTTCTTAGTGTCCAGAAATGTGTATAGATATGATACAAAACCATCTCCAACACCAAGAATTACTTGTGTATTAGAATACACACAGAGTCCAGGAGAAAATAGACTCCAGAGTAGAGCACACAGGTAGCAAAGGGTTAACTCCCACTTCCTTGAAGTCCTTTTGCTAGAGTCCTCAAGATATTCTCCTTACATATGGTGTAGCTTTTCTGCTGGGCTCCTTGTAAAGCCTTACCTCTGGTTGTCCTCATGGTATGGAATCTGCCCTCTCCTCTTGATGCAGACATTCACACTGCCTGCTGGAACACTGCTAGGTTATTCATGAAAAGTCCAAATCCTCCGATCCTATAGAATTCACAAGGTTCTACTTTGTTTGAGAGGAGGAGGGAGGGAAGATGAGACTGAGAGGATGTACCTCCTTACCTCCTCCTCAAGTGATTCCTGCTGAAGGACTTGGCTGGAGGCTTCTACTAATGAACTGCTGGAAACTGAAATGCCCTGATCCCAAACTAGCTACGGGTTGCTCACACCTGCCAGGAATGTGATCATATTCCTCAACCCATCTTCATAGACTTCCTGTCACCCTTAGTAAAAGCTGTCAGAATGTTGGAGAAGATGTGGGAAAATTGGAACACTAATGCATTGTTGGTGGAGTTGTGAAATGATCCAACCATTTTGGAGAGCAATTTAGAAGTATGCACAAAGGGCTATAAAAATGCATGTATGCTTTGACCCAGTAATAGCACTTCTAGGGCTATATCCCAAAGACATCATACAAATGGGAAAAGGACCCACATGTACAAAAATATTTATAGCAGCTCATTTTGTAGTGGCAAAGAATTGGAAATTGAGAAGATGTCCACCAATTGGGGAATGGCTGAACAAGTTGTGGTATATGAATGTAATGGAATACTATGGTGCTATAAGAAATGATGAATAGGCTGACTTCGAAAAAACCTGAAAAGACTTGCATGGTCTGATGCTGAGTGAAGTGAACAGACCCAGGAGAATGTTGTACACAGTAACAACCATGTTGTGCGATGACTAATAGTGATAGACTTAACCATTCTCAGTAATACAAGGATCTAAGACATCTCCAAAGTCCTCATGACGGAAAATGCTATCCACATCCAAAGAAAGAACTATGGAATTTGAATGCAGATTGAAGCATACTATTTGCTATTTTTTTCTTCTGTTGGGTTTTCTTTCCTCTTTCTGGTGGTTCCTCCTATTGGTTCTAATTCTTGCTTACAACATCACTAACATGGAAATATGTTTAATAAGAATGTATATGTGTAGCCTATATCAGATGGTGCATCATCTTGGGGAGGGAGGTGGGGAAGGAATGGGAGAAAAATTTAAAACTCAAAAGCTTATGCAAGTGATTAGTTTTTTACTTTGAGTAATTTATTTTGATTTATCAACAATCACTTCCATAAGCTTTTGAGTTCAAAGTTTTTCTCCCCCTTCCTCCCCACCATTCTCCCCAAGGCGGTACACAATCTGATAGAGGCTATACATATACATTCCTATTAAGCATATTTTCATATTAGTGATGTTGTAAGTAAGAATTAAAACCAATAGGAGGAACCACTAGAAAGAGGAAACAAAACTCAACAGAAGAAAAAAAAGGAAATAGTATGCTTCTATCTGCGTTCAAATTCCATAGTTCTTTCTTTGGATGTAGATAGCATTTTCCATCATGAGGCCTTTGGAGATGTCTTAGATCCTTGTGTTGCTGGGAAAGGTTAAGCCTATCACTATTAGCCATCGCACAATGTGGCTGTTATTGTTCTCTTGGTTCTGCTCACTTCACTTAGCAACAGACCATACAAGTCTTTCCAGGTTTTTCTGAAGTCAGCCTGTCCATCATCTCTTATAGCACAATAGTATTCCATTACATTCATATATCACAACTTGTTCAGCCATTACCCAATTGGTGGACATGCTCTCAATTTCCAATTCTTTGCCACCACAAAAACAGCTGCTATAAATATTTTTGTACGTGTGGGTCCTTTTCCCATTTGTATGATCTCTTTGGGATATAGCCCTAGAAGTGCTATTGCTGGGTCAAAGGGTATGCACATTTTTAGCCCTTTGGGCATAGTTCCAAATTGTCTCCAAATGGTTGGATCATTTCAACTCCACCAACAATGCATTAGTGTTCCAATTTTCCCACATCTTCTCCAACATTTATCATTTTCCTGTTTTGTCATGTTGGCTAATCTGATAGATGTGATGTGGTACCTCAGAGTTGTTTTGATTTGCATTTCTCTAATCAATAATGATTTAGAGCATTTTTTATATGACTATAGATGGCTTTAATTTCTTCATCTGAGAACTGTCTCTTCATATCCTTTGACCATTTATCAATTGGGGAATGGCTTGTAGTCTTATAAATTTGTCTTAATTCTCTATATATTTTAGAAATGAGGCCTTTATCAGAGAGACTGGTTGTAAAAATTCTTTCCCAATTTTCTACCTTCCTTGTAATCTTAGTTACATTGGCTTTGCGCAAAAAACTTTTCAATTTAATGTAATCAAAATTATCCATTTTGCTTTTTGTAATGTTCTGTCTCCTATTTGGTCATGAATTCTTCTGTTCTCCATACATTTGATAGGTAAACTATTCCTTGCTTTCCCAGTTTGCTTACAGTATCAGCCTTTATAGCTAAAGCATGAACCCATTTTGACTTTCTTTTGGTATATGGTGTGAGATTTTGATCTATGCCTAGTTTCTGCCATACTCTTTTCCAGTTTTCCCAGCAGTTTTTGTCGAAGAGTGGGTTCTTATCCCAGAAACGTGGGTCTTTGGGTTTATCAAATAATACATTACTATAGTAGCTGACTACTTTGTCTTGCATACTTAATCTATTCCACTGATCCACCACTCTATTTCCTAGGCAGTACCAAGCAGTTTTGATGATTGCTGCTTTATAATACAATTTAAGATCTGGAATGGCTAGGCCACCTTGCCCTGCATTTCTTTTCATTAGTTTCCTTGATATTCTGGACCTTTTCTTCTTTCAAATGAATCTTATTATTATTTTTTCTAACTCTATAAAATAATTTTTGACAGTTTGATTGGTATGGCACTGAATAAGTAAATTAGCTTAGGTAGAATTGTCATTTTTATTGTATTAGTTCAGCCTACCCATGAGCAACTGATGTTTTTCCAGTTATTTAGATCTGGCTTTGTGTGTGTGAAAAGTGTTTTGTAATTGTGTTCATATAGTTCCTTGTTTCAAGAGGTAGACTCCTAAATATTTTATAATGTCTACAGTAAGTTTAAATAGAATTTCTCTTTCTATCTCTTCGCGTTGGGCTTTGTTGGTAATATATAGAAATGCCAGGTGATTTACGTGGGTTTATTTTGTAGCCTGCAACTTTGCTAAAGTTGTTTATTATTTCAAGTAGTTTTTTTCCTTGATTCTCTAAGTATATCATCACATCATCTGCAAAGAGTGATAGCTTTGTTTCTTCTTTGCCTACTCTAATCCCTTCAATTTCTTTTTCTTCTCTTATTGCTAAAGCTAACATTTCCAGTACAATATTGAACAACAGTGGTGATAATGGACACCCTTGTTTCACTCCTCATCTTATTGGAAATGCTTCTTGCTTGTCCCCATTACATGTGATGCTCGCTGAAGGTTTTAGATAGATGCTATTTATTATTTTAAGGAAGGTTCCATTTATTCCTATGCTCTCTAGTGTTTTTAATAGGAATGGGGGTTGTATTTTGTCAAAAGCTTTTTCTGCATCTATTGAGATGATCATGTGGTTTTTGTTAGTTTTGGTGTTGATATGATCAATTATGCTGATAATTTTCCTAATATTAAACTAGCCCTGCATTCCTAGTATAAAACCTACCTGGTCATAGTGTATTATTGTTGTGATAAGTTGCTGTAATCTATTTGCTAATATTTTATTTTAAATTTTTGCATCTGTATTCATTAGAGAAATTGGTCTATACTTTTCTTTCTCTGTTTTGACTCTTCCTGGTTTAGGTATCAGCAGCATATTTGTATCAAAAAAAGAATTTGGCAAGACTCCTTCTTCACCTATTTTCCCCAATAGTCTATATGGTATTGGAATTAATTGTTCTTTAAATGTTTGATAGAATTTTCTTGTAAATACAAGTTGGGTAAAATAGTTCCTAATTATTGTTTTAATTTCCTCTTCCTTCATGGTAGATTCACCCTTTTTGTTCTTGATACTAGCAATTTGGTTTTCTTCTTTCTTTTTTAAATTAAATTAACCAAAGGTTTATCTATTTTATTGTTTTTTTCCCCATAAAACTAGATCTTAGTTTTATTTAGTAATTCAATAGTTTTCTTGATTTAAATTTTTTAAATTTTTCCTTTGGTTTTCAATATTTCTAATTTGGTGTTTAATTGAGGATTTTTAATTTGTTCTTTTTCTAGTTTTTTAGTTGTATGCCCAATTCATTGATCTCCTCTTTTTCTATTTTATTTATGTAAGCATTTAGAGATATAAAACTTCCCCTAAGAACTGCTTTCTGCATCCCATAAGTTTTGGTATGTTGTCTCATTATTGTCATTCTCTTGAATGAAATTATTGATTGTTTCTATGATTTTTGTTTGACCCAATCATTTTTTAGGATTAGATTATTTAGTTTCCAATTATTTTTTAGTCTATCTTTCCATGGCCCTTTATTACATATAATTTTTATTGCATCATGATCTGAAAAGGATGCATTTAATATTTCTGCCTTTCTGCATTGGATTGTGAGGTTTTTATGCCCTAGTACATGGTCAATTTTTGTGTATGTGCCATGTACTGCCAAGAAAAAGTATATTCCTTTCTATCCCCATTCAGTTTTCTCCAGAGGTCTATCATACCTAACTTTTCTAATGTTCTATTCACCTCCTTAACTTCTTTCTTGTTTACTTTGTGGTTATATTTATCTAGTGCAGAGAGGGAGGTTGAGGTCCCCCTAGTATAGTTTTGCTGTCTGTCTATTTCTTCCTGTAACTCCCTGAACTTCTCCTCTAAGAATTTGGATGCTATACCATTTGGTGCATATGTTTAGTAATGATATTACTTCATTGTCTATGGTGCCTTTTAGCAGGATGTAGTTTCCTTCCTTATCTCTTTTGATTAGATCTATTTTCGCTCTTGCTTTGTCTGAGATCAGGATTGCTATCCCTGACTTTTTTTTTACTTCAGCTGAAACATAATATATTCTGCTCCAGCCTTTTACCTTTACCCTGTGTGTCACTCTTTTTCAAATGTGTTTCCTGTAAACAACATATTGTAGGATTATGGTTTTTAATCCATTCTGCTATCCGTTCCGTTTTATGGGAGAGTTCATCCCATTCACATTCACAGTTATGATTACTATCTGTGTCTTTTCTCCATCCTTCCCCCCTATTTATGCTTTTCTTTCTCCTTTTCCTTTTCCCTTCACTAGTGTTTTTGCTTTTGACCACTGCCTCCTCAGTCTCCTCCCTTTATTATCCCTTTCCTTTTCTTCCCCTTACCTTACTGCTTCTTCCCTTTTATCCCCCTCCTTTTCTTTCCCTTTTCCCTCCTACTGCCTATAGGGCAAGTTAGATATCTATACCTCCCTGATTATGTTATTCCCTTCTTGAGCCAAATCTGATGAGAGTAAGGTTCAAACAATGCTCATCTCCCTCCCTTCTTTCCCTATGCTGTAATAGTTTTTGTTGTCTTTTCCTGTAATGTAATTTACCCTTGTCTGCCTCCTCCTTTCTCAGTACATTTTCTAAGATCAGATTATCCACTTATTGGATCCATTTAACCCACTTGATTAGATTTTTTTATCATTACATCAAAGTCAACTTATATCCACCTCCTTTATGTATACTCCTTTAACATGGTGTAATAACAATATAGTTCTCAAGAATTACAAGTGTCATCTACCCTTGTAGGGATGTAAACAGTTTGCCCTTATTAACAACATATTGTATCTTTCTGTCCCATTTACTTTTTTGTGTCTCTCTTGAGTCTTGTACTGGAAGATTAAATTTTCTGTTGAGTTCTGGTCTTCTTATCAGGAAGGTATGGAACTCCCCTATTTCATTGAATATCCATCTCCTCCCCTGAAAGTTCATGCTCATTTTCTCTGGGTAGTTGATTCTTGATTGTAATCCAAGCTCCTTTGCCTTACAGAATATCATGTTCCATGCCCTACAGTCTTTTAATGTAGAAGCTGCAAGCTCCTGTGTAATCCTATCTGTGGTTCCATGATATTTAAATTGTTTCTTTCTGGCTGCTTGAAGTATTTTCTCTTTGACCTGGTAATTTTGGAATTTGGTTACTATATTCCTTGGAATTTTCAATTTGGGATCTCTCTCAGGAGGTGATTGGTGGATTCTTTCTATAGCTATTTTACCTTCTGGTTCCAGGGCCTCAGGGTAGTTTTCCTTTATGATTTCTTGAAAGATACTATCCAGGTTCTTTTTTTCATCGTGATTTTCAGGTAGACCAATAATTTTTGAATTATCTGTCCTAGATCGATTTTCCAGGTCCATTACTTTACCAATGAGGTATTTTACATTTTCATCTATTTTTTTTTCACTTTTTTGTTTCTGTTGGACTGATTCTTGCTCTCTCATAGAGTCATTAGCTTCCATTTGCCTGATTCTAACTTTTAGAAAATTGTCTTCTTCTATTAGATTTTGTATCTACTTCCCCAATTCGCCAATTGTGTTTTTTTGGGATTTGTTTTCTTCAGTGCACTTTTTTTCCAGTTGCCCAGTTGTGTTTTTTAAGGACTCGTCTACCTCTCTCATTTGACTTTTAAAATCCTTCTTGAGCTCTTCTAAGAAGGCTTTTTGGGCTTCAGACCAGTTCATATTCCCTTTTGAGTTTCAAGATGTGGGTTTGTTGACAATGTTGTCCTCTTCAGAATTTCTGCCTTGATCTTCACTGTTCTCATAATATGAATCTAGGTTACATTTCTTTTTGCTCATGGTGTTTGCTTATTTCTTGGCCTTTAAAGAGATTGAGCTCTCCTGCTGGGGAGTAGAGGGCTCTGATACAAGTTTCTTGTGTTGGGAGCCTAGGTCTTGGTCACTGGCTTTGTGTGCTGGGGCCTCCAATGTTGGCAGTTGGAGGCTGTAGGGTTCTGGCAGCTTATCTCATGTTGGGCTGAAATCAGCAAAGCTGGAACTCTAGGACAACTCTAGGTTGCCTGATTTTCTTGTCCTTTTGCTTTTTTTAGCTCCTTTTAAGTGGATGTTGCAGGGTGTTTATCCACCTAGGGCCATTGGTAATCCTGCTTGTCTTATTTTTGCTGAGACACTGGGAGACCCATTTGATGTAGAATGCCATGGCACCTGGTGGTCTTCTGAGCTGGGTTCCACTGGTTCCCCAGCCCTCACTGAGTTACTCCCGGTCTATGTGTTGGTATTTGCCTGCTCCACCACATAGGTTTCAGGATCTCCTTCCATGCTAAAGTGGGGCATTCCCGCTATCTTGCTGGGACGTCTCCCATTCAGTACTGCTCCCCTTCCCCTAGGGCAAGAAGGGTCATTTCCATTAATCCCTCAAGCTACCTGGGCTACTGGACTGCTGTGCCCCATCTTTCTTCTGGTTCAGCTGTTCCAGGGTTTTTCCTGGGGCAATATTTTCTACACTTTCAGAGGTTGATAGGGGAGAGTGAGAGCGACTACCTTTTTACTCCACCATCTTGGCTCCTGGAAGCAGAATGGAGGTGATTGTTGATAATTCAAAATAAATTTTGAAAATGTCTTCCTTCAAAAAAAAAGTCATAAATGATTCCCACATCTGGTTCACATCTAGTTCACACTTTTGGATTTCTCATTCAATTTCCATGGACTCTTACCTGATACAGGTAAGGCTATGGTAAGAAAAGGCTGTAGAGGGTAGGGAGATCATTGATTGATTGACTTCATCCACATCCAGTATTAAGCACAGAGGATGCTTTACTAGCCTTAAGTGCTAGCTGATAGCAATTGGTATCCCAGAGCTGTAATGGGAACCATTTGGCTCAGACAGCCTTAGAAGGGAGGTAAGGGCACTTATTCTTAGCCCATTTTACAGTTCAGAAGGTGGAGAGATGAAGTGACACCGAGGTGTGCTGGTAAATGTTTATCAACTGGCTCCTGGGGGAGGAATATATCAAACATGTTTAATTTTAATCTATTAACATTTCTATACCACTTTCTTAAGTCTAGACAATCAAAGAAACAATAAATGTAGCCCAAAATTTTAGCATTTCCTCCCAGTAATTAGGTGTCAGAAAAGTATGTCAGGATCTTAGGGAAAAGGTCCTAAACTTAGTATAATATTTTCCTTGGGAAGATGGCTATGTCGTGGCCTGCTTATCTGTCTGGAGAGGAAAGGAAGTATGGCTTGGCATGGGGCAGGCTAAATGTAGGGGGCTAGGTGACTTTGTGCTTACTCACTAAGGAGGCTGGGCAGGGAGAAACACTCCAACAGGCTAAGGAGGAAGTTCCCCAAGGCATTTTCTCTGGAGGTTAGGGAAGTGAGTGCTGAGATGGGTGAAGGGAAGAACTTACAGGTTGTGTGACTTAACTCTGCCTCCATGGCCATCCCCAAACCCATTCCCTTTCCAGACAAGTCATTTTCCTTCTTTGAGGCTCTTTCCCTCCATCTGGACAATGGGCATCATAACAATTATATTTTCCACTGTGGAATCAGGGTGAGATCCCTTACAGGGGTCTTGTGAAGATCAAAAGGGGCATGTGAAGGGTTCTTTGTAATCCTTAAAGCACATGTGATCTGCAGAGCATTCCTTGACATTTAGAGATTTTCTTGGGAAATTCAAGATTTCAGATATGATTTGGCCTAGGGACAGATTTTTGGGTAACTGACTAGGAAGTGATCATTGAGTCTTTGCATGAAATGATGGATGCCATATTTGTTCCTTCTCCTCATTAAATTCTTGTAATCACAGCTGGTTTGCATATCTTCTTTTATGTATTGTTATATAGTTAGCTTCCATCTTTCCCTCCATCTACCTCTATATTTCTTTTTCTCTCTGTCTCTTTTTGTTGATACATATATATTCATATATATATATATTCATATGTACATATACATATGTATGCATTATAAGATTTTTATACATTTGTTATCTCCTATTACATTGTAGTGCCTAAGGATTTAGGTCTGTACCCAGTTGGCTGCTCAGAGCAAAATGGGAAAGAAGCCCCATCCCTCTCTTGGCTGAGGTATCGTCATAATGCCAGCCTAATAAATAGCTAGCATCAGGGCCAGCAACTCAGGATATGAGATTTCCTTGGTAACAGAGGAGTCGCCATGACAACCAGAGATAGAGCCCCTGTGATACAGCTTTCAACAACACAATTCTTCCTCAGTGGGGCTTCAGAGCCTGAAGGGTGGGGCTGCAGCCTAGACCCCATTTTGGGATCCTATCCTCCTCCAAAGACTTTGCCATCATTTCTCTGTCACCCATTCCCCCATGACAAATGAAAAAGAATTAGGATATGGTAAAAATCTTCATGAATTACAGGAAGAGTATATCAATCCTTAAAGCATGACCTTAGCAGTCCTCCCCTATCAGCCTCCACCTTCCCAGGAGTGTGGGATGTACCATCTGACCTATGGCTTCCTGAATGAGGCCTATGTTGATTTCTCTCTGCTGTAGAGACTTTGTCACATCTCCCTTCAATTAGCAGTAGACATAGCTTCTGCACAGTCACTTCAGAGGGAAGAGAGTAGGAGATGGGCATTGAAAATATGCTATTTTTTGTCTTGGTCCAGTCCTAGGTTACAGAGCCCCAAGATTGCAGAGACTCTGCTCAGGACCTTTCCCACTCTGAGACTTCAATAATCATAAAATATAGTGGATGTGAATTCAACCAAGGCATAAAAGGAAAAAGGTGCTAAGGAAGGACCTGGGTAGGAGGCCATGCTTGTTGCTTCTCCACCTCAATGCTTGGTATATAGTAGGTGTTTAATAAATGATTATTGATTGATTAATTGAAGTACAAACCTAGAGGCCTTTCCTCTGTGTCACAGTGAATGAGTGGAATTCGCAGGTAGAGAGGAGGACAAGCATGTTGTGGTATGGGGCTGGCTAGATAGAGTCATCTAAGTGAATTTGTGCTTACTTACCAAGGAGGGCAGCTAGAGTGGTGGGTTGAGGGAAGGATTCTAAAGCTGCAAGGATTAAGTCCTCAATAGCAAGGTTTCTGGAGGCCAGGAGGGCAAGGTCTGAGACAAGTGTGTAATGAAACAACTGCTAGCTGTGTGACTTAACCTTAGCCCCATGGTTATTCTGAAATGAACATTCTTTCCAAGCAGGACATTTCCCTTCTCTGGGCCTCCATTCCTTCATTTGGGCAATGAATATCTTAACACTTGCACTCTCTACCTTACACTTAAGGTGAGAATGCTCTCAAAAGAGCGAAATTCCAGATTTTAGGCAAAATTTCAGAACTATGGACAGCCTCATGTTCACTTGGTTTTGATTTTATTGATTTTACTGAGAAAAGGTAGTGTATTTTTATGATTCTGTGGATTCCAATATACCCCAAGTGACCAGGCAGCTTGTAATCAAGGAGAAGTAGATGTTCCTTTTGCCTTAGACAGGCCATTCTGACCCAGAAAGACCTGGGCCTTCCAGAAGGGAAACATGCTCATAATGAAGAAATGAAGTGGGGATAGGGGTGGGAGCTTTGGGAACACTACCTCCCCATTCCTTTAAGATGATGACACTAGGTTTCCATTGTGGTTCTGATAGCCAGCAGCATTTCTGGGTCCAAAGTGATGGGACTAGTTTGTGCTGATGCCAGATATCAGGAGAAATAGAAGTAAACTGGCTAGGAGGTTGTGGGGCTACACTCACCAGGGTTTCTGTTCTTCTGCCTCAGGGCCAGATGCCCCAGCAGTGGGGCTGACAATATCCTCTTTGACAACCATCTGTTCTCAGTTCTGGTGGAAAAAAAATGGTTTAAGCCTTCTTCAATAGCTGCCTTGATGGCCCAACAAGCTTTTATTTTGTAAACCTTAAAATATTTTATAAATTCTTCTTCTTCTTCTTCTTTTCTTCTTCTTCTTCTTCTTCTTCTTCTTCTTCTTCTTCCTCTTCTTCTTCTTCTTCTTCTTCTTCTTCTTCTTCTCCTCCTCCTTTCACTTCTTTTTTCTCTTCTTTTTCTTTTTATTCTTTCACTTCTTTCTCTTCTTTTTCTTTTTCTTCTTCTCCTTCTCTGTCTTCTCCTCTTCCTCCTTTCTCTAAGCATAATTGAAATAAGCCCTTCAGGCAAATGCAAAGTTAGTCTGGGGGAGACCAGCTTACCTTGAGGTGTTCCTACTCTCTGGAAATGGGCCTTCTTCCCACAGCACATATGGGAGACAACTCCAATCTTTGCTCTCTGAAGCTAGCTATGGAGAACTTTCCTACCACTTCCTTACAAATGGAAGAAATCCATGGATGCCTGCCGTTTTAAGAACCATGTCCCATAGGCATCTCAAACTCTACACAATCACAAGAGAAGTCATTATCTTTTCCTTCAACTACATGCCTCTTCTGAACTTCTCTATTATTGTCAGAGACAGCATAACCCTTCAAGCCAGCAGGGGCTGAAACCTAAATGTCATCTTCTAACAGGTGACCTGACAGGTTATCTTTCTTGGAACCAAGACTGCACCTCATTTTCTAGTCACCATTCATTTCCCCTCTCTTTCCAATTTATGGTAGGTTGTTTTTTGACAATATGTACCTTACATTTTCTTCTGTTTTTTTTTTAAGTCTTTTCACTTTGATTTAATATTCATTGTCCCATGAAGCCACTGCTTTCTCTTTCTTCTTCACCTTGGGCAAATCACTTCCCTTCTCAGGGTGTGGGGAGGGCCAGGTGTGTCAGGGAGAATGTGTGTGGGGACACGATGGAAAAAGAAGACCTGGGAGACAGGAGCAGAACCTTGAGAAGAATAAAGGGGTGAAATTGGCTGTTTTGGGCTCTTTCCTAATATGGAAACTCAGGCAGGAACTGATCAATCAGAGGAATGGACTGCAGAGTGGAGACATGTTCCAGGTAAGAAGGTTGCTGGGTGATGCTGGAGAAAGATGTCTAGAGAGTCAGCAGCAAAGCCTGCAGATTTTAGTCTCCCTCCTCTGTACAAAGAGGAAGGGAGACCATTCAGACTCTTAAAGAAATGTTAGATGTTGGAACAATTCAAGGATCCATTGTTTTATGAGTGGATGTAGTGAAAGAAATTCATCCTTCAGTGGGAACCTTCAGCCTGCACTTCACAAGACTTAGCAGAGAATCTTAGACCTAGAGCTGGAAAGGACTGCAGGGGCATGGAGTCCAACCCTCTCTTTTTACAACTGAGATAAATGAGGCCCAGAAAGGGTAAGTGATTTACCCAAGATCACACAGGTATTAAGCATCAGAGGCATGATTTGTTCTTTCTACCATGGAATTTTGCCTCCCAGGGAGCCTTTTGCCTAACACCTATGGCTTCCCCAAGAAATATCAGAACTTGGCACCTGTCTAGGTCTCCACCAAAATAAAAAAGGATAAAAGACTTCTAGTTCCCAGTCAGTGCAGCAGCACAACAAATATAGGACAGACTTTATTTCATCTGGTAGAAAATGCAAAGTTCAAAGGATTTGTGCTTGAGCATGGTGCCTGGCACAGAGTAGACACTTAATAAATGCCTATTTGATTGATTGAGCCCATAAATAGTCAAGACAGCTCTTTTTCCCTTTCTCTGCCTTGCCAAAGGTTGAGGTTCCCCACCCACCAAGAGAAAAGCACTTGGGGTTAATAGAGTCCATCCCATTCCCTACCTTATAAGGGACTTCTATCTATAGACTGATGGTATTCATCCCTTCCAACCCAAAATAAACCTTTGTATGATCTACCCCATAGGGTTTAAGGAGAAAAGAGTTTTGTAAACCTGAAAATCTAAGGAGAAGAAAGCTACTATTAATTCTATTATTCTCCTGAGGCCTCTGTTTTAAGATGATCATTCTTTGATGTGGCTGGCTCACTGATGGAAAGTCAGCCCCCAGTTTACAGTTTCCCATTGTAGAGAGCTTGCATTGTCTTCTTTTGAGTGAGGCTGCACTGCCATCTGGTGGCCAGAAGGCTGATCATTCTTAGGATAAAGGTTGCTAACCAGCAGAGAACATTTTCCATTCCAATCAATAATCATTTACTAAGCGCCTGGTATGTTCTAGGCACTGGGGCTACAAATGCAAAAAATAAGACAACCCCTACTTACAAGAGCTAAGATATACTATTAAGTACCTCTCAGAGTTGATAGTCTGACTACCAGCTCTGATAAGACATCTCAGAGATGAAAATCATTGCCCTGAAGCAGGGACTGGGTTGGCAAATGGGAATGGCTCAGGGCAGCCCATTGCCACAGGTGTAAGAACACAAGGGAGAGCTCACAGCCTCCTTCCTGTGTATGTCCTGGCTCACTATGTTCATTCCTGTAGCCTGGCTGGGGGTACAGTGAACTGCTGGACTATGCATTTCTTGAGAAATAAAGTGATTTGTCATTGGAAAGATTCCAACATGGGAAACAGTGAAGCTTGTCTATAGGGCTGACCTTTCACGTAAGCAGAAAAGGCATCTGCCTATGATGTGTGATTTTAGATACACAGAAAGTGCCCTTTCCCCTATCTCACTGACCTATAAATTCTACTCATTCACTATGATGCAGTAGAAATGCATTTCATTTTGGATTTGGAGTCAGCAAGTATTCCTTCACCTCTTTCCTTCCTTGACTCTCCTTTCCTTCTGTGTCTGAGGTGAATTAGCTTCTAGGGTGGGAGAAGGATCTCCCAGGCAGCCTCTACAACCCTGAGGATCTCTAACCTAGGACAAGCCCTAGAGAGAAAATAGTATATTTTCAGTCCTCTCTTCTCTGTTCTGATATGATTAAGCAGAAATCAGCATCTGTTGTGTGTCACTAAGGGGTAGGAGAGTGGAGTGGGGACAATGTGTTGACAAAGTCTCTGAAGCAGGAAGGAAATCCCAAGAGAATACCAGACACACCCATCAGTAGATGACTCCCTGCAGGAAAGGGGGAGGTTGGTATAGGAAGGGTGCTGAGTGAGTGCTTTAATGGTTACTGTCCTCTTCTAGTGTTAATTCAACCAAATTTTGCCTTGTTGGGAATCTCTCTTTCTTCTGCAGATTTGAGTATAATTCCTGTGTATCTGGTGTGTTATCCCTCTTTGCTGGAGGTTTGGGAACTTAATAGGGTCTGGAGAAAATATTTAATCTGAAATTCTGTTGGTTGAATAGCCCAGAAGGCTTTCATCCCTCTTGAAGAGGGTATAATACCCTCTTGGCACAGTAATCCCATCCCACTGAGTCTCACTGACATCTACTATACAAGGCCAAACTAGCCTTCTTGCATTGGGTTACTATGTTTATTACCCCCATTTAATGTATTTCTGCGTGGCTATATATGGGCAAGGTGTGATTGCTACCTATCTACCTTCTTATGTATCAATTTCCTGTTAATTTCTGGTTCTCTATTCAATTAATATCCTGTGATTTGAGACTGGAGGTCAGGAGCGAATTCAGGGCTGGATACATAGATGTGAGAATCATCTGCATAGAGAAAATCATTAAACCCCTGAGAGCTGAAAAATTCACCAAGTGAGATTATATAGAGCAAGAAGAGAAAAGGGTCAAGTGTAGGTCCTTGGGGGACACCAGGGCTTATTGGGTGAGACTTGGATGAAAATCCAGCAAAGGAAACTTTTAAAAATAAGCAAAGTAGGTTATCTTAACAATATTGTTTTGCTGTGCAGATTCTTCTCCTGGTTCTGCACACTTCAATTTGCATTAGTTCATACAAGTCTTTCCAGACTTTTCTGAAATCATCCCCTTCATCTTTTCTTATAGCACAATAGTATTTCATCAGATACATTTACCATAACTTGTTCAGCCATTTCCCAATTGATGGGCTGATTTTCCCACATCCCCTTTAGCATTTCTCATTTTCCATTTTTGTCATGTTATCTAATCTGATAGATATGAGGTGTTTGATAGGTGTTTGATAGGTGTTTGGGGTTGTTTTAATTTGTATTTCCCTAACTCTTAGTGATTTAGAACATGTTTTTGTATGGTTATTGATAGCTTGGATTTATTCCCTTGAAAATTGTCTATTGATACTCCTTGACCATTTATCAATTGTTGAATTACTCTTATTCTTGTAAATTTGACTTAGTTCATCCTTAGGATTTTGGAGAGAAGAGTTTTAGCTGAAGGTTGAGGTGGAAGAAGAGGGAGCTGATGGTGAATGGCCTAAATTTACTTCATCAAGTATGAGGTAAAGCCCTCAGTTGAGAGGTTGAAGAGAGATGTGCTGTGGGGGAAATGGAGACAGTTTAACTAGAAAAGAGAAAAGAAAATGGCCAAGAGCTAGAACATACACTTAAGAATGTGGGGTGGAGAATTAATTGCGGAAGAAAACAATGTCTTGCCATGAAACAGTGAGGA
Organism: Phascolarctos cinereus; assembly: GCF_003287225.1. Lineage (NCBI taxonomy): Eukaryota > Metazoa > Chordata > Mammalia > Diprotodontia > Phascolarctidae > Phascolarctos > Phascolarctos cinereus. The sequence continues at coordinate 57,704,004 of NW_027556291.1, read as the reverse complement.
CACAGTGATGATTAAATAATAGGAATTTGTCAAGGTCCCAGGAGGTCTAATTTCTTCTTTTATATGTTCTTTTTTTCTCTGAATTTAACCATCATCAGCAAACATGAACACCATCATGGAAACACTACCATCAGCCTTCCTCAACCCTTTTGCTTCAGTGGCCATCAGGACTATGGTGAAGAACATCTACAGGTAAGAAACTCCTTAGTCCAGTGCAGACCCATTTTGCCTAGGGTGCTGAGAACTTAAGTGACTTGTCCAGGGTCACATAGCCAGTAAGTGTCAGAAGTGAAACCAGGTCTTCCTAGCTCTCAGGCCAGCTTTCTATCTACTCTGCCACATTCCCTCTCTAGTATTTATTTAGCCACAGTTCCCCATGAAGACCATCTCCTACTTCATAGAAGGGTCAGAGCAAGCATGGTCTACTAACATAGCCTCAGTCAATCTTTATTCTTTCTGGACTCTGGACCTTTCACTGTTTATCCCATGTTCCCAGGTATCCTCACCACATGTAGAGTTTTCTGTCTTCCTTCAAATAATAAACCCAAGAAGAATTTGCTGTCCTGATGTCTTGGTAGGAGGTTACAGAAAAGGATGGAGTGCCTGAGGCTTTGTGCTTGAGGTTGTAATCAGGAAAGGGAAGGCCAGTAAGGGAAAAGGCAACTGTTAATTGTGAGCCTGCAGTCACCTCTAGCTCACAGCTCACTTGTCTCCCAATTGCAGTGCAGAACTCATAACACCAGGACACTTGTATCTCATTTGCCTAACTTATAGTGGCACTGGCAGTTTTGGTCCCCAGGGTGGCTGCTACAATGTTTAAGAGTAGCTGTCTTCTTAACACTATCTCTCAGGCCCCAATCACTGTGCTTCCCTTTAACAATCAGTCAGTAGATGCAATTTGACAGCAAAGATATTTCTTTGAAAGGCATAACAAGAAGAATAGTTTCAAAGGATTTCTTCTAATACCCTGGGGGCAACCTTCTAGAAATCCACACAGAATTTGGGAAGAGGAAATGTGAGCACAAATTTAAAGTACATTGGTATGTGTAGAGAACACATGTGATGAAGGCAACTCACAGCTCCATAAGTGCAGAGTCTCAGTGTCTTCAAACTTCTTTCTTTAGAAGGGCCTGATGACCAGTCATTTTTGGTTGTGGTATCTATGAAGGATAGATTGTGTTGGTCTGACCATTAGGTAGTCCAGCTTCTCACAGGGAACAGTGGTCTCTGGAATTCTAGTTAGTCATTGTATTGATTGGTTATTTTAAAAGCCCAAGTTATTTTTCTTTCAAATGTTGTACTATATAATTTGTTCTCCTTATCTTGCTTACTTTTCTCTAAATGAATTCGTGTATATCTTTCATTTTTTACAGCACTGTAACATTCTCTTACATTCCTATCTCAAAATTTATTTAGGCATTCCTCAAATGATGTGTACCCACTTTGTTTCCAGGACCTCAGTATAACAAAAAGGTACAGCTGGGTCTTTTTCTTCAATCTTTGCTCTCTTTGGAGTATTCACCTAATAGGTTTATTGCTGGGTCAAAGGGAATGCACTCTTTAGTGACTTTTGGGGCATAGTTTCAAATGCTTTCCAGAAAGTTTGGATCAATTCTCATTTCCACCAAGTGTTCCTGCCCTTCCCATAAGCACTTGAACAACTGTTATTTTTCTTTTTTGGGGGGGCCTCTTTGACAATTTTTTTGTAATGAGGTCAAACGTCAGAGATGTTTTAATTTGCTTTTTTTCATTGTTAGTTATTTGGAGCATGTTTTTATATAGTTTTTGGTAGCTTACATTTTCTTTTCTGAGTCAAAGTTTGACAGAACAAATCCTTTTATTAAGGGGATTTGTTCAGTGAAGTTTGCATTCAGTCAAAGGGCCCCACCTGAGGATTTAGAGGGCCATATGTGGCCTTGAGGCCACAGGTTCCCCACCCCTGCCTTTGACCATTTATCCATAGGGGAAGAGCTCTTTTTCTTATATATTTGTGTCAATTGCATATATATGTTGGGTACTTTATCAGTTTACTATTTTACTTTTAGTTTGGATCTTTTTGATCTTGTTAGTCCAAAAATTTTTCAACTTTTTGTAATCAAAGCTTTCTATCTCCTGTAAGACTCTCCTGTTAGGTAAAATTAATTCTTTCCCCAGTCATAGTGGGAAAGATATCTCTTTTGATCCTCTAATTTCTTAATAATCTGACTTTTCATTCTGGGACACAACCATTTGAAGCTTATTGTTTTATAAGGTGTCAGCTATTAGTCCAAGCTTAATTTCTCCCATGTTGTTTTCTAGTTTTTCAAGCACCATGATGTGTTGTTATATATCTAGCCCTTATCCCAGTACTTGGTGTTCTTGGGTTTCTCAAATCCAATGATTTTACGTTCAATGACTTTTGGATCCTGTATACTTAATCTGTTGTACTGATCAACTTTCTATTTTTTTAAACTAGTACCAAATTCTTTTGATAATTGCTGCTTTGTAGCATAATTTGGGATCTGATATGGCTACCCCACTTCCTTTCCATTTTTTTCCATATTTTCCTTAGAGCTTTTTGATCAGTGTACCTCCAGATGTATTTTAGTAGACCTTTAAGAGTTTGATTGGTATGTTGCTCAATCTACAATTTATTTACTATAATGATATCTTTATTAGCTGAGTGTGGTACATGAAAAGCCATATGGCTTAGTGAATAAAGAACCAGCTTTAAAATTAGCCAAGTTCTGTCAGAGTTATGGAGAACAGAAGAATTTATGACCAAACAAGAGATAGACAACATTATGAAGTACAAAATGGATAATTTTGATTACATTAAATTGAAAAGGTTTTGCACAAACAAAGCCAATGCAACCAAGATTAGGAGGGAAGCAGAAAACTGGGAAAGAATTTTTACAACCAGTATCTCTGATAAGGGCCCCATTTCTAAAATATATAGAGAACTAAGTCAAATTTATAAGAATACAAGTCATGAGGGTGGAGCCAAGATGGCTGAGTGACAGCAGTGACTTGTTTGAGTTCTCCCCCAAAACCCTCTAAATACCTGTAAAAAAAATGGATCTAAACAGATTCTAGAGCAGCAGAACCCACAAAAAGATAGAGTGAAACACATTTCCAGCCCAAGACAACCTGAATGGCTGATTGGAAAGGTCTATTGCACCAGGGTGGGAAAGGAATGCAGTTTGGTGTGGGCACGTAAGCAAAAACCAGGCCTCAATGAACCTGGAGCAGCCTCAGAGGACTGAATCATAGGCAACTGTAGTGGTTTCCAGACTTCTGAACCCACAAATGCCAAAGCCAATTTAGAAGGTCAGTAGGAAAGGTCTGTGAACTTGGTGAGAGAGAAGCTAGATCCCAGTCCCAGTTGCAGCACAGCCCTGGGTGGGGGAGGTGGTGGTGGTGGTGGTGGCTGCTTCCAGAGCTCTTGGCCCACAGACAGAGGGGGGATTGATTGGCTGATCAGAGGGGGATTGCAGGGATCTCTTTGCTGGTGCTGAGGCAGGATTCACTTGCTTTGCCTGTATTTGGATCTGGGTCACAGTTCTGGGTGGCAGTCCTGGGGCAAGGAAGAGTGCTGGCATGGTGGAACTTGTAGTGGTAGTGCAGAGAGAATCCTCTTCACAGTTCCAAGGCAGAAAACAGTGCTTGTGGTCACTCATATATGAGAATACAGGCTAGGAAAGGAGTAAACACCTTGCCCTTGATTGTACCACCTTGGAAGAACTGAAAACTTACAGATCCCTAGAAGTATCCCTGAAAATAGCTGCACAAAACCCCTGAAGCTTGGGACAGTACATCCACCACACTAGAAGCAGACCCCTACTTTAACAAAGAGTTTATAACTCAAGTAATTGGCTGGGAACACGAGCAAACTGTGCAAAAAAAAAAGTCAGACCATAGAATATTTCTCTGGTGACAAAGAACATCAAAACATACAACCAGAAGAAGACAACAAAGTCAAAGCTCCTACATCCAAAGCCTCCAAGAAAAATATGAAAAAATACGAACCAGTCCGGACCATGGAAGAGCTCAAGAAGGATTTTGACAAGGAAGTAAGAGAAGTATATATATATACATACATACATATATATGTATATATATATACACACACACAGACACACACACATATATACATATATACATATTATATATATATATACATTATATATATATATATATATATATAGAGAGAGAGAGAGAGAGAGAGAGAGAGAGAGAGAGAGAGAGAGAAATAGAAAGAGAGGTAGATAGATAGATAGATAGATAGATAGCACAGTGTGAGTTGAAGATAAAAGCGTGATATCTGGAGAATAAAATTAATGGGTGAGAGAGGATTATCCTGGGAGAAGGAGAAAGGGAGAGGTAGAATGGGATAAATTATCTCACATAAAACAGACAAGAAAAGGCTTCTATAGTGGAAAGGAAGTGGGGGAAGGTGAGAGAGAATGAGTGAATCTTATTCTCATTGGATTTGGCTTAAGGAGGGAATAACATACACACTCGATTGGGTATGGAAATCTATCTTACCCCACAGGAAAATAGGGGGGAAGGGGATAAAAGAGTGGGGGATGATAAAGGGGAGGGCAGATTGGAGTAGGGGGTAATCAGAAGCAAACACTTCTGAGGAGGGACAAGGTCAAAAGAGAGAATAGAATAAACAGGTGGGGGTGTGGGATAGGATGAAGGGAAATACAATTAGTTTTCCACGACATGACTACTGTGGAAGTGTTCTGCATGACTACACATGTATAACCTGTATTGAATTCCTTGCCTTCTCAATGAGGGTGGGTGAGGAGGGAGGAAGGGAGAGAGTTTGGAATCCAAAATTGTAAAAACAAATGTTAAAAATTGTTTTCACATGCAACTAGGAAATAAGATATACAGGCAATGGGGTATTAAAATCTATGCTCCCCTATAGGAAAATAGAAGGGGAAGGGGATAAGAGAAGGGGGGAGATAGAAGGGAGGGCAAATTAGGGGAAGGGGTATTCAGAATACACACCATTTTGGGGTGGGAGGAGGGATGAGATGGGGAGAAAATTTGGTACTTAAAATCTTGTAGAAGTGAATGTTGAAAACTAAAAAATAAATAAATTTTAAAAAAAGAATACAAGTCATTCCCCAACTGACAAATAATCAAAGGATATGAATAGACAGTTTTCAGATGAAGAAATTAAAGCTATCTATAGTCCTATGAAAAATGCTCCAAATCACTATTGATTAGAGAAATGCAAATCAATACAGCTCTGAGGTATCACATCACACCTATCAGAGTGGCTAACATGACAAAACAGGAAAATGATAAATATTGGAGAAGATGTGGGAAAATTGGAACACTAATGCATTGTCGGTGGAGTTGTGAACTGATCCAACCATTCTGGAGAGCAATTTGGAACTATACCCAAAGGGCTATAAAAATGTGCATACCCTTTGACCCAGCAATAGCACTTCTAGGGCTATATCCCAAAGAGATCATACAAATGGGAAAAGGACCCACATGTACAAAAATATTTATAGCAGCTCTTTCTGTGGTGGCAAAGAATTGGAAATTGAGGAGCTGCCCATCAATTGGGGAATGACTGAACAAGTTGTGGTATATGTATGCAATGGAATACTATTGTGCTATAAGACATGATGAGCAAGCAGACTTCAGAAAAACCTGGAAAGACTTGTATTAACTGATGCTGAGTGAAATGAGCAGAACCAGGAGAATGTGGTACACGGTAACAGCCACAATGTGTGATGACTAACTTTGATAGACTTAGCTCTTTTCAGCAATGCAAGGATCTAAGACAATTGCAAAGGTGTTATGATGGAAAAATGCTGTCCACATCCAAAGAAAGAACTATGGAATTTGAATGTAGATCGAAGCATATTATTTGCTCTTTATTTTTCTTCTGCTTTGTTTTGTTTCTTCTTTCTTGTGGTTCCTTCTATTGGTTTTAATTCTTCTTTACAATATGACTAATATGAAAATATGTTTAATAGGAATATGTATGTATAGCCTGTATCAGACTGTGCCCTGTCTTGGAGAGGAAAGTAGGGAAGGAGGGGGAGAAAAAATTAAAACTCAAAAGTTGATGAAAGTGATTGTTGAAAATTAAAAATAAATTCACAAAAAAACCTTAAAAAAAAAAAGCTATCCAGGTTCAAGTCCTTTTTCTGACACACATTGTCTGTGTGACCCTGAGCAAGTCACTGAAACTCTCCGTGCCCTGGCAACTCACTAAGGGTCTAAGTTTCAGAGAAGGTGACAGACCTAGAAGGAGCTTCCTCCTTGGGGATTTCCCTGTAACAATGAAATCACAGGTCCAGTCTCTAGCCTGTCTCTAACATGTCATAACCTTGAACAACTGATTTGTCAAACATCATTTGAGTCGTGTTTTATTTTTGTAGAGCTTGTTTTGTGGTTATATTTATACAATGTATAGCTTTGTAGGCAGAATCTCATATCTTTTGTAAATTCTGTCATTGTTTAGCATGGAATTTCTTGTTCCATCTCTGCTGGATTTGGTTAGTAATATACAGAAAGGTTAACTTTTTTTGTGTTTCTTTTATATCCTATCTCACTCGGATTTACTTATTTCTTTTACTATTTTACCTGACTCTAGGGTTCCTAAAATATCACATCAACCATAAAAAGTGATAATTTTGTTTCTTCTTTACCTATAGTTATTACCTCTTGTCTAATTGCTACACCTAGCATTTCTATTACTCTATTAAATAATAGTGCTACCAATAAATATCCTTTCTTTACCCTTAGTCTTATTAGAAAGGCCTCTTATGCTTCCCCATGATAGATAAAACTTTTGAAAAAATATACCATCCTTTTCGTTGAAAAAAATATTAGAAAATATAGGAATAAAGGCTGAATCACTTTCATTAATAAAGTCAATCATATTTATATAAAATCAAGATAGACACAATATCTGTTCATATAATTATGGATTTTCCTTGTTTATGTTATTAATTTAGTTTCTTGTATTTGTAATTTTTCTTGATATCAAACCAGACCAGCATTCCTAATATAAATACAATCTGGCCACAGTAAAATCTTTGTATATGTTCTGGTAACTTCTTTGCCAATATTTTATTTATTATTTTTGTATCAATAGTCGTTAGAGAGAATGGTCAATCATATTCTTTCTTTGACTTTTCTTGCCCTGGTTTTTGTTATTTAAAATCATATTTTTCTCACAAAAATTTCTCTATTTTAAGAGATAATTTATGTAAAACTGAAGTTAATTTGTCTTTAAAGATTTGTTAGAATTCCACTATAAATCCATTTGCTTCTTGGGTTCCTTCTGTACTTCCCCCAACCTTTGCAAGTTCACTTATGGTTTGTTCAATTTATTTTTGCTTTGTTAATCTGAGCACTTTATGTTTTTGTAAATATTCATCGATTTATGAGTTTTGTTAGTATCAAATTGGGCGAAAGAGTTTCTTATACTTTCCTTTATTTCATCTGCCTTATGTCTCTTCAATTCAGTGACACTGGCCTCCTGGCTGTTCCACCAACAAGGCACTCTATGTCTGTTAATTATTTTCGATTTATCCTGTATATAGCTTTTTAAAACATATTTTTTGCTTACTGTCTTCCCCCTTTGGACTGTCAGCTCTTTGAGAGCAGGGACTGTCTTTAGCCTCTTTTCTATCCCCAATGCTTCCCTAGTATCTGGCACATATAGTCACTTGTTAAATGTTCATTGAGTGACTGATCTTCATCCTTTTTTTATTTTTTATTTTTGAAAAATCCCAGCAATTTGGTTGCCATTTCTAAAACAATTAGCTGTTTGTCCATTTGATTTTTTTTTGCCCAAATTTTATTCATTTCTTCTTTTATTTTCAGAATTTTCCTTTATGTGCAGTTGTGTTTTTTTTCCTATTTATTTCTTTTCCAGGTTTCCCCCCCCCCCTTTTGGTCTTTCCCTTTTCTCTTATATTCAAGAATGTATTTGGAAAGATGAATTGTACATGAGGATTACTTTGCCTGAATCCTGCAGGTTCAGCTATGTTGTGTTATTTTATCAGTTTATTAGATGAGATGATCTCTTCTTTTTCCGATTTATCCTTCGCTTTTTCTGATTTCTAGCTCTTGCGCAGTGTCTGACACATAGTAGGAGCTCACCAAATCTAGATTGACTGCCTGACTGATCTGTTCTGCAGGGGTGGTACTGTCACGACCTACATTCCATTGGCTGAATCACGTCCTGCCTCCCAAAGTGACGTCACAAGTCTCCTCCTTTCTGCGGTTTTCACCTGGGCTGGGTTGTTGCGCATTCTGCGACAAGGAGCTGCCAGCAAACCTGGTCCAGCTCCATCAGCCTCTCGCCCCCAGACCCCGGGCCTGCCTGATGCCTCGTGGGAGTCCCCTCTGTGTGGGAGGTAAGTAAGGCCCCTCAGGGCGCCCCTTTTGCTTCCTTTCCAGAGCCCCTACGGGGGTGTACGTGTGCGCTCCCCCCAGATCTCAGTTCAGGGCCTTTTAGACTTCACCCAAGAATGCATCCACAGGTGTATGTGCCCAGGCCTGTGTCTGTCGTGAGGGGTGCGGGGTGTGTGGAGGGTGGAGGTCCTTGTCTAGCACTTCAAGTGATCTCTCCTCCCTCTGGAGGCCCCCTCCCCAATGTCACTCCACCTTCCCCCCCCCCCTTCCCCAGCCCCTCGGTGAAGCGCTGCACTCAAGGTGCGACTGGAAGGTGACGGTGGGGAAAGAAGAACCAGTCTACGAAATACCTCTTATTTTTGTACCTTTTTCATTTTCATTCATTCATTCATTCATTCATTCATTCATTCATTCATTCTTATTTTGGTCTCAACAAAAGACGACCAAATAAACATTTCCACGTACATCGTACAACAACAAAAAAAAGGGCTGTCCACGCACCTGTTGATCTTTATCATCTATAGCTCAGGGGTTTTTAATTTCCTTTAAAATACATAATAAATTCTGTTTATGTTGAGCCTATATCAATTTACACGCCATTTTGGGGTGGGGGGAGGGGACAGATGGGGAGAAAATTTGGAACTCAAAATCTTATGGAAGTGAATGTTGAAAACTATAAATAAATAAATTTATATATATATATATATATATACACATATATATATAATAAATTTTATATGCATTTTCAAAGCTACCAGTGCTTCTCTTTCCTTCTTTTTTCATCTGTACATTAAAAAAATGCACAAACACATATATGTATGTATGTATGTATGTGTGTATACCTATATGCAATATAAAGCCTTTAATAGAGAAATATGCAGCAATTTTCCCCATTAACCTGTTTCCTTTCTAATTAAAATTACATTAGATTTGTTTGTGCAAAATACTTTTCCATTTTATATAATTGGAATTGTTTATTTTATTTTCTGTGATATCTCTATAGCTGGTTTACTCAGGACCTCTTCCCTTATCTATTGATGTGAAAGGTGATTTTTTTTCCCCTTGCTCCTCTAATTTCTCCATAACTTATAAATGTGTGCTCCCGGCCATAATGGATGACACCTCGGATTCTCTTTTTAAAATGCTACAAAATGTGAACGAAGCTGCCACACAGACAGGGCTGTATTTTAATGGGACAAAATGCATAAATTTATTGATAGCCTAAAAAAGGCACTGCCCATTAAGTTTCAGAATTAAAAATCTCAAGATTTCTCTAATGACAGAGGAGGACACTTGCCTCAACCTCAGAATCTCTAGGGGGCTCCACATCATTAATTCATCCCATGATGCTATACTCATTATAGCATCAGATTTGTACCTAGTGGACAGGGTGAATCTAGCACCCTGGTAAAAATTAGATGAAGTAAATACCTGTATTATACCCTGTGTCTCTTTTTGTTTTAAGATGTAGCCCCTAAGAATACCCTGAGCCTCTTGGACAGAATGGCTGAAAAGAATGGGAAAAGAGAGTCATATTTCCCTCAATGAGCCAGCCTGCCTGATGGATTATTGGTAATATACAGAAGTGCTGAATATTTGTCTGGGTTTATTTTAAATCATGCTACACTACTGAAGTTGTTCACTGTTTTGATTAGTTTTTTAGTAAATTTCTTAAGTAAACATATTGTCCACATAAAGTGAGAGTTTGGTTTCTTCTTTACCAATGTTTATTTTTTCAAAATGTTTTTATTGCCTTATTTCTATGCCTTGAATTTGTAGCAACATATCGAATACTAGTGGCAATAATGGACATCCTCATTTCATCCCTCATCATATTGGAAAGGCTTCTAGCTAATCCCCATTAAAGATATTACTTACTCATAGTTTTGGATAGATACTTCTTATCATTTTGAGAAACTCTCCAATTATTCCTATGCTTTTTTCTTTTTAACAGGAATTAGTATTGTGTTTTATCAAAATCTTTTTCTGCATCTAATGAAATAATCATGATTTTGTGAGTTTTGCAAGTAATGTGGTCAATTATATTTATAATTTTCTTAATATTGAACTAGGTCTGCATTCCTGGCATAAATACTGCCTGATCATAGTATATATTACTGTAGCATCCTTGCTAATATTTTATTGAAAATTTTCTCATTAATAATCATTATTAAATTGACCTATAATTTTCTTTCTTTTTTTAACTCTCCGTATTTTGTTACCAAGACCATATTTGTGTTGTAGAAGGGATTTCATAGGATCCCATTTTTACCTCTCTTTTTTTCAAAAACAGTTTATGTAGTATTGAGAGTAATTGTCATTTCAGTGTTTGGGAGAATTCACTTTTTTTTTGCTTAAATAAAAAAATTAATATTCAGTTTTTATTTGGAGTTTCAAATTCTCTCCCCTTTTCCATTTCCACCTGCACTCAGGCAGCAATATGATATCCATTATACATAATATATTTCCACATTAGCTATGTTGCAAAAGAAAAAGCAAGGAAAAATAAAGAAAATTTAAAAAATAATGCTTCAATCTACACTCAGTTAATCAGTTATTTTTCTGAAAACGATCAAGAGCGATTTAGAGCATTTTTTCATATGCCTATTGATAACTTTGAATTTTTCTTCCGAATACTACTTGCTCATATCAGTTGGGGAATGGTTTGTATTTTTATCAATTTGACTCAGTTTCCTTATCCATAGGTCTGACAGGTAAATTTTTCCATGCTTTCCTAATTTGTCTAAATATTTTACCCATTTTGATCTTGGTGTACACACTGTTGGTTTCTGCCTAGTTTCTGCCAAACTGCTTTCCAGTTTTCCCAGCAATTTTTTTTCAGACACTGAGTTCTTGCCCCCAAAGTTTAGATCTTTTTCTTTCTCAAACACCAGATTACTATGGTCATTTACTACTGTGTATTGTGTACCTAATTTATACTGTTGGTCCACCACTCTATTTTTTTATCCAGTACCAGATTGTCCTAATGATTACTGCTTTGTAAGACAGCTTGAAATCTAGCACTGCTTTGAAGCCTTCCTTCACATTTTTTTTCATTGTTTTCCTCGATATTCCGGAACTGTTGTTCTTCCAGGTGAATATTGTTACTATTTTTTCTACCTCTATAAAATAATTATTTGTTAGTATGATTGGTATGCACTGAATAACTAAATTAATTTAGGTAGAACTGTCATTTTTATTATATTGGCTTGGCCTATGATTGAGCAATTAATATTTTTCTAATTGTTTAGACATTTCTAGTAAAATATTGAATATTAGTAGTGATAATGCATATCCTTGCTTCACATCTAATTTTATTCAGAAGGCTTCTACTTTGTCCTCATTAGATAAAATGCTTGCTCTTGGTTTTAGATAAATAATACATTTTAAGGAATGCTCCATTTATTCCTATATTTTTCTAGTGTTTTCTAATAAGAATGGGTATTATATTTTGTCAAAAGCTTTTTCTTCCAGGGGCAGCTAAGTGACATGGTGGATAGCACACAGGCCTTGGAGTTAGGAGGACTTGAGTTCAAATCTGGCCTCAGACACTTGACACTTACTAGCTGTATGACCCTGGGCAAGTCACTTAATCACATTGCCTAGCCAAAAAACAAACAAAAAAACCAACAGCTTTTTCTTCCCCTATTGATATAATCATATGATATTTTTTGGTTTTGTTATTGATATTGTCAGTTATGCTTATAGTTTTCCCAGCAGTGAATTGCTCCTGGATTCCTGGTATAAATAAGACCTGGTCTTAGTGTATTATCTTTGTGATTCATTGCAGCAATCTCCTTGCTAGCATTTTGTTTAAAAATTTTCATCAATATTAATTAAAGAAATTACAGTTTTCTTTTTCTGTTTTTCCTCTCCTTGATTTAGGTTTCAAAACTATATATGCATCATAAAAGGAATTTGGTAGAACTCCTTCCTTATTTATTTTGTCAAATAGTTTGTGTAGTATTGGGATCAATTGCTCTTTATACATTTAGTAGAATTTACTCATATGGGAGCAGCTAGGTGGTGGAGTGGATAGAGCACTGGCCCTGGAGTCAGGAGGACCTGAGTTCAAATGTGGCCTCAGACACATAACACTTACTAGCTGTGTGACCCTGGGCAAGTCACTTAACCCCATTGCCTGACCAAAAACAAAAAAATTTACTCCTAAAGCCACCTGGTCCTGGAGATTTTTCTTAGGGGAGCTAATACTGATTGTTCAATTTCTTTTTTTAAGGTACAGTTATTCAAGTATTCTATTTCCTCTTCTGTTAATCTGGACAATTTACATTTTTGTAAATTTTCATCCATTTTCACTTAGATGGTTAGTTTTATTGGCATATAATTGGACAAAATACCTTCTAATTACTGCTTTAATTTCCTTTTCATTGGTGGTGTATTCATACTTTTCATTTTTGATATTGGGAATTTGGTTTTCTTTTATTTTTAATCAAGTTAACCAATGATTTATTTATTTTATAGTGTTTTTTAATAAAACCAAATTTTAGTTTTATTAATTAGTTGAATCATTTTTTTCTAGCAATTTTATTGATCTCTCCCTTGGTTTTTAGAATTTCTATTTCTGTGTTTAATTGGAGATTGCTCTTTTTTTTTTTTGGCGTGCCCAATTTATTGATCTGTTCTTCTTTTTCATTGATGTAAGTGTTTAGAGATATGAAATTTTCCCTAAGCACTCCTTTGGCTGCATCTCACAAAATTTTTGGTGTGTTGTCTGATTGTTGTCACCATCTTCCCACCCCACCCCCCCACTTTGCAAGGTATTTATTAAGCCAGAGGAATCATGTTGTAATCTGCAAACCTTCTCCACCTTCACCATTTGGCTGCCAGCCTCTTGTGTCTTTCTTTAGCCATGGTGAGATAGATGACCTTCTCTCAGGACAGAGAAATCCAATGCTAGTTACCTTTTCCAATATCAAAAAGTGTTGGAGAACGTCCTAGCAAAGCTATTGCCATTGATATCTTTCACTTAAACCAAATTAAAGGAACCTTAGATGTCTCTCTCTGTTGGTGATCAGGCTAGTTTGACTCAGTTTATCTCTAGTAATCATTATACACAGATTACCAGTATGAGTCTTGGTGAGATTTGTGATCTTGCCAATCTCTAGATGAATGTGAATGGTATCATTCCTTTTAATGAGTGAATCTGGATAGTGAAGGGTGTGGGCATCCTGGATTACCAAATGGGGAATGGCTTTGGTGACAGAAAAGAACTTTTTCACTTTGTACAATTCGTATTTTGCCTCCTCAGCTGTGATGCAATGAACAGTAAAGCAGCCCCTTGTGTCCTAGATCAGATGGAAATGCTCTGTGGCCCTTTCGATGCTGATGGTGTCTTTGAAACCAGCAGGGTAAGTCATGTCTGTGTGGATCTTGCTATCAATCTTGATAAACTGCTGCATGCAGATATTCTTAACCTTTATTTCTATCAGGGCATAGCTGAATTGTTTGCAGAGGAAGATGATGAGTGAGAGGCATTCTCTCAGCTTTTTGGGAAACTGTGAATGGTCTTGGATAAAACATGCCAATCAACTTGTCCAGCATCTAGTGCTTGGGGGGCCCAAGTATTCCTCTATTTATCACATTTATCTTTGCTTATAGCACAGTAGTATTTTATTATACTCATATAGCATGATTCTTTTGTTCATTCCTCAATTCATGGTAATCTACTTTGTTTCCAATTCTTTGCTGTCCCCAAAAGTGATGCTGTAATTATTTTGGTGTGTAACAATTTTTCTTATTATCAATGGCCTCCTCAAGGTATAAGCCCAGTAATAAAATATCTAAGTCAAAGGGTATGAACATTTTAGTCATTTTTTGTATGATTTTAAATTGCTATCCACAATGGATGTACCCATTGAGAGAGAGACAGAGAGACAAAGAGAGAGAGAGAGAGAGAGAGAGAGAGAGAGAGAGAGAGAGAGAGAGAGAGAGAGAGATTGAATAGGATGGAGGGGGAGAGAGTGACAGAGATGGAAAAAGAGATAAAAAGAATGAGAGAGAGGGAGGTAGGTAAGGAGAGAAAGGAAAGGCTAAAGGGAATGAGGTTGAAGAAGAGAGAGAGCTTAAATAGAAAAATTAAAAGAGAGAGATACATAAAAAAGAAAGACATAGACTAGAAGGAGGGAGAGAAAGAAGAGAGGAAGGAGATAGATAGATAGATAGATAGATAGATAGATAGATAGATAGATAGATAGATAGAAATGGAGAAAGATAAAAATGAAGAGACACAAAGCAAAACAGACAGAAAGAGTAAAAGGGAAGCAGAGGGAGAGAGAGAGACAGAGAGAATTATGGAGAGAGAAGAATAGAGAGAGACATACATGAAAATAGAAATGTGTGGTTTAAAGAGAAAGAGAGAAAGAAATGAAGAGGGAGAAAGATGTCAAGGGAAAGAGAGAGAGAGAAAGAGAGACAGAGGCAGACAGAGAGAAAAAGAGAGACAGAGAAAAAGAGATGAAGACAGAGACAGAGTGAGAGACAGAGAATGAGAGAGAGAAAAAGAGAGACACAGAGAGATGGACATGGAGGGAGAGAGAAGAAACAGAAATATGATAAGGGAAGAATGAAGGGACATTGAATAGGATGACAGGGAACAGAATGACAGAGACAGAGAGAATGAAAGAGAAGGAGCTAAGGAGGGAAAGAGATGGAAGAAACACCAGATGGAGAGAAGTGGAGATGAGGAGAGACACTCAGAGAGTAAAATATGGAGATTGAAAAAATGTAGAGTAAGAAAGAATAAGACAAGGGGTGTAAAAGGCAATAAGGGGAAGGGAAGAGAAAGAAGAAGGAAAACAGATATTAAGGATGAAGAGGGAAAGAGTAGGAAAGGGGAAGACAGACAGACAAGAATCAAGAGAAAAAGAGAAAGCAAGGCAAAGGGAGAAATAGAAAATGTAGAATGAGCGATGGATGGAGAGAGAGATAGGGAGAAGGATGGAGAGGGATAGAGATAGGGGAGATAGACAAAGGAAACATGAAGGAAGAAGGGTGGGAAAGACAAAGGGAGGGAGAGAAATGGACACACAGAGAGTAAGAGACAGACAGAAAGAGACAGAAATGAATATGGAAAGAGAGAGATGGAGACAGAAAGGAGAAACAGAGAAAAGCATGATAAGGAAAGAAGGAAGGGAAAGACAGAGAGAGAGAGGATGAAGATGGAGCAAATAAGGAGAGAAAGAGAAACTGAGACAGAGAGAGACAGAGGCAGAGAGAGAGAAACAGAGAGAAACAGAAAGGCAGAGACAGATAGCGAGAGATAGATAGAAAAAGTGGGAAGGAGGCAGAGGGAGAGAGAAGGGTTGATAAAAGGAAGAAGAAACAGAAAACAGAAACAGACATGGAGAGAAAGGGGAAAGGAAAGGAAGAGAGACAGAAAGTGAGACACAGAAAGAACATTAGAGAGCAACTGATACATGAAGAAATAAATGGGTAGTTGAAGGAGAGGGAGAGAGAAAATATAAAAGGGAGAAAGGCATGGAGAGGGAGAGACAGACAGACACAGATCCAGTGACACAGAGTGAGACAGGGAGACAGAGAGACAGGAAGAGAGAAAGACAGAGAGAGAGAGAGACAGAGAGAAAGAATGATGGAGAGAGAGCAAAAGAATGATAGAGACTGATACAGAAAGAGAGAAACAGGCTGTTGAAGGAGAGGGAGAGAGAAAGGAAAGAGAGAAAGGGATGAAGAGGGCAAAAAAGCCCAAGAGAGAGAGGGAGAGAGACAGAGAGACAGAGAGAGAGACAGAAAGAAAAAGAGACAGAGACAGAGAGAAAGGGAAAGTGACAGAGAGAAAAAGACACAGAAAGAGAGAGATACAGACAGAGTGAGAAAGAGAGAAATTAATATGGAAGGAGAGGGATGGAGAAAGAAAGGAGAAACAGAAGAGTATGATAATGGAAGAATGAAGGGAGATACAGAGAGGGAGAGGATGAAGATGGATGAGAGAGAAACAGAGACAGAGAACAGGAGACAGAACAAGGCAGATATAAAGATGGGGAAGGAGGCAGGGGGAGAGAAAAGGGTTGATAAAAGGAAAAAAGAGATAGAAAACAGAAACAGAGATGGAGAGAAATAGAGAAACAAAGGAGAGACACAGAAAGTGAGACAGAGAGAAAGAATGATGGAGAGAAAGAACAATAGAGACTAATAAGTGAAGAGAAAAAAGGGGTGTTGAATGGGAGGTAGAGAGAAGAAATAAAAAACAAATCATGGAGAGGGAGAGAAAGGGAGAGACAGACAGACACAGAGACATAGTGACAGAGTGAGACAAGGAGATGGAAAGAGAGATAGGAAAAGAGAGAGACAGAGTCAGAGAGAGACAGATGAACAGTGAGAGATACAGAAAGAGACAGAGAATGATGGAGAGAGAGAGAGAGAGAGAGAGAGAGAGAGAGAGAGAGAGAGTGAGAGAGACTGAGAGACAAAGTGAGAAACAGGGGGTTGAAGGAGAGGGAAAGAGAAAGGGAAAGAGAGAGAGGAATGAAGAGCAAAACACATGTCAAGTAAGAGAAAAGGAAAGATAGGCAGAGAGAGATAGAGATACAGAGATAAAGAGAGAGACAGAGACAGAAAGACAGAGAGAGACAGAGATGGAGATGGAGAGACAAGGAAAGTGAGAGAGACTGATACAAAAAGAGAAATGGGGTTTAAGGAGAGGGAAAGAGAAAGGGAAAAAGAGAAAGGAATGAGGAGGGAAAGAGAAAGACAGACAGAGAGATACAGAGACAGAGGCACAGAGATAGAGAGAAAGAGACAGAGTGGGACATTAAATAGGATGGAGGGGGAGAGAGTGACAGAGACAGAGAATGAAAGAGGTGGAGTTAAGGATGGAAAAAGAGACTCAGAGAGTGAAATATGGAGACTGAGAAAAAGGTAGAGTAAAAGAGAATATGACAAGGGATGTAAGAGACAATGAGGGGAGAAGAAGAGAGGAAGAAAAAGGAAAATATATACTAAGGATGAAGAGGGAAAGAGACGGAAAGAAGACAAACAGAGAAGACCCAAGAGAGAAAGGAAGGGCAGGGCAAAGGGAGAAACAGAAAATGTAGAATGAAGGATGGATGGAAAGACAGAGATATGGAGAGGGATGGAGAGGGATAGAGATAGGGGAGAGAGACAAAGGAAGAGGGAGAGAGAGAGAGAGAGAGAGAGAGAGAGAGAGAGAGAGAGAGAGAGAGAGAGAGAGGAGGAGAAACAGAGAAATATGATCATGGAAGAAGGAAGGGAGAGACAGAGAAAGGATAATGGTGGAGGAGAAAACAGAGAGACAGAGAGAGATAGAGACAGAAAGAGATATCAAGAGTGGAAGGGAAGGAGATGGAGAGAGATGGAGAAAAAGGGAGAAGGAAAGGGAGAGAGAAACAGAAGGAGAGACAGAGAAAAAGAATGATGCAGAACAATAGAAAGAGACTGGTACATGAAGAGAGGGAAAGAGAAAGGAAAGAAGAGGGAGACAGAGGGCAAGGAGAGAGAGACAGACCGACAAAGATAGAACAAGAGAAACAGAAAGATGGATACAGAGGGAGATGGAGACAGAAAGGAGAAACAGAGAAGTATTATAAGAGAAGAATAAAGGGAGAGACAGAGAAAGAGGATAGAGATAGAATGGGAAAAATTAAGAGAGAGACAAAGAGACAGAGAGACAGAGTAAGACAGATATAAATGTGGGAGAAAAGGAAAGGGAGAGAGAGACAGACAGAAAAATGGAGAGAGATAGAGATAGGAGAGAGAGAGACAAAGAAAAAATGAATGAAGAGGGGAGAAAAAAGATACAGAGAGAGAGACACAGAGAAAAAATGATGGAGAGAGAAAACAATAGAGAGAGACTGATACATAAAGAGAGAAAAGGGAGGTTGAAGGAGAGAGATAAAGGGAAAAAAAGTCATGCAGAGGGAGAGAGAGGTAAAGGGGGAAAGGGAGAGAGAGAGCAAGAGTGAGAGAGAAGAGACACAGAGACTGAGAGATGGAGACAGAGAGATAGAAATAGACAGAGAGACTTTGTGAAGAAGGGGTGCAGGGGCAGCTAGGTGGTGCAGTGGATAGAGCACCAGCCCTGAAGTCAGGAGCACCTGAGCTCAAATCCGGCCTCATATCAAGCACTTGACACTTACTAGCTGTGTGACCCTGGGCAAGTCACTTAACCCCAATTGCCTAAAAGCAAAAAAAAGGAGAAGAAGAAGGGGTTCAGAGAATGACAGACAGAAAAAGAGAGAAAATGAGAGAGAGAGAGAGAGAGAGAGAGAGAGAGAGAGAGAGAGAGAGAGAGAGAGGTAGTGAGTAGAAAAGAAAAAAGGAGGAAGAGTGGGGGAAAGAGAGCATCAGAAGATTGGAGAGTGAAACAGGTAAAGAAAAACTAATGAGACTGGCAAGGAAGGAGAGAAAGACAGAAGAAAGGAAAAAGAGAGAGAGAAGGGGAGACAAAAGGGAAAGAGACAGAAGAGAGCAAAACAGAGATGCAGAAGGAGAGAGACAGAGTGGGACATTGAATGGGATGGAGGAGGAGAGAGTGACAGGGACAGAGAAAATGAGAGAAGAAGCTAAGGAGGGAAAGAGATGGGAGAAACAAGGGATGGAGAGAAGTGGAGATGGAGAGAGACACTCAGAGAATGAAATAGAGAGAGTGAGAAAGAGAATAAGAAAGAATGAGTGAAGGTGTATAAGAGGCAAGGAGGGGGAGGAAGATATAAAGAGAAAGGAAAATAGATATGAAGGATAGAGTGGGAAGAGAAGGATATGGGAAGACAGGTAGAGAATAATCAGGGGAGAGAGACCAAGGCATAGGATGAAATAGTCAATGTAGAATGAGAGATGGATGGATGTAGAGGAAGAGACAGAGAGAAGTATGGAGAGGAATAGAGATAAGAGAGATAGACAAAGAAAGCATGAAGGAAGGAGAGAGAGAGAGAGAGAGAGAGAGAGAGAGAGAGAGAGAGACAGAGAGAGAGAGACAGAGCCAGAGCCAGAGCCAGAGCCAGAGACAGACAGAGACAGAGTGAGAGCCATGGAGGGAAATAGAAAGAGAAAGAGACAGAGAGATGGATATGGAGGGAGAGAGATGGAGACAGGAAGGAGAAACAGAGAAAGGTATGATAAGGGAAAAAGGAAGAGAGAGACAGAGCGAGAGAATGAAGATGGAGTGGGGAAAGAGAGAGAGACAGAAATAGATATAAAGAACTGGGAGGAAGAGGAGGGAGAGAGGAGATCTCATGAAAGGAAAAAGAGAGAGAGACAGAAGACAGAAACAGATTGAGAGGGAGAAAGAAGGAAAGGAGAGAGACAGAGAGAGAAAGAATGATGGAAAGAGAGAGACTGATAAGCAAAAAGTAAAATGGAGGGGTTGAAGGAGAGGAATAGAGAAAGGGAAAATGAAAATGGGAAGAAGAGGGAGACAGAGCAAGGAAAAGAGAGAAACAGAAAAAGAGAGACAGAGACAGAGGGACAGAGGCAGAGAGCAGAGAGACAGAGATAGAGTGAGTCAGAGGGACAGAGGCAGAGAGAGACAGGGAAAGTGACAGGGAGAGAACAAATGGAAGGGAAGGGGAGAGAGCAAGAAAGAGAGAGAGAGAGAGAGAGAGAGAGAGAGAGAGAGAGAGAGAGAGAGAAGGGAAGGTGGGAGGAAAAAGAGACAGAAGACAGAGAAGCAGAGAGATGGAGTGGGAGAGAGAAGGAAAGGGAGAGAGAGAGATTGAAAGAGAAAGAATGATGGAGAGAGATCAATAGAGAGAGACTGATACAAAAAAGAGAAAAGGGGGTTGAAGGAGAGGGAGAGAGAAAGGAAAGAAGAGAGAGACAGGGTAAGGGAAAGAGAGAAAAAGAGAGAGGGGGAAACAAAGCAGAAGGAAGGAGGAAGAGGAGGAGAGAGAGAGAGAGAGAGAGAGAGAGAGAGAGAGAGAGAGAGAGAGAGAGATACATTAAGAAGGATGGAGAGGGGCAGCTAGATGGCACAGTGGATAGAGCACTGGCCCTGAAGTAAGAAGGACCTGAGTTCAAATGCGGCCTCAGACAAAACACTTGACACTTACTAGCTGTGTGACCCTGGGCAAGTCACTCAACTCCAATTGCCTAAAAATAAATAAAAAAAAGAGGGATGGAGAGAAGAGAGTGACAGAGACAGAAAAGGAGAGGAGAGAGAAAGAGATAGGTATGGAAAGAAAGAAAGGAAAAAGGGAAGGAGGGTGGGGAATAGAGAGTGTCAGATAAAGAGAAGAGAAAATTGGAGAGAGAGATATAAATAAAGAATAAGACTGGGAAGGAGGGAAGATAAAGACAGAAGAGGGGGACCAGAGAGAGAGAGAGAGACATAGAGAGAAGTGGAGACAGGAGAAATGGAAAGAGAAAGAAAAGAGAAAAACAGAGATAGAGAAAGAGAGAGTTGTATATTGAATAAGATGGAAGGGGAGAGAGTGACAGAGACAGAAGTAACTAAAGAGGGAAAGACATGGAAGAAAAGAAGAATGGAGAGAGATGGTGAAAGAGAGAGAGAGAGACTCAGAGAGTGTAGAATGGTGAAAGACATATTGAAAGAAAGAAAGACAAGTGGCAAAATGGAAGGGAAGGAATAGAGAAAAAGGGAAATAGATATTAATTACAGAGAGGGTTAGAGAAAGAAAAGGCAAGACAGAGAAGAATCCAGAGAAAAAAGAGAAGGCAAGGTAGAGGGAGAAAAAGAAAATGTAGAGGGAGTAATGGATGGAGAGACAGAGAAAGAAAAAAGGATGGAGAGCATTAGAGACAAGAGAGGGAGAAACAAAGCAGAAGGAAGGAGGAGTAGGAGGAACAGGAGGAGCAGGAGGAGGAGCAGAGAGACAGAGAGAGAGAGAGAGAGAGAGAGAGAGAGAGAGAGAGAGAGAAACAGAGAAATAGAGAGACAGAGAGATAGAGAGAGAAACAGAGAGTCGGAGAGAGACAGAGAGATACAGAGACAGATGCAAAGACAGAGACAGACAGAAAGTGAAAGAGATTGGGGACAGAGAAAGAGACAGAGAGAGACAGAGAGACAGACAGAAACAGAAAGAGAGAGATAGAGAAACAGAGACAGAGAGAGACAGAGAGACAGAGACACACAGAGAAACAGAGACACAGAGAGACACAGAGAGACAGACACAGAAACAGAGAGAGAGAGACAGAGAGAGAGAGACAGGAGACAGAGAGAAAGAGAAACAGAGACAGAAAGCAATAGAGAAACAGAGAGAGACAGAGAGAGAGAAAGAAAGATACAGAGAGACAAAAAAAAGAGAGAGACAGAGAAACAGAGAGAGACAGTGAGACAGAGGGAGCAAAAGAGAGATAGAGAGAGATGCAGAGAGAGAAACAGAGAGTGACAGAGATACGGGGGGTGAAAGAGAGACAGAGACAGAAAGAGACAGAGAGAGAGACAAAGAGAGAGACAGACAAACAGAGAGTCAGAGAGAAACAGAGAGACAGAGACAGAGAGAGAGACAAAGAGGGAGAGACAGAGACAGAGACAGGGAGAGAGGGAGACAGACAGACAGAAAGAGAGAAGCAGAGACAGAGAAACAGAGAGATAGAGAGAAAAGAGAGAGAGAAGGAAACAGAGACAGGGAGAGACAGAGAGAGATGGAGAGGCAGAGAGAGTGACAGAGACAGAGAGAGAGACAAACAGAGACATAGAGAGAAGCAGAGAGACAGAGAGAGAAAGAGAGACAGACACACAGAGAGATAGAGAGACAGAGAGAGTCAGAGACAGAAAGTCAGAGAAACAGAGAGACAGAGAGAGATAGAGATAGAGAGAGACAGAGGGGGAGAGAGAGAAAGAGGCAGAGAGAGACAGACAGAGACATAAAGAGACAGAGAGACAGAGAGAGAGACCTGCCTGCCACATACCTGGCTTTTCATCATTCTCTACCTTTTTTTTTTCTTGTTCAAATCCTTTTTTTTCTTTTTCTTTTTTTTCTTGCCCTTTTTAAAAATTAATTTATTTTCATTTATCAGCAATCACTTCCATATGCTTCTGAGTTTAAAATTTTTCTCCCCCTCCCCAAGATGGCTTGCAATCTCATATAAGCTATACATTTACATTCCTATTAAACATATTTTCACATTAGTGAAGTTGTAAGTAAAAATTAAAACCAATAAGAGGAACCATTCAAAAGAGGAAATAAAACTCAACACAAGAGAAAAAAAAATGATAGCGATTCAACTTCCATAGTTCTTTCTTTGAATGTGGATAGCATTTTCCATCATGAGGCCTCTGGGGATATCTTAGATCCTTGTATTGTTGAAAAGGGTTAAGTTTATCAATATTAGTCATCACACAGCGTGGCTGTTATTGTGTACAATGTTCTTGTGGTTCTGCTCACTTCACTGAGCATCAGACCATACGCGAGTTTCTCCAGGTTTTTCTTAAGTCAGCCTGTTCATCATTTCTTTTAGCACCATAGTATTCCATTACATTCATATACCACAACTTGCTCAGCCATTCCCCAATTGATGGGCATCCTCTCAATTTCCAATTCTTTGCCACCACAAAAAGAGCTGCCATGAATATTTTTGTACCTGTGTGTCCTTTTCCCATTTGTTATCTCTTTGGGATATAGCCCTAGAAGTGCTATTGCTGGATCAAAGGGTATGCACATTTTTGTAGCCCTTTGGGCATAGTTCCAAATTGTTCTCCAAAATGGTTGGATCATTTCACAACTCCACCAACAATGTATTAGTGTTCCAATTTTCCCACATCTTCTCCAACATTTATCATTTTCCTGTTTTGTCATGTTGGCCAATCTGATAGGTGTGATGTGGTACCTCAGAGTTGTTTTGATTTGCATTTCTCTAATCAATAATGATTTAGAGCATTTTTTCATATGACTATAGATGGCTTTAATTTCTTCATCTGAGAACTGTCTGTTCATATCCTTTGACCATTTATCAATTGGGGAATGGCTTGTGTTCTTATAAATTTGTCTTAATTCTCTATATATTTTAGAAATGAGGCCTTTATCAGAGAGACTGGTTGTAAAAATTCTTTCCCAATTTTCTACCTTCCTTCTAATCTTAGTTGCATTGGCTTTGTTTGTGCAAAAACTTTTCAATTTAATGTAATCAAAATTATCCATTTTGCTTTTCATAATGTTCTCTATCTCCTGTTTGGTCATGAATTCTTCTGTTCTCCATAGATCTGATAGGTAAACTATTCCTTGTTCTCCCAGTTTACTTATGGTATCAGCCTTTATATCTAAGTCATGAACCCATTTTGACTTTATTTTGGTATATGGTGTGAGATTTGGGTCTATGCCTAGTTTCTGCCATACTCTTTTCCAGTTTTCCCAGCAGTTTTTTTCAAAGAGTGGGTTCTTATCCCAGAAGCTGGGGTCTTTGGGTTTATCAAATAATAGATTACTATAGTCATTGACTACTGTGTCTTGCATATTTAACCTATTCCACTGATCCACCTCCCTATTTCTTAGCCAGTACCAAGCAGTTTTGATGATTGCTGCTTTATAATACAATTTAAGATCTGGAATTGCTAGGCCACCTTCCCCTGCATTTCTTTTCATTAGTTCCTTTGATATTCTGGACCTTTTGTTTTTCCAAATGAATCTTGTTATTATTTTTTCTAACTCTATAAAATAATTTTTGGTAGTTTGATTGGTATGGCACTGAATAAGTAAATTAGCTTAGGTAGGATTGTCATTTTTATTATATTAGCTGGCCTACCCATGAGCAACTGATGTTTTTCCAATTATTTAGATCTGATTTTATTTGTGTGAAAAGTGTTTTGTAATTGTGTTCATAGAGTTCCTGGGTTTGTTTCGGGAGGTAGACTCCTAAATATTTTATAATGTCTACAGTAAGTTTAAATGGGATTTCTCTTTCTATCTCTTGCTGTTGGGCTTTGTTGGTAATATATAGAAATGCTGATGATTTATGTGGGTTTATTTTATAGCCTGCAACTTTGCTAAAGTTGTTTATTATTTCAAGTAGTTTTTTACTTGATTCTCTAGGATTCTCTAAGTATATCATCATGTCATCTGCAAAGAGTGATAGCTTTGTTTCTTCTTTGCCTATTCTAATGCCTTCAATTTCTTTTTCTTCTCTTATTGCTAAAGCTAATTTCCAGTACAATATTGAATAACAGTGGTGATAATGGACATCCTTGTTTCACCCCGATCT
The DNA here is from genome assembly GCF_003287225.1 of Phascolarctos cinereus. Lineage (NCBI taxonomy): Eukaryota > Metazoa > Chordata > Mammalia > Diprotodontia > Phascolarctidae > Phascolarctos > Phascolarctos cinereus. The sequence continues at coordinate 57,679,470 of NW_027556291.1, read as the reverse complement.
TATTGGAAATGCTTCTAGCCTGTCCCCATTACATATAATGCTTGCTGAAGGTTTTAGATAGATGCTATTTATTATTTTAAGGAAGACTCCATTTATACCTATGCTTTCTAGTGTTTTTAATAGGAATGGGTGTTGTATTTTATCAAAAGCTTTTTCTGCATCTATTGAGATGATCATGTGGTTTCTGTTGGTTTTGTGTTGATATGCTCAATGATGCTGATAGTTTTCCTAATATTGAACCAACCCTGCATTCCTGGTATAAATCCTACCTGGTCATAGTGTATTATTCTTGTGATAAGTTGCTAATCTATTTGCTAGTATTTTGTTTAAAATTTTTGCATCTATATTCATTAGAGAAATTGGTCTATAATTTTCTTTCTCTATTTTGACTCTTCCTGGTTTAGGTATCAACACCATATTTGTATCATAAAAAGAATTTGGTAAGACTCCTTCTTCACCTATTTTCCCAAATAGTCTATATAGTATTGGAATTAATTGTTCTTTAAATGTTTGATAGAATTCGCATGTAAATCCATCTGGCCCTGGAGATTTTTTCCTAGGGAGTTCATCAATGGCTTGTTCAATTTCTTTTTCTGAGATGGGGTTATTTAAGTATTTTACTTCCTCTTCGGTTAATCTGGGCAATTTATATTTTTGTAAATATGTATCCATTTCACTAAGATTGTCAAATTTGTTGGCATATAGTTGGGCAAAATAATTCCTAATTATTGTTTTAATTTCCTCTTCCTTGGTGGTAGCTTCACCCTTTTCATTCTTGATACTAGTAATTTGGTTTTCTTCTTTCTTTTTTAATTAAATTAACCAAAGGTTTATCTATTTTATTGGTTTTTTCATAAAACCAGCTCTTAGTTTTATTTATTAGTTCAATAGTTTTCTTAATTTCAATTTTATTAATTTTCCTTTGGTTTTCAATATTTCTAATTTGGTGTTTAGTTGAGGATTTTTAATTTGTTCTTTTTCTAGTTTTTTTAGTTGTATGCCCAATTCATTAATCTCCTCTTTTTCTATTTTATTTATGTAAGCATTTAGAGATATAAAACTTCCCCTAAGAACTGCTTTGCTGCATCCCATAGTTTTGGTATGTTGTCTCATTATTGTCATTCTCTTGAATGAAATTATTGATTGTTTCTATGATTTGTTGTTTGACCCAATCATTTTTTAGGATTAGATTATTTAGTTTCCAATTATTTTTTAGTCTATCTTTCCATGGCCCTTTATTACATATAATTTTTATTGCATCATGATCTGAAAAGGATGCATTTAATATTTCTGCCTTTCTGCATTGGATTGTGAGGTTTTTATGCCCTAGTACATGGTCAATTTTTGTGTATGTGCCATGTACTGCCGAGAAAAAAGTATATTCCTTTCTATCCCCATTCAGTTTTCTCCAGAGGTCTATCATACCTAACTTTTCTAATGTTCTATTCACCTCCTTAACTTCTTTCTTGTTTATTTTGTGGTTAGATTTATCTAGTGCAGAGGGGAGGTTCAGGTCCCCCACTAGTATAGTTTTGCTGTCTATTTCTTCCTGTAACTCCCTGAACTTCTCTAAGAATTTGGATGCTATACCATTTGGTGCATATATGTTTAGTAATGATATTACTTCATTGTCTATGGTGCCTTTTAGCAGGATGTAGTTTCCTTCCTTATCTCTTTTGATTAGATCTATTTTTGCTTTTGCTTTGTCTGAGATCAGGATTGCTACCCCTGCTTTTTTTACTTCAGCTGAAGCATAATATATTCTGCTCCAGCCTTTTACCTTTACCCTGTATGTGTCACTCTTTTTCAAATGTGTTTCCTGTAAACAACATATTGTAGGATTATGGTTTTTAATCCATTCTGCAATCCATTTCCATTTTATGGGAGAGTTCATCCCATTCACATTCACAGTTATGATCTGTGTCTTTTTCTCCATCCTTTTCCCCCTATTTATGCTTTTCTTTCTCCTTTCCCCCCTTCACTAGTGTTTTGCTTTTGACCACCACCTCCTTCAGTCCCTCCTCCCTTTTATTATCCCTTTCCCTTTTCTTCCCCTTTACTCTTACTGCTTCTTCCCTCCCTTCTTTCCCCCCTCCCTTTTCTTTCCCCTTTTCCCTCCTACTGCCTATAGGGCAAGTTAGATTTCTATACCTAACTGATGTTATGCCCTTCTTGAGCCAAATCTGATGAGAGTAAGGTTCAAACAATGCTCCCCCTCCCTTCTTTCCCTCTGTTGTAATAGGATTTTGTGTCTTTTCCTGTAATGTAATTTACCCTTGTCTCCTCCTTTCTCAGTACATTTTCTAAGATCAGATTGATCCACTTATTTGGATCCATTTAACCCACTTGATTAGATTTTTTTTTATCATTACATCAAAGTCAACTAATATCCACCCTCTTTATGTATACTCCTTTAACATGGTGTAATAACAATACAGTTCTCAAGGTTGCAAGTCATATTCCCTTGTAGGGGTTTAAACACCCCCCTTATTAAACATATTGTATCTTTCTGTCCCATTTACCTTTTTAGTCCTTCTTGAGTCCTGTACTTGAAGATCAAATTTTTTGTTGAGCTCTGGTCTTTTTATCAGGAAAGTTTGGAAGTCTCCATTTTGAATATCCACCTCCCTTGAAAAATGATGCTCATTTTTGCTGGGTATTGATCCTTGGCTGCATTCCAAGCTCCTTTGCCTTATGGAATATCATGTTCCATGCCCTGGGTCTTTTAATGTAGAAGCTGCAAGGTCCTGTGTAATCCTGACTGTGGTTCCATGATATTTAAATTGTTTCTTTCTGGCTGCTTGCAGCACCTTCTCTTTCATCTGGTAATTTTGGAATTTTGCTATTATATTCCTTGGCGTTGTCAATTTGGGATCTCTTTCAGGTGGTGAGTGGATTCTTTCTATGGTTATTTTCCCTTCTGGTTCTAGGACTTCAGGGCAGTTTTCCTTTATGATTTCCTGAAAGATACTGTCCAGGCTCTTTTTTCATCATGATTTTCAGGTAGTCCAATAATTTTTAAATTGTCTCTCCTGAATCGATTTTCCAGGTCAGTTGTTTTTGATGAGGTATTTTATTTTCATCTTTTTTTCATTTTTTTGTTTCTGTTGACTGATTCTTGCTATCTCATAGAGACATTAGTTTCCATTTGTCCAATTCTAGTTTTTAACAGATTGTTTTCTTCTGTTAGTTTTTGTATTTCCTTCTTCAATTGGCCAATTGTGTTTTTTAGGGACTTGTTTTCTTCAGTGTATTTTTTTTCCAATTGGCCAATTGTATTTTTGAAGGACTCTTCTACCTCTCTCATTTGACTATTAAAATCCTTCTTGAGCTCTTCTAAGAAGGCTTTTTGGACTTCAGACTAGTTCATATTCCCTTTTGATGTTGCAGATGTGGGTTTGTTGACAATGTTGTCCTCTTCAGAATTTCTGTCTTGATCTTCACTCTTCTCATAATATGAATCTATGGTATGTTTCTTTTTACTCATGGTGTTTCTTTATTCCCTGGCCTTTAAAGAGATTGAGCTCTCCTGCTGGGGAACAGAGGGCACTGACCCAAGCTTCTTGTGTTGGGAGCCTAGGTCTTGGTCACTGGCTTTGTGTGCTGGGGCCTCTTATGTGGCAATTGGAGGCTGTAGGTTTCTGGCAGCTTACCTTGTTGGGCTGGAATCAGCAAGGCTGGAACTTTCAGGCAATTCTAGGTTGCCTGCTTTTCCTTTCCTTTAGCTTTCTTCAGCTCCTTTTAGATGGGTGCTGCAGGGTGTTTATCTGCCTGGGGCCCCTGCAGTGTTGTCTCCCTCTTTTGCTAATGCACTGGGAGATTCCTTTGTGGTAGAGTGCTGAGGCACCTGGTGGTTTTCTGAGCTGGTTTCCACGGTTCCCCCCCCCTTAGGGAGGGACTCGGAGGTCCAGGTGTTGGTGTTTGCCTGCTCTACCACCTGGGCTTCAGGATTTCTTCCTGGTTGACAATTGGAGGCTTCAGGGCTCAGACAGCTCACCTGGTGTTGGGCTGGAACCAGCAAGGCCGGAACTTTAGGAAGACTTTAGGTTGCATCCTTCAGCTCATTTCTGATGAATGCCACAGGGTTCTTATCTTCCTGGGGCCCCTTGTAGTTCTGCTTCCCTTATTTTTGCTGGGGCACTGGGGGACCCATTTGCGTGGCTGCTGCACTGCTGCTCCCTGTCTTTCTTCTAATTCAACTGTTCCAGGGTTTTTTTCTGGGGTGATATTTTCTGGATTTTTAGAGGTTGATAGGGGAGAGTGAGGGAGACTAATCTTTTTACTCCGCCATCTTGAATCCCAGAAGCGGAACTCCTTTCTCCACCATTTTAGCCGGTCAACACCCAGGTGGGATGTCTTTAGAGCCCATGCTGCCCATTTCCCAATACACAATACCTACTCTCTATTTTCTTCACAGCTTTTTGCTGACTGAAGCACTGGTCAGTATACAGAGCCCCCGCAGGGAGACTTTTTAGAAAATTCAGGTCTGTTATCTGCTAGAAAGTGCCACAAATGCCCACAGGGAGTTTGCTCAGTTGCTCCTGCATTGTCCTAGGATCCTGCCAACTACACCAAATCATTAAGTTGAAATAAACCTATGTGGAAACACTCTTTGAAACAATAAAAAGCTAATGGAAAAGAGGAAAATAGGAGCATCCAGAGTAAAGCCATGTAGGCAGAGAGACTGAGAGAGACTACAAGAGAAATCCACCACAACACTCTTTTTTATACAGATAACATAGTAGTAACTTCTCTAGTTATTTAAGAATACTTCAGACAGGGACAGCTAGGTGGTGCGGTGAATAGAGCACTGGCCCTGGAGTCAGGAGGACTTGAGTTCAAATATGGCCTCAGACACATAACACTCACTAGCTGTGTGACTCTAGGCAAGTCACTTAACTACAGTTGCCTCACCCACAACAATAACAAACCTCAGATATAGTACATGTATTTCTCAGAAGTTATTTTTCAATATAATTATTTTTCAGAATTTATTTCAATACAACTATTTTCAAAATTGTCATCCCTTTATTTCTTTTTTGGTAAGTTTTTTGTGACCTATCATAGATATAAAATTTCAGAACAATCTGTTCCCATTTGGTACCAGTATCTGCACCTGTTCTTGATAGGAGGTAGGCAATGATGGAAAACTACTTTCTAAAATTGTGCTATTTTATATTTGTATTCATATATAACATTTTATACAGTTATGTTATTATGTATCATGTATTTATTTAATATAATATTTGTATGTGGATAAAACATGAAACAAATACAAAAATAAAATTAGTATTAATATTTATATTATATTATATAAATATAACATAATTGTTTTTAAATTTTTTTATTAGTTAATTTATTTTGATTTATCAACAATCACTTCCACAACTTTAAGTTTTAATTTTTTCTGCCCTTTCTTCCCCACCCCCCTCTCCAAGGTGGCACCCAATCAGATATAGGCTGTATATATATATATATATATATATATATATATATATATATATATATATATATATATATACATTCTAACTAAACATATCATTTCTTATAGAACCATAGTATTCCATTATATTCATATACCACAACTTGCTCAGCTATTCCCCAATTGATGGGCATCCTCTCAATTTTCAATACTTTGCCACCACAAAAAGAGCTGCTATGAACATTTTTGTACATGTGTGTCCTTTTCCCATTTGTATGCTCTCTTTGGGATATAGAAGTGCTATTGCTGGGTCAAAGGGTATGCACATTTTTATAGCCCTTTGGCCATAGTTCCCAATTGCTCTCCAAAATGGTTGAATCATTTCAAAACTCCACTAGCAATGCATTAGTGTTCCAATTTTCCCACATCTTCTCCTCTGTCCCCTCTCAAAAGCAGTTTACTTCTGACCACCCCTTCCAATTTGTCTTCTCTTCTATCACACTGCTTCTCTTATCTCCCTCTCCTCCTGCTGCCCAGTAGGGTGAAAAAGATTCCTATATTCAACTGAATGTGTAGGTTTTTCCGTCTTTGAGCCAATTCTAATGAGAATAAGGTTCAAGCATTGCCCACCACCACCACCACATTGTGTTCCCCTTTATTGTAAAAGCTTTTTTATGCCTCATATATGAGATAATTTATCCAACTCTTCTTCTTCCTTCATCCTTATCTCTGTGCATCCCTCTTTCTCACCCCTTACTTTTTTAATATCATGCCATTGTATTCAACTTACACCTTTCCCCTCTGTTTGCTATATTCCTTCTAACTGCCCTAATAATGATAATGTTCTTACGAGTTAAAGTATCACCTTCCATTATAGGAATGCCAATATTTTAACTTATTAAATCCATTATGATTTCTCTTTCCTGTATACCTTCTTATGCTTTTCTTGAGCTTTCTCTTTGAAAACCAAATTTTCTATTCAGCTCTCACCTTTACATCAGAAATGCTTGAAAGTCCTTTATTTTGTTATATGTCCTTTTTTTTCATTAGAAAGATGATAATTAGTTTTCCCAGGTAGGTGATACTTTGTTTTAATTTTAGCTTCTTTGCCCTCCAGAATACCACATCCCAAGCCCTCCTGTCCTTTAATGCAGCAGCTGTTAAATGTTGTGTTATCCTGACTGTGGCTGCATGATATTTGAATAGTTTCTTTCTGACTGAAAATATTAATACTATTTTCTCCTTAAATTGGGAGCTCTGGAATTGGCTATAAAATTTCTGGGAGTTTTCATGCTGAGTTCTCTGTCAGGAGGTGAGTACTGGATTCTTTTGATTTCTATTTTACCCTCTGGTTAAATTATCTTACCTTGATCTATTTTCCAGGTCAGCTGTTTTTTCCAATAACATAGGCACATTTACTTCTATTTTTTCATTCAATTGATTTTGCTTTATTGTTCCTTGATGTCTCATGAAGTCATTAGCTAGCACTTGGTCAGTTGTCATTTTTAAGGAATTATTTTCTTCATTGACCTGTTGTATCTCCTTTTCCTTCTTTCCCAAGACTCCCTTCAGAGAGGGCTCAGAATTTCCAACTATTTCCCATTAGCTACTCTCTTTGGCATTGACTTCTGGTGCCATTCCAATTTGATTCCAGGGGTAGGGTAAAACAAAAATTCTTCTCTTAGCCTCCCTTCTCTGAGGAATCAGAATTTCCAACACATCATCCTTTTTACACCAGCTGTTCTCCATGTTTTGGACTGTAGGAACATCGAGAGTCTCCTAGGATCAGCACATCAGACATCTCATCATGATGGAGATTGTTTCAGCTTTGGTACTCAGACCTCTTGGGTAGTCTCTCCACTCTGACTGGAAGGGAGAAGCTTGTGTTAAAAAACTCCTTCCTAATCCTCTCTTTTTTAGAGGGATTGGGATTTCCTTTCTCCTCAATCATTTTCCACCAGGTTTGGGCTCCTGGCACATCAGCTCAACAAAAATCTCATTCTGGTGGAGATTGCTTCAGCTTTGGTATTCAGCCCCAACCCAGTTGCCTTTTCTCTCTGGTTGGAGGGTTGCAGGGGTGGAAAAGTAAACTTCTCCTCAATCCTTCCTTCAGATAACACCCAGAATATCCAACTCTTCATTACCCGCCAGCTGTACTCCTTGGCATAGACTCTAGGAACATGATTATTCCCCCAGTATACCTTCATCGCCACCCATCTCCTCACAATGTTGATTTCATTTTACTTCATTTCAGAAGAGCATATTTTATTCTCTGTAGTTGCAACCTGTCAGAACATTAGATCCAAAGTGGTGTGAGCAAAGTGTCTGTTTTCTGCACTATTCCACAGGGCAGTTTCTGTTATAGTGGTTTAGGAGAAATCTGATGAGCAACATATTCTTAAGTGTGATAGTTAAAATCTCTTATATACTGTCACTTTGAAAATCTTTGGTAATGTATTAGCTGGAAATACTGAATCCTATAATGTGGAAGATTTGGAATAAAAGCTTTTATGTAAAATATAATACTAAATCACTGAAATTTTAGATTAAGGTACTTTATGATATTATTTAGAAAAATAGATCCAGATGGGATAGAATTTGGTCTGGTCTCATTTTAAGTGAAATTGAGAATGATGATGATGACAAAGATTAAGATGATGATGATGATGACAATGATAATAGTGCAGCTCTTGCTGATGGGGATGATGGTTCTGATGCTGAGGTTGATGGTATATGAGTTAGGAAATTTGTTAGTAAGCGGAGTTAACCCAGTTATATGATTTGAAATGTGTTTTAATTGCCTAACATTAATTAATGAAATCTGTAGGAATCCCATATTAAAAGATAGAAAACACAAATATTGGTTGTGATAAAAATATTGGTAATTGTGATTTCTGAATATTATATAAGATTTTCAATGCTTCTTCACATTGTTCAAATGCTGTTATAATCTAGATGTTGTAAGATTAAGAAATGGATTGTTACAGGAAAAGACAGATTAGAAAACTGATAGGTCATTCTATCAGTCCTGGTGACCACATGCCATAATTTTTTGAAGTACTGTAATTAAGAACTTAAAGTCTAGAGTTTTGCCTATATTTAAAGGCAAGTTTCATCAAAAATTATGTGATTATCATTTATGAAAATGAGAAAATTTTTAACTAGGTTATCTAGAGTTATTATTATAATGTTAACACCTATTAAGCATTTACATTGGAATTTTAAAGAGGAAACATTGACAACTGATGTGTGGGCTAAAGTTCTTTATGATATTATTTAGGAAGTAGATCCAGATGTGATAGAATTTTTTTGGTCTCATTTTGAGTGAAATTGATAATGATGATAATGATGATGAAGTTGATGATGCTAATGAGGATGCTAATGATGATGATAATGATGATAATGTTGAGAGCGATGATGATGATGATGATAAAGTTGATGATGTTGATGATGATGCTGATACTGATGCTATATGAGTCAGGAAATTTGTTAGTATGCTTAGTTAGCCCTGTTATATGATTTTAATGTGTTTTAAGTGCCTAACAGTAATTAACTTGATTATTCCTTATTTTGAAAATATTGTAATACATATGAACTCTTCTTTAATTATTTTGGGGTTTGGATTTAATTGCTAAAAGACTGAAATGAATGTTGTTGAAATCAAAAAATATGTAACAGATTGTAGCAGATTGGTCACGCAGTGAGTGTCAGTTTTTAACATTTCATGATCTAGCCCCATATTTCCGATAAAGCTCAGGGATTTGACTTCAGTTAAGAACTAGTGATCACCAAGGGAAAGATTTTGACTAGTCATTCTTTAACCAGCTTTAGGGTAAGAGTAAGGTTAGATAATCATCTGATTAGTCATGTCCACCCTCCATTTAGGATAAATCCATAGGAAGCTCATAGAAAATGAACCACTACACAAATACGGGTTATGGTAACAATGTTGGTGATTGTGATTTGTGACTTTTATATAAGATTTTCAATGTTTCTTTGTATGGTTGAAGTGGAGAATTATTGAATTAATTCCATGTAAAAGCTCTTGTAGGGGGAGAAACTGGCCATGCCCTCCTGCCAATTCCTTAGGTCTTTTTTTTTAAATTATTAATTTATTTTGATTTATCAACAATCACTTACATATGCTTTTGAGTTTAAAATTTTTCTCCCCTTTCCTCCCCACCAACCTCCCCATGATGGCTCACAATCTGATATAGGCTATACATTTACATTCCTATTAAACATATTTTCACATTAGTGAAGTAGTAAGTAAAAATTAAATCCAATAGGAGGAACCATCAGAAAGAGGAAACAAAATTCAACAGAAAAGAAAATTCACATTCACAGTTATGATTACCATCTGTGTCTTTTTCTCCATCCTTCCCCCCCATTTATGCTTTTCTTTCTCCTTTCTCCTTTCACCCCCTCACTAGTCTCTCCTCCCTTCTATTATCCCTTTCCCTTTTCTTCCCCTTTGCCCTTATTTCTTCTTCCCTCCCTTCTATCTCCCATCCCTTTTCTTTCCCCTTTTCCTTCCTACTGCCTATAGGGCAAGTTAGATTTCTATACCTAACTGATCATGTTATTCCCTTCTTCAGGAAAATCTGATGAGAGTAAGATTCAAACAAGGCTCACCCCCCTCCCTTCTTTCCCTCTGCTGTGATAGGATTTTCTGTCTTTTCCTGTAATGTAATTTACCCTTCTCTGCCTCCTCCTTTCTCAGTACAATTTCTTTTTTTTTTTAAGTGTAGGGTTTTTTTTTTTTTTGAATTTCTTTTTTGTTTTTTGTTTTTGGCTAGGCAATGGGGTTAAGTGACTTGCCCAGGATTACACAGCTAGTAAGTCTGAGGCCGGATTTGAACTCAGGTCCCCCTGAATCCAGGGCCGGTGCTTTATCCACTGCACCACCTAGCTGCCCCTCTCAGTACAATTTCTAAGATCAGACTAATCCACTAACTTGGATCCATTTCACACACTTCATTAGATTTTTTTTATCATTACATCAAAGTCAAGCTAATATCCACTCCCTTTATGCATATCCTTTAACATGGAGTAATAACAATACAGCACTCAAGAGCTGCAACTGTCATCTTCCCTTGAAAGGATGTAAACAGTCTGCCCTTATTAACAACATTTTGTATCTTTCTGTCCCACTTACTTTCTTATGTCTTTCTTGATTCTTGTACTTGAAGATCAAATTTTTTGTTAAGCTCTGGTCCTTTTATTAGGAGGGTTTGGAAGACCCCTATTTCACTGAATATCCATTTCCTCCCTTGAAAAATCATGCTAATTTTTGCAGGGTAGTTGATTCTTGGCTATAATCCAAGCTCTTTTGCCTTAAGGAATATCATGATCCACGCCCTGCGGTCTTTTAATGTAGAACCTGCAAGGTCCTATGTAATCCTGACTGTGGTTCCATGATATTTAAATTGTTTCTTTCTGGCTGCTTGCAGCAACCTCTCTTTCATCTGGTAATTTTGGAATTTTGCTATTATGTTCCTTAGCATTGTCAATTTGGGATCTCTTTCAGGTGGTGAGTGGTGTATTCTTTTTATGGTTATTTTACTTTCTGGTTCTAGGTCTTTTGGGCAGTTTTCTTTTATGATTTGGTGAAAGATACTATCCAGGCTCTTTTTTTCATCATGATTTTCAGGTAGTCCAAAGATTTTTAAGTTGTCTCTCCTGGATGAATTTTCCAGGTAGGTTATTTTACCAATGAGATATTTTACGTTTTCATCTATTTTTTTACTTTTTTGTTTCTGTTTGACTGATTCTTGCTCTCTCATAGAATCATTATTTTCCATTTGTCCAGTTCTAGTTTTTAACAGATTGTTTTCTTCTGTTAGATTTTGTTCTTCCTTCTTCAGTTGGCCAACTGTATTTTTAAAGGATTTGTTTTTTTCAGTGTACTTTTTTTTCCAATTGGCCAAATGTATTTTTACGGACTCTTCTACCTCTCTCATTAGATTTTTAAAATCCTTCTTGAGCTCTTCTAAGGAGGCTTTTTTGGCTTCAGACCAGTTCATATTCCCATTTGATGCTGCAGATGTGGGTTTGTTGACAATGTTTTCCTCTTCAGAATTTCTGTCTTGATCTTCACTCTCCTCATAATATGAATCTAGGGTACGTTGACTCTTTTATAAGGAAATGATGATACTACACAAACTGCCAGTGTTCATGTGAAGATAACATGATTGTAAAGTGCTTACGACAGGTGTTGGCATAGAGAAAACCCTCTAGTAATGCCAAATGTTTTATGATTTCTTTAATTACATACAATTGCTTTCTACTTGATAACTTTATAAAACTTTTTATATGTGATCAGTATTTAAAGGCCAGTGATCATCTTATGAATATATTTTCTTGTAAAGTAATTGTAAAGCCATTAAATTAAATTGAAATCAGTCTATATGGGTGTTGTTTCAAGTTTTTCCTACATAATACTGTCAATGGTATTGTTGTGCGTCAAAATTTTCCCATAGTATGTAATTTGGTAAATTACCATAACCCCTATGTTGTTGGAAAAGCAAATTTGTTCATCAAACATATGTTATTAGATTCAGAATTGTACTGTTAGGGGAAGAATCAGGTTAGACCACTCTTAGGTCATTGTCTCAGTCCTGGAGAGCACATGCTGTAATATTCTGAAGTAGTGTAGTTAACAGCTTAAAGTCCAGTTTTCCCTACATTTCAGTGGAAGTTTCATGTACAATTATTTCATTTTCATCTCTGAAAATGAGGAGTTTTTTCACTAGGCTATCTGCAGTTGTTATGATAATGTTAACAGCTATTAAGTATTTGCACTGCTCTTTTAAAGAAGAAATCTTGATATTTCTCATAGGGTATTCAATTTTCTTTATGATATTAAATGGCAAATACATCCTGACGGGAGACGATTTTTCCTGGTCACGTTTTAAGCAAAATTGAAAAGGGTGCTAATGATGATGATGATGATAATGTTGAGGATGATGATGATGATACTAAAGATGATGATGATGATGATAATGTTGATGATGTTCATGATGGTGCTGATACTCATACTGTATGAGTCAGGAAATTTGTTAGTACGCTTAGTTAACCCACTTATATGATTTTTGATGTGTTTGCAGTGCCTAACATTACTAACCTTGATTATTACTGGTTTTTAAACTATTGTAATACATGTGAACTTATCTTTAATTCTTTTGGGTTATGAACTTAATTGCCAAAAGACTGAAATGAATATCATAAAAATAAAAAAATCAGCACCAAAGTACAACAGATTGGTAACCGAGTGGACTGTCAGTTTATAACATTTCAAGTTCTATCCCCATAGTTAGGTTAAAGTTCAGAGATTTGACTTTAGTAAAGGAGTAGAGATCAGCAAGGGAAAGATTTTTACTAGTGAGTCTTTAACCAGCTTTAGTGTAAGGGAAAGGTTAGATAATCCTCTGATTGGTCACGTCTACCCTCCTTTTAGGATAACTCCATTGCAACCTCATATAAAATGAACCACTACAGAAATAAGGGTTATGGTAAAAATTGTGGTTACTGTGATTTGTGACTATTATAGAAGATTGTCAACGTTTCTTTGTAATGTTGAAGAGGAGAATTACTTAATTAATTCCTATGTAAAAGCTGTTGTAGGGAGAGAAACTGGCCATGTCCTGCTTCCAATTGCTTAGGTGTCTCTCTTGGCCTGGGTGAAAAATGGCCTTTACTTAAAATGTCATACTATTTAGCCCCTGCACACTTTAAGCTAATCTCATGATAACATGTGTGATTTCCAAGTGTTTGTAAAAGTGTATACGTATTTCTTGGTAGATACAGCTTGAAATTCCCAGATGGGAGGGAATTGGAAGCTGAATCCTTAGGGAACTTCCTTATCTGGAAGGTCTTGGAAATCAAAATGTTATCATTGGTGGTAATAAAGCCACATTTTCTTTGACTGAAGCCAAACTGTGTCCTGAAGGAAGGAAGAACAGGGTCAAGTGTTTTCTGCCATGAGGAAAACGATGGTAAATTAGAAGCTAGGAGAAAAGTCATTTGTTTCGTGGCATTAAGAAATTGATTGGATGGGTGGCCCCCTGCAAGATAGCTTCTGTCTATGTACCTCAGTTGCCTGCTTTGTAAGGGGATGATGATAGCACCCAAACTGTCAGGGTTCCTGTGAAGATAAGATTAGTGTAAAGTGCTTAAGATAGATCTTGGCATAGAGCAAATGTTATAATAATGTCAATAGTTTTGTTATTTCTTTAATTAGATACAATGTCTTCATACTTGATAACTTTGTAGGAGTTTTTAGATGTGGTCGGTATTAGAAGGCCAATCATCACGCGATGAATTGATTTTCTAGCAAAGCAATTATAAACCCATGAAATTGAACTTAGCAGTCTGTATGGTTGTTGTTTGAAGTGTTTCATACCTAATACTATCAATGGTACTTCTGTGTGTCAGAATGTTCCCACAGTATGTAACTTCATAAATTTCCCTAACACGTATGTTCTTAGAAAGCAAG
>NW_027556291.1:57594244-57664244 GCF_003287225.1 Phascolarctos cinereus | reverse complement strand
TCTATGCTTTTGTTTTACACTGTACCTCTCTTCCAATTCTTCTATACCTCCCATTTCCTTCTACATTATTATAATTCTTGCCCTATTTCTCTGTTTCCCTTCATCTCTACTCTTTTGCTCAGTCTTCTTGTCTCACCATTTTTTCCTACCATGCTACCTGTCTTTCTTTCCTTCCTTGTCTCTCTATGTGTGTCTCACTCTATATTTCTGTCTCCATCTCTGTCCCTGACTTGTGCTGACTTTGTATCTATCCCTATATCTGAAATTTCTCCCTTTCTCTCACCAAATTTTTTATTTTTCCTGTACTCTGCCTTTTCCCTTAGGCTATGTTTCATTTTCCCTGCCTACCTACTCCTCCTCCTCCACCTCCTACTCCTTAGAAATCTCTGTCTCTGTCTCTGTCTCTGTCTCTCTCTGTCTCTCTCTCTTTCTCTCTCCTTCTCACTCTTTCTCTTTATGTCTCTCTGTGTCGCTTGCTTTCTTTCTCACTCTCCTTGTGTCTCTTTCTGTCTCCTGATTGGTTTTCTCTATGTCCCTTTTAGTTCCGATATTATTCTATCTGTCACTCCTCTCTCATGTCCCTCTCTCACAATTTACATGTCTTGTTTGGTGTTTATCTCTCTATCTGTCCTACTCTGCCTATCCATCTTCCTGTTTCTTTTTTTACCTCCATTTTTGTCTCTGACTCTTCCTCCCTTCATTTTTCATTTTCTTTCCTTTTCCCCTCCTCATCCTATCTCTTCCTCATTGTCTAATTCCCTCTCTTTCTCTCTGTCTCTCACTTTCTACCTCCAATGCTCTCCATTTGCTTTCTGTATGTCACTTTCTCTTCATTCCTTCCTTTCCTCTGTCTTGTCTCTCTCCCTCAATTGACATGACACTTTCCATCTGTCTGTCTCTCTCTTCCCGAACTATCTTGGCTTTTCCTGTCCTACCTTTTTTAAAAAATATATAAATTTATTTATTTTTAGTTTTCAACATTCACTTCCTCAAGTTTTTGAGTTCCAAATTTTCTCCCCATCTCACCCCAGCCCCCACCTCAAGATTGCATGCATTCTGAATATCCCTTCCCCTAGTATGACTTCTTTTCTATCTCTTTCCCCTTCTTTTATCCCCTTCCCCTTCTATTTTCCTGTAGGGCAGGATAGACTTCTGTACCCCATTTCCTGTATTTCTTATTTCCCAATAGCATGTGAAAACTTTTTTTTAAACACATTTTTAAAACTTTAGGTTTCAAATTTTCTCTCTTCCTCCCTCCCCACCCACCCTCATTGAAAAGGCAAGCAACTCAATATAGGTTGTATATGTGCAGTTATGCAAAACACTTCCATAGTAGACATGTTGTGAAAAACTAACTCTATTTCCCTTAATCCTATCCTGCCCTCCCATTTATTCTATTCTTTCTTTTGACCCTGTCCCTCCTCAGAAGTATTTACTTCTGATTACCCCCTTTCCCAATCTGCCCTTCTCTCTATCATCCCCCTGCTCTCTTGTCCCCTTCTCCCCCTATTTTCCTGTAGGGTAAGACAGATTTCCATACCCAATTGAATGTGTATGTTATTCCCTCCTTAAGCCAAATCCTATGAGAATAAGATTCACTCATTCCCTCTCACCTTCCCCTGTTTCCCCTCCACTGTAAGAGACTTTTCTTTTTTTTTTGTTTGTGAGATAATTTACCCCATTCTACCTCTCCCTTTCTTCTTCTCGAGTATAATCCTCTCTCATCCCTTAATTTTATTCTCCAGACATGACCCTTTAATCTTCAACTCACCCTGTGCCCTCTATCTATCTATCTATCTATCTATCTATCTATCTATCTATCTATCTATATATATATATATATAATTTTTTCCTCCAACTACCCTAATACTGACAAAGGTCTCATGAGTTATAAATATCATCTTTCCATGCAGGAATGTAAACAGTTCAATCTTAATAAGTCTCTTATGATTTCTCTTTCCTGTTTACCTCTTCATGTTCCACTTGAGTCCTGTATTTGAAAGTCAAATTTTCTATTCAGCTCTGGTCTTTTCATCAAGAATGCTTGAAAGTCCTCTATTTCACTGAATGACCATTTTTTCCCCTGAAGGATTATACTCAGTTTTGCTGGGTAGGTGATTCTTGGTTGTAATCCTATCTCCTTTGCCCTCCAGAATATTATATTCCATGCCCTGGTCCTTTAATGTAGAAGCTGCTAAATCTTGTGTTATCCTGATTGTGTTTCCACAGTACTTGAATTGTTTCCTTCTGGCAGCTTGTAATATTTTCTCCTTGACCTGGGAACTCTGGAATTTGGCTAATATTCCTAGGAGTTTTCCTTTGGGGATCTCTTTCAGGAGGAGATCTGTGGATTCTTTCAATTTCTATTTTGCCCTCTGGTTCTAATATATCAGGGCAGTTTTCCTTGATAATTTCTTGAAAGATGATGTCTAGGCTCTTTTTTTGATCATGGCTTTCAGATAGTCCAATAATTTTTAAATTCTCTCTCCTGGATCTATTTTCCAGGTCAGTTGTTTTTCCAATGAGATATTTCACATTGTTTTCTAATTTTTCATTCTTTTGGATTTGTTTTACAGTGTCTTGATTTCTCATAAAGTCACTAGCTTCCAATTGCTCTATTCTAATTTTTAAGGAAGTATTTTCTTCAGTAATCTTTTGGACTTCCTTTTCCATTTGGCCAATTTTTCTTTTTAGGGCATTTTCTCCTCATTGGCTTTTTGGACCTCTTTTGCCATTTGGGTTAGGCTATTTTTTAAGGTGTTATTTTCTTCAGTATTTTTTGGGTCTCCTTTAGCAAGCTGTTGACTTGTTTTTCATGATTTTCTTGCATCACTCTCATTTCTCTTCCCAGTTTTTCCTCTACTTCCCTTACTTGCTTCTCAAAATCCCTTTTGAGCTCTTCCAAGGCCTGGGACTGATTCATATTTTTCTTGGAGGCTTTGGATGTAGGAGCTTTGACTTTGTTGTCTTCTTCTGGTTGTATATTTTGATCTTCTTTTTCACCAAAGTAAGATAATATAGTCTGACTCTTTTTGGCTGCTTGCTCATGATCCCAGCCAATTACTTGAGTTTTAAACTCTTTGTTAAGGTAAGAGTCTGCTTCCAATGTGGAGAATGTACTGTCCCAAGCTTCAGGGGTTTGTACAGCTGTTTTCAGAGATACTTGTAGGGACCTGTAAATTTTCAGTTCTTCCAAGGTGGTATGATAAGGAGCGAGGTGTTTACTCCTTTCCTGGCCTGTGACCACAAGTACTGTTTTCTCTCCTGTAACTGTGAGGAGGGTTCCTCCACAGCCACTACAAGCTCCACCACCAGCACTCCTCCTCACCCCAGCACACCGCCCAGAACTGTGACCCAGATCCAAACACAGGCAAAGCAAGAGATTCCTGCCTCAGCACTGGCAAAGAAATCCCTGCAATCCCTCTCTGATCAGCCACTGGAATCCCCCTCAGTCTATGGGCTGGAAGCTCGGGAAGCAGGTGCACCCCCCAGGGTCACACTGTTGGGGAATGGAACTGAGACCCTCCCTTCCTTTCTCAGCACTGCAGAAACAGACTTTTCCCACTGACCTTCTAAGTTGTCTTTGGCATTCATGGATTGAGGAGTCTGGAAACCTCCACAGTTGCCTGATATTCAGTCCTCTAAGGCCTGCTCCAGGCTCCCTGTGGCCTGTTTGCCCATGCTGTGCTGCACTGTGCTTCCATCCGAGCATGATATACCTTTCTGATCAACCACCCAGGTTGTGTTGGGCTGAAAATTTGGTTCACTCTGTCTTTTTGTGGGTTCTGCTGCTTCAGAATTTGTTTAGAGACATTTTTTATGAGTATTTGGTGGGGTTTGGGGGAAAGCTTAAGCAAGTCACTGCTTTCACTTCCCCATCTTGGCTCTGCCCCATCCTGTCCTATCTTTGTTTATCCCTCTCTATGTTTCATCTTTGTCTGTTTCCCCATCCATCAGTCACTCTTTCTCCATTTTCAATCTGTCATTTTGCCTTCGACTCTCCTTCTCTTGCAATTGTTCTTAATGTCCACTTTCCTTCTCCACTATTATGTTTCCCTTTTTCTCTCACTTTCCCTTTCACTATTCTCTGTGGCTCTTTCCTTCCTCTCTTACCCTCCTTTTCTGCCACAATATATGTTTCTTTTATCCATCCTTCTCTCTCTCTGTCTGTCTATATCTCTGTCCCATCTTGTGCTGAATCTCTATCTCTTTCTATCTCTCAAATTTCAATCTCTCTCTCATTCCCTATTTACTTTTTACTCTCCATTGCCTTCTCCCTTAGGCTTTGTTTCATTTGCCATACCAGTCCCTACTCCTCCTCCTCCTCCTCCTCTACCACTGCCACAGCCACCACCACCTCCTCCATCATCTCCTGCTTCACCGTTTCTCTCTCTCTCTCTCTCTCTCTCTCTCTCTCTCTCTCTCTCTTCCTCTCTGTATCTCTTGAGATATCTATCTCCCTCCTTCCTTCACGTCTATCTCTGTCACTCTATCCTTTACTTCCAATCCATTTTCTATCTCTTTGCCTTGCCTTCTCCTTCTCTCCATTCTTGTCAGTCTCCCCCTTTCCTTCTTTTTTTTGCTCCCATTCCTTTTATCTCTTTCCTTTATGTCTTTTCTCTATTGTTCACTCTCTCTGTCTCACTGTGTCTCTGTCTCTCTCTGGCTTCTGTCTATCTCCTCCTCCCTCTTGCCTTTTCTCTCTCCTTCTTTTTCCCCAGTCTCTCTCTTTCTCTCTTTCTCACTCAGTCTCTCTCTCTCTGTCTCTATATCTCTGTCTCTCTCTGTGTCTTGGTCTATGACTCTCACAGTTTCTCTCTGTATCTCTCTGTGTGTCTCTCGTCCTCTCTCTGTTTGTCTCTGTCTCTCTTTTTCACTTTCTCTCTCTGTCGCTCTGTTTGTCTGTCTCTGTCAGTCTGTATGCCTGTCTTTCTCTCTCTCTCTCTCCCCCTCTTCCTCTTCCTTTCTCCCTTAGTCTCACTTTTCTTCCCTCACTGTCTCATTCTCCCTCTGTCTCTATGTCTCAATCTCCATCCATGCCTCTCTGATTCTTTCTCTTTGTATCTTTCTGTGTCTCTGCCTCCCTTTTTCTGTTTCTGTGTCTCTCTCTTTGTCACTTTCTTTCTGTCTGTGTCTCTTTCTCACCATGTCCCTGTCCCTATCTTGTCTCACTGCATTTCTCTGTGTGTCTCTGGCTCTTCCTCTCTTTGTTGCTTTCTTTCCATCTCTGTCTCTCTGTGTCTCTCTGTCTGTCTCTTTGTTTCTCTCCATCTGTCTCTCTCTGTCTCTCTCTTCCTCTTTCCTTTTCTCTCTCTTTTGTTTTCTCTCTCTGTTTACCTCTCTATCTTTCCTTCTCTCTCTTTCCTTTTCTCTTTCTTTTTTCTTCTCTCTCTCTTTTGTTCTCTCTCTCTCTCTCTCTCTCTCTCTCTCTCTCTCTCTCTCTCTCTCTCTCTCTCTCTCTCTCTCTCTCTCTCTCCCCCCTCTCTCCCTCTCCCCTCTCCCCTTCACCCTTAGCCTCACTCTTCTTCCCTCACTGTCTCATTCTCCATCTGTCTCTATGCCTCGATCTCTGTCCATGCCTCTCTAATTCTCTCTTTTTCTCTCTGTATCTGTCTGTATCTATCTGTGTCACTGTCTCCCTCTTTCTGTTTCTCTGTCTGTTTCTCTTTGTCATTTTCTGTCTGTGTCTCTTTCTCTCCATGATCCTATCTTATCTCATTGCATTTCTCTGGCTATCTCTGGCTGTTTCTCTTTGTTGCTTTCTTTCCATCTCTGTCTCTCTGTGTTTCTGTCTCTGTCTCTGCCTGTCTCTGTCTCTCTCTCTGTCTCTCTCTGTCCCTCTCTCTCATTTTTTCTCATTTTCCCTTACCCTCTTCTCTGTCTCTCCACTGTGTGTTTCTCTATTCTCATCTCTCTGTATTTTTTATTTATCTTTCCTTCTCTCTAGCTTTACTTTTATTTTGTTACTTTCTTTTTCCTCTCTCTCTCCCTCTTTCCTTCTCTCTCTCTCTTTTTCTCTCTCTTTACTTCTCTCTCTCTTTCCTTCTCTCTCTTTCCTTCTCTCTCTCCTTTCCTCTGTCTTTCCCTTTCTCTCTGTCTTTCCTTCCCTTTCTTTTTCTCTTTCCTCTCTCTCTCTTTCCTCAATCTCTATCTTTACTTGTCTCTCTCTTTCCTTCTCTCTCTCTCTCTCCCTCCCTCCTTCATCCTATCTCTCTCCCTCCTCCATCTCTGTCTCTACTCTATCCATCCATCACTCCTTCTCTGTTTTCTATTTCTCTTTGCCTTGCTTTTTCCTTCTCTCCATTCTTTTCTGTCTGTCTCCCCCTTTCCTTCTCTTTCCCTCTCATTCCTTTTATCCCTTTCCCTCTTACTTTCCTTTTTCTTCCCCACTCTGTTTCCCTTGTTCCCTCATTCCTGTCTCATTCTCTTTCTGTACCTTTATGTCTCTTTCTCTATTGTTCACTTTCTTTTTCTCACTGTGTCTCTCTGTCTCTCTATCTCTGTATCTCTCTCTCTATCTCTGCCTCTTTCATTGTCTCTCTCTCCCCCTCTTTCCCTCACTTTGGTCTCTGTATCACTCTTCTTATCGATTTCCTTTACTCTGTCCCTCCCCTTCTCCCTTAGTCTCTACCTCACTGTGTCTCTCTTTCTCTCTCTCTCAGTCTCTCTCTGTCTCTGTCTCTCACTCTCTCTCACAGTCTCTCAGTTTCTCTCTGTGTTTCTCTCTGTCTCATTCTGTTTCTCTCTGTGTCTCTCAGTCTCTCTCTCCCTATCTCTCAGTCTCCCTTTCGCAGTCTCTCAGTCTTTCTCTCCTAGTGTCTTTGTCTCTCTCTCTCCCCCAGTCTCTCTGTCCCTCTCACTTTCTCTCTGTATCTCTCTCTCTCTGAGTCTCTCTATCTGCTTCACCCCGCCTCTTTCTCACTCTCACTCTCATTCCAGCTCCTTTTCTGACTCTCCATTGTCTTTCTTTATGTCCCTTTCACCTTTCTATAACACCTTTCTCTGTGTCTCTCCTCTCTGTCTTATTTCTCCCATACAATTTACATATCTCTCTCTATCCCTTTCTGTCCTGCTCTCTCTCCCCCTCCACTTCTGTCACGATTTCTACCTCCCTATTTCCTTATCTCCCTCTCCCCTTCTCTCTTAGTCTCTCTCTTCTTCCCTCACTGTCTCATTCTCCCTCTCTGTCTGTGTCTCTGTCTTTATCTCTGTCTCTGTCTCTATATCTCTGTCTGTGACTCTCTCTGATTCTCTCTGTCTCCCTCTCTCTGTTTCTGTCTCTGTGTCTCTTCCCTCCCCAATATATCTCTCTCTTTTCTATTGCTTTCCATCCTTCTGTCTCTGTCTCTCCATCTATCCATTACTCCTTCTCCATTTTCTCTCTCTGACTTACCCTCTCTGTCTCTTGATTCTTTTCTGTTTCTCCCTTTCCTTCTCTCTCCCTCTCTTTCCTTATATCCCTTTCCCCCTTTCTCTCCTTTTTCTGCCCTCTTCTGTCTCCCTTGCTGCCCCCTTCCTCTCTCATTGTCTCTCTCTGTCTCTCTGTCTGTCTCTGTCTCTCTGTTTGTCTCTCTCTCCTCTCTATTTACTTTTCTCTTTCTCTCCTCTTCTCCCTTAGTCTCCTTCTTCCCTCACTGTCTCATTCTTTCTTTCTCTCTCTCTCTCTCTCTCTCTCTCTCTCTCTCTCTCTCTCTCTCTCTTCTCTCTCTCTCTCTCCTACATCTCTGTCTCTATCTCCACCTTCCTATTTCTTTTTCTGTTTCCTCTTCTCCCCCAATCTCTTCCTTGCTCCCTCCCTTTCTGTCTCTGTGTCTTTCTGTATGTCCCTCTGTCTCTCTGTCTCTCTATCTCTGTATCTCTGTCTCTCTCTTCCTCACTTTGGTCTCTGTTTCACTCCCCTTCTCAATTTCATTTACTCTCTCCCTACTCTTCTCCCTTCTTCCCTAGCTTTCTCATTCTCTCTCTCTCTCTCTCTCTCTCTCTCTCTCTCTCTCTCTCTCTCTCTCTCTCTCTCTCTCTCTCTCTCTCTCTCTCTTCTCCTTCCCTCCTTTCCTCTCTCCTTTCTTTCCTGCCTTCCTCTCTCTCTTCCTCCCTCTCTGGCTCATTCTCTCTATCTCTGTATCTGCCTGTCTCTCTCTCTTTCTGTCCCTCATCCACTTCTGTCTCTATCTCCATCTTCCTCTTTCCTTTTCTCTATCCCTTATCTTCTTCCCCACTCTGTCTCTATCTGTCTTTGTCTGTCTCTCTCTCTCTCTCTCTCTCTCTCTCTCTCTCTCTCTCTCTCTCTCTCTCTCTCTCTCTCTCTCTTCATCTCCATCTCCACCTCCCTCTCCCTCCTCACTTCAGTCTCTATCTTTACTTCTCTATTTCTTTTCTCCCTCCATTTCTCCCCGAGTCTTTTTCTTCCTCCTTCCCTCTCTCTTTCTCTTCCTCCCTCCCTATCGCTGTCTTCCTCCCTCCCTCTCTCTCTTCTTCCCTCCATTTCTCTTCCTCTATCCCTCTCTGTCTTCCTCCCTCCCTTCCTCTCTTTCTCTCTCTTCCTCCCTCTCTCTCTTCCTCTCTCCCTCTCTCTTTGTCTCTCTCTCTGTCTTTCTCTCTCTTTGTCTCTCTATCTCTTCTTCTCCACCTGTGTTTCTCCGTGTGTGTGTGTGTGTGTGTATGTGTGTGTCTCTCTGTCTCTCTGCCTCACTTTGTCTCTCTCTCTGTCCCTCCCTCCCTCCCCCCCACTTCAGTCTTTATCTTTACTTCCCTATTTCCTTTTTTCCCTTCTTTTTCTTCAATCTCTCTCTCTCTCTCTCTCTCTCTCTCTCTCTCTCTCTCTCTCTCTCTCTCTCTCTCTCTCCCTCTCCCTCTCCCTCTCCCTCTCTCCTTCCCTTCTGTCTTTATCTCTACCTCCCTATTTCTTTTTCTAACTTCCCTTCTCTCCCAGTCTCTCTCTTCTCTTCTTTCTGTTTTTCTGTGTCTCTGTCTCTGTGTCTCTCTGTGTCTCTCTCCTGTCTCAGTCTACCCATCACATCCTCTCTGTCTATGTCACTCCATCCATTCGTTGCTCCCTCTCCATTTTCTCTCTCTCATTTCTTTGTCCCCTTCCTCTCTTGATTCTTCTGTTTGTCAGTCTCTCCCTATCATTCTTTCTCCTTCTTGATCCTTAAATATCTTTCCCTTTTTTTTCATCTTTTATCCCCTCTCTTTTCCTCAATCATTCCCTCCCTGTCTCATTCCCTCTTTCTGTAGCTTTATTTCTCCCTCTCCATTCTTCCCTCTCTGAGTCACTCTATTTATTTTTCTCTCTCCCTCCTCTTCTCCCTGAATCTCTATCTTGTTCCCTCACTGTCTCATTCTCTCTTTGTCTCCCTCTTTCTCTGTCTCTGTCTCTCTCTCCCCCCTTGACATATCTCTCTCCTATTACTCTGCATCCTTACCTCTGTCTTTCTATCCATCCATTACTCCTTCTCCATTTTCTCTCTCTCCCTTTGCCTTGCCCTCTCTCAATTCTTTTCTGTCTCCCCCTTTCCTTCTCCTTCCTTATATCTCATTCCCTATTTCTCTCCCCCTTCCTTCCTCTTTGTCTCTCTCACTCCCTTCTTCTTTCTCTGCCTTCCCCCCTCTCTCATCCTTCTCTGTTCTCTTCATCTCACTTTTTTCCCTGTCTTATTCTTTCTTTCTATGTCTCTGTGTCTCTATCCATCTTTCCCCTTCTCTCTCTTCTCTCTGTGTTTCTCTACTGTGTCTCTGGCTCCATTTCTCTCTCTCATTCATTTCCTCTCTATCCTGCTCTTCTCTCCTCATTCTCTCTCCCTTCCCCTCCACATTCTGTTTTTCTTTGCCTCCTTCCCTGTCTCATTCTTTTTTCTGTATCTCTCTGTCTCTCTCTCCAACCTTCTCTCTGACATTTTCTCTAATCCCTGCTCTCTTTTTTCCCTTCCCTCTCTCTCTCTCTCATTCTCTGTGTATTTTTTCTGTCCCTATCACATTTTCCCTCTCCATCCTTCTCAATGTCTCTCCCTCTGCATTTCTGTGTTATTTTCTTCTGTCTCTCTTCCTTTCCCCTAGTCTTCCTCTCCTCTCCCCTCTTTACCTCACCCTTCTCCATCCTCCCTGTCTCTCCTCTCTCTCCCTCTCCATCCTTATGTGTCTGTCTGTCTCTTTCCTCCCTCCCTCACTCCCATCTCTGTATTTCCCTCCCTCTCTATTTCCTTTTCTTTCTCTCTCCCCTTCCCCCTGTCTCTGTCTTCCTCCCCCACTATCGAATTCTCTATCTGTCCTTCTGTCTCTATCTCTCTCCATACTCTCTGTATCTCTTTTTCTCCTTCCCATTCTGTCCTTCTCTGTTTTTGTCTCTTTCCCACAATTTACATATCTCTGTCCTCCCTCCCTCTCTCCCTCTTTCCCTTTCCCTCTCCCCACTTCCTGTGTTTCCTCTCTGTCTCCCTCTCCATCCTCAATCTCTACCTTTCCCTCCCTCCTTCCTTTTCTCTCCTTCTCTCTGTCTCTCTCCTTCCATTTGCATCATTCTCTCTCTCTCTCTCCTGTCTATGTCTGTCTCTTCCCCGTACTCTCATTGCTTGCCCTCCACCATTCATATTTTCTCTCTCTCTCCTTTCCTGTCCAACATCATTCTGCCTCTCTCTACTTTTGTCAATTCTTCTCCATCCTTCTTTCTATTTCTCACTCTTGTGATCTCTCTGTCTCCACCTTCCCACTTTATCCTCTATCTCTCCCTCTGATCTCTGTCTATCCCTTTCTATGCTCCTCTCTTTTTCCCTCTCTCTCCCTATCTCTCCCTGACTTTTCCTCTCTCCCTCCCTCTTTGCCTCATTCTCTGTGTGTCTCTTTCTTTCTGTCCATCCTTCTCTCCTTCTATAGCTTATGCTATAGAAATGTGATTCCTTCCTCTCATTCTCTGTGTAACCTTCTGTTTGTCTCTATCTTTCTCCTTCCATTCTTCTCTCTCTGTGCCTATCTCTCTACTGCTTCATCTTTTTGTTCTGTCTCTCCTTTCCCTTCTATCTCCTATTCTTTCTCTCCCTCTTCTTCTCTCCCTCTCCAAACTCACTGTCTTTCTGTCTTCTGGCTTTGTCTGTCCCACTCCATCCTTATGTCTCTGTCTTTCCAACCATCCTCTATTTCTTTCTCTCTGTTGCCCTTTCTCTCTCTCCATAATTCTCTGTCTCTCTCTCCCTTTCCCTCTCCCTCCCTCTCCATTCTTTGCTATTCCCATATCCCTCTTCTTTTCTCTCTCTCCCCCCTCTCTTGCACTTCTTCCACTCTCTCTCTCTCTACTGCCTCTTTCCCTTTCTACCCTTTTCTGTCTCTCTCCACTATCTCCATCCTTCTCCCTCTCCCTGTTTCTCTCTTTTTTCCTCTCTCTCCAGTTCCCCTTGCTCACCTTCACCTCATCTCATTCTTTATTACCCTCATTCTCTGTGTATATCACTTTCTGTCTCTGTCATTCTCTCTATCTCTCCCTTTTCTCTTCCTTAATTTGCCTCTCTCTACTTAGATAAGTCATTCTCCAAAACACAAGAATATGAATAAACATTTCTAAAAAGAAGAATTGCATAGCATTAATAACCACATGAAAGAATACTATAAATCAGGGGCAGCTAGGTGGTACAGTGGATAGAACACTGGCCCTGGATTCAGGAGGACCTAAGTTCAAATCCTGCCTCAGACACATAACACTCACTAGCTGTGTGACCCTGGGCAAGTTACTTAACCCCATTGCCTAACCAAAAAAAAAAAGAATGCTATAAATCACTAATCACAAGAGAAATGGAAATCAATCTGAGGCTTCACCTTACAGGTTCAAAACTGGTAAAGATGGAGATGGAGCCAAGATGGTAGAGTTAAAGCTGTCCCCCAAACCCCTCTAAGTACCTTCAAATACCTTCAAAAGCAACTCTAAACAAATTCTAGAACAGCAGAACCTATAAAAAGACAGAGTGAAACAAATTTCCAGCTCAAGACAACTTGGAAGATTGGTAGGAAAAGTCTGTTGTACCAGGGTGAAAGGAGTACTATGCAGCACAGGAATATATACTATGATGTAAGGAATGATGAATGTGAATAGAGAAAACTATGGCAAGAACTGCATGGAAACTACATCTTGCTAAAAGGAAACATAGACAACGAAGTAATATCAATATTAAACACATATGCAGCAAAGGCATAGCATCCAAATTCTTTTTTTTTTCTTATGTGAGACAATTGGGATTAAGAGATTTGCCCGGAGTCACACAGCTAGTGAGTGTCATGTGTTTGAGGCTGGATTTGAACTCGGGTCCTCCTGAATCCAGGGCTTGTGTTCTATCCACTGTACCACCTAGCTCCCCCATAGCATCCAAATTCTTAAAAGAAAAGTTGAATGAATTATAAGAGGAAAGAGATAGTAAAACTATACTCGTGGGGACCTGAACTGACACCTCTCAGAATGAGATAAATCTAACCAAAAAATAAAGACAGAAGTTAAAGAGACAAATAGAATTTTAGAAAAGATAGATATGATGGACCTCTGGAGAAAACTGAATGGGAATAGAAAGAAGAATTCATTTTTCTTGGCTGTACATGACACCCTAACAAAAACTGACCATGTAGTAGACCATACAAATCTCATAAACAAATGTAGAAAATCAGAAATATTAAATGCATCCTTTCCAGACCAAAATACAGTAGAAATTATATTCAATAAAGGACCTTGGAAGCATAGATTCAAAATTAACTGGAAACTAAATAATCTAATCCTAAAGAATGAGTAGGTCAAAGAACAAATCATAGTAACAATCAATAATTTCATTAAAAATAATGATACAACCTTTCCTTGGCTCACTGCAACTATGGCTCATGGACTCAAGAAACACCTGAAGCATGTGGTCACCTTCAAGCACTAGATGCTGGACAAGTAGATTGGCACATTTTATCTAAGACCATTCACAGTTTCCTAATAAGCTGAGGGAGTGCCTCCCACTCATCAGCTTTTTCTGCAACTAATTCAAGAATGCCCCAATGGCGGATAAGGTTAAGATCTACATGCAGTGGTTCTACATGCAGTGTTGTTTATCAAGATTTATGGTAATATCTACATAGATGTGACTTACATTGCTGGCTTCAAAGAAATCATCAGCACTGAGTAGACTGGCAAGCATTTCCATCTAATTTATGACCCCAAGGGCCACTTTACTCTTCCTTGTTTCACAGCTGAGGAGGCAAAATACAAATTATGCAAAGTTAAAAGATCTTCTTGGTCACCAAAGCTATTCCCCATCTGGTAACCCATGATTCCCACACCACCCACTATCCAGATTCACTCATTAAGAGGAATAATACCATTCATATTAATCTGGAGATTGACAAGATCACAAATTTCATTGAGATTGATAGTGGTAGGGGCAGCTAGGTGGCACAGTGAATAGAGCACTGGCCCTGGAGTCAGGAGGACCTGAGTTTAAATTCAGCCTCAGACACATAACACTCACTAGCTATGTGACTCTGGGCAAGTCACTTAATTCCAATTGCCTTCACCAAAAAAAAAAGAAAGAAAAAAGAAAAGAAAAGAAAGGAAAAGAAAAGAAAGGAAAAGAAAAGAAAAGAAAAGAAAAGAAAAGAAAAGAAAAGAAAAGAAAAGAAAAGAAAAGAAAAGAAAAGAAAAGAAAAGAAAAGAAAAGAAAAGGAAAGAAAAGAAAAGGAAAAAAAAGAAAAAAAGAAAAGAAAAAGATTGATACTGGCAATCTGTGTATGGAGCTAATTGGGTCAAATTGATGTGATCACCAAGAGGGAAAGACATCTAGGCTCTTCTTTATTATCTACTTACTAAATCAAGAAATCACATTGCTTGCCTTCTTAATGAGTGTGGAACAACGAAGGAGGGAGGGAGAGTATTTAGAACTCCAAATAAAAAGTGTATGTTAAAAATTTTTGATTTAAGTGAAAAAAAAGTGAATTCTCCCAAACATTTAAACAAGTAATTTCAATACTACATAAAGTATTTGGGAAAAAAAAGTGGTAAAAAATGGCATTCTGTGAAATCCCTTCTATGACAAAATATAGTCTTGGTAAATAAATACAGGGAGTCAAAAAGAGAAAGAAAATTATAGACCAATTTCAATAATGATTATTGATAAGAAAACTTTAAATAAAATATTAGCAAGTGGACTATAGTAATATGCTAGGATCAGGCTGCATTTATAATGTTAGTTCAATATTAGGAAAACTATAAACATAATTGACCATATTACTCAGAAAACTCACCAAACCGTATGATTATTTCATTAGCTGCAGAAAAAAAGGTTTTGATAAAATGCCAATTCCTGCTTAAAAAGAAAATAAAAAGCATAGGAATAATTGGAGATTCCTTAAAATGATAAGAAGTATCTATCGAAAATTAAGGGCAAGCAGTATCTAATGGCAATTAGCTAGAAGCCCTTCCAATATGATAAGGGGTGAAACAAGGATGTCCATTGTTACCACTGGTATTCGATATGTTACTACAAATTCAAGGCAGAGAAATAAAACAATTAAAATGTTTTGAAGAAATGAGTACTGGCAAAGAAGAAACCAAACTATCACTTTATATGGATGATATGATGGTTTACTTAAGAAATCAACTAAAAAAGCTAATCAAAACAATAAACAACTTCAGCAAAGTAGCATGACATAAAATAAACCCAGACAAACTATTCAGCATTTGCATATATTACCAATAATTCATCAGGCAGGCTGGCTCTTTGAGGGAGGTACAACTCTCTTTTCCCTTTCTTTTCAAGTATTCTAACCAAGAGGCTCAGGGTATTCTTGGGGACTACATCATTCTTAAAACAAAAAGAGACACAAGGTAAAATAGAGGACCATTAATCTAATTCTATGGAGGTACTGGATTCACCCTGACCACAAGGTTCAAATATGATGCTATAATGAGTATAGTATCATGGGATGAATTCGTGGTATGGAACCCCCTAGGAATTGAGGTAAGTGTCCTCCTCTGTCATTAGAGACATCTCGAAATGTTTAATCATAGAATTGAATAAGGATTACCTTTTTTTTTTGGCTATCAATTATTATATGTATCTTGTCCTATTAAAATACAGCCCTGGCTATGTGGTAATATTGATCACATTGTGTAGCATTTTAAAAAGAGAGTCTGAGGTGTCATCCACTGTGGCCAAGAGCACACATCATAGGCTATGGAGAAATTACAGGAGCAAGGGAAAAAATTACCTTTCACATCTACAGATAAGGGGAGAGGTCATGAGCAAGAAAGCTTTATAGATGATCACAAAAAATAAAATGAACCATTTTGATTTTATAAAATTGAAAAAGCTTTTGTACAAATATAATGCAATTAAAATTAGAAGGGAAATTAGTTAATGAGGAAAATTTTGCAACAAATTTATCTATTAAAGGTTTTATACCGTGTGTGTGTGTGTGTGTGTGTGTGTGTAATTCAAATTTATCAGACTAAGCGTCACTCACCAATAGATAAATGGCCAAAGGCTATGGAGAGGTAGGTAGGATTCAAAGGAAGAAATCACAGCAATTAAAAATTATATGATAAAATGCTCCAACTTGCTAACAATTAGAGAAATGCAAATTAAAACAACTTTGAGTCTTCACTTCCCATCCATTGGACTAGCTGGCAAGGATGAAAAATCAAAACACACACACACACACTCATGCTTCCCAACTTTCTTCTGTGTGTTATCTTCCTCCATTAAATTATAAATTCCTTGAGGCAGGGACCGTCTTTCTTTTTGGTATTTGTATCCCCAGTGCTTAGCACAGTGGATGGCAAAATAGGAGGTACTTAATGTTTATTGACAATTAATGAGTAAAACAACAAATGCTGCAAGAAAATAGGCATACCAAAAGTATTACTAGAAGAGATGCAAATTGGTCCAGACATACTGGGAAGCAATTTTTAATTGTTCCCCAATGGTTATTAAATTGTACCACCACTGGGCTTAGACCACATGGGAAGCAAAGGAAAAAGACCACACATATAAAAATATTTATAGGAGGGCTTTTTTAAGTAGCCAAAAACTGGAAACTAAAGGGGTGTCCACCTATGGTAAAATAACTAACTAAACTGTGATCTATGAATATAAAGGCAGCATGATATTTTATTGTGCCAACAAGAAATGGACAGTTTCAGGGGAAACTGGGAAGAACTCTTAATTTCTGATAAAGACTGAAGTAAGCAGGACTAGAATAACTTACACAATGACAACATTATAGAGAGAGGGAAAAAAAACTTTAATAGCTTTTAGAACCCAAATTAATGCAGTCCAGAGGACTGTAGGTATTATGCTACCCTCCTCCTTCCAGAGAAGTGATGGATTGAAAATCCAGAATGACACCTCCCCATTTGGAAGTGGTCAAGATGGGAATTGGTTTTGCTAGAATATACATATTTATTTTTATTTTATTTATTTATTTTTAGTTTTCAACACTCACTTTCATAAGCTTTTGAGTTTCAAATTATTCTCCCCCTCCCTCCCAAAGATGGCATTCAATCTGATATAGGCTCGATAGAATATACATATTTATTATGAGAGTTTGGTCATTGTTGTTGTGGGGAAGGGGGTTCCACTGGGAGGAAGTGGTAATAAATACTTGTAAAAATAAGTTTAAAAAACTTTAAAATGAAATAATTGCTCTTTCCAGTCTAATTAATTAGATGTCCTATATAGGAACCATCCTTTTGTGCATTTTTAAGTATTTAAGATGGGGTGCTGTGCATACTTGATTGGCCTCACAAAGATATATTAGCCCTGCATCCAGTTCAGTGAGCCTAAAAGAGGTGGGTTTTGCCCTTGGAAAGACTTCAAAACTCTGATCGATGCAATGACCAGTTAAGATCCTAGAAGGCTGATGATGTAGCATCTTGGCAGGTGAGGGAATCTAGATGCAGAATGCGACACATTTTCAGACACAGAGTGAGATTTGTTCTTCGTGACTATGCATATTTGTTACAAAAGCTATCTTCTTTTCTTTTTCTTTCTTTTTATTTTAATGAGATGCAGTATGAGAGGTAAAGAAGATACAGATGGGAGAAAAAGAAAAACAACAAAATAAACACAAAAATAGGCATCTAAATAGTCACTAAGGCATCTTTAAAAAAATGTACCAACGACAACAGAAGGAAGGCCCTTGGCAGCTTTGAAAAATACAGATGGAATTCATTATATATTTTTAAAAAAACAAACCTAAGCTGTAGATGACATATCAACAGGTGCATGAGCAATCCCCCTTTTTTTGTTGTATGATGTGCATGGGAATGTTTATTTGATCGGCCTTTGGTCAGTCTACAATAATAATGAATGAATGAAAACGAAAAGGTACAAAAATAAGAGGTTATTTAGTAGACTGCCTTTTCTTTGCCCACCACCACCCACTATCCCATCTTGAGACCAGCGTTTTACAGAGGGGTGAGGGGCTGGCGGGGAGGAGGGGAGGTGCAGTGTCGTTGGAGAGGGGGTCTCCGGAGTGAGACGGAATCACCAGAGGTACTCCAGGAGGACCACCATCCCTTTCCCTCCCCCGCCCCCAACATCCAGGCGAAGTCCAAAAGACCTGGGAGGGAGGTCTGGGGGGCGAGAACATCTACACCCCTCTAAGAGGTCTGAAGAGGTAGTAAAAGGAACAGCCAGTGGGGTCTTACTTACCTTCCACACACAGGTGGCTCCCATTGGGGATCAGGCAGGCCTGGGGTCTGGGGGCGAGAGCCTGATGGAGCTGCAGCTGCTTCCCTGGCAGCTTCTTGTCGGAATGCGCAGCAACCCAGCCCAGGTGAAAACCGCAGAAAGGAGGAGATCTGTGACGTAAATTTGGGAGGCGGGGATTGATTCAGCCAATGGAACATAGGTCGTGACTGGGGAGACTGGGGGGGGGGGGGTTGCCGCCCATGCAGAACAAATGAGTCTGGCAGGCAGTAAATCAACATTTGTTGAGCACCTACTATGTGTCAGGCACTAGGCAAGAGCTGGAAATCAGAAAAAAAAGAGATCACCTCATCGAATAAATTGATAAGATAACACAACATACCAAAACTTTCAGGATTCAGACAATGCAATCCTTATGTACAATTTGTCTTTCCACATACACTCATGAATAAAAGAGATAAAAAAGAAAAACACCTGGAAAAGAAATAAATAGGGAAAAAAAACTGTACATAAAGAAAAATTCTGAAAATAAAAGAAGAAATGAATAAATTTGGGCAAAAAAAGAATCAAATAGACAATCAGCTAATTGATTATTTTTTAAAAGACAACCAAATTGCCAGTATTTTTTTAAAATAAAAACAAGGACAAAGATCAGTCAATTAACATTTAACAAGTGCCTACTATGTGCCAGGTACTGCGATAAGTACTGGGGATAGAAAAAAGAGGGAAAAGACAGTCCCTGACCTCAAAGAGTTAAAAATCTAAAGGCAGGGAGACAGTAAGCAAGCAAATATGTACAAAGAAACTACATACAGGATAAATAGGAAATAATTAACAGAGATGGAGTGTCTTGGTGGAACAGTTAGGAGACCAGTGTCACTGGATTGAAGAGTATATGGAAGGGAGTAAGATGTAAGAAGACTGGGAAGGTAGGATCTCGGTTGGGCTTTGAATGCCAAACAGAGGATTTTGTGTTTGATCCTGGAGGCATAGGGAGCCACTGGGGTTGGGGGGGAGGTGAGGAGGAAGAGAGAGACAGAGAGAGAGAGAGACAGAGTGTGTGGGGGAGGCAGGGGTGGTATAGTCAGACCTGTGCTTTAGGATAATCACTTTGGTGGCTGAATGGAGGTTGGATTGGAGTGAGGAGAAACCTAAGGCAGATGAAATAAAGGAAAGTATTAGAAACTCTTTTGCTGGGACAGCTAGGTGGCACAGTGGATAGAGCTCTAGCCTTGGAATCAGAAGGGCCTGTGTTCAAATATGGCCTCAGACACTTGATACTTACCAGCTGTGTGACCCTGGGCAAGTTACTTCACCCCAATTGCCTCAACAAAAAACAAAACTCTTTTGCCCAATTTTATGCAAACAAAACTGATATACTACTGGATATTTACAAAAACATAAACTGAGATTAACAGAACAAAAAGAAATTGAATAAACCATAAATAAACTTGCAAAAGTTGGGGGAGGGAAAGAAGGAACCCAAGGAGCAAATGGATTTACAAGGGAATTCTAGCAAATCTTTAAAGAACAATTAACTTCAGTTTTACATAAATTGTCTCTTAAAATAGGAAAACTCTTGAGAGAAAAATATGATTTTAAATACCAAAAACAAAGGCAAGAAAAGTCAAAGAAAGAATATGATAGACCATATTAATGGTAAATGTTAATTTAAAAATACTGAATGAGTATTCATTAATTAAAATGAATATTAATATGAATGACTATTCATTAAAAATACTGAATGAAATATTGGCAAAGAAGCTACCAAAACATATACAAATATTTAACTGTGGCCAGATTGCATTTATACTAAGAATATTGGTCTGGTTCAATATTAAGAAAAACTACAAATATAATAAGGAAGTCAATAACAGAAGCAAGGCAATTACATAATTATATCAATAGATACTGTGTTTATCTAGATTTTAGGTAAATACTGTTGACCCTATTAATGAAATAGATTCAGACTTTATTCCTATACTTTTTTTTAACACGGTATATTTTCTCAAAAATTTTATCTATCATGGGGAAGCACAAGAGGCCTTTCCAATGAGACTAAGGGTAAAGAAAGGACATTTATTGGTAACACTTATGTAATAGAGTAATAGAAATGCTAGGTGTAGTGATTAGACAAGAGGGGGAAATGAGGGACAAGAAAAAAAATTATCAGTTTTTACAGTTGATGCAGTTGATGTGAAACTTTAAGGAACCCTAGAGTCAACTAAAATAGTAAAAGAAATGAGTAAAATCTTCAGTAAAGTAGCAGGATATAAAACAAACCCATAAAAATAGCCAACCTTTCTGTATATTATTTACAAAACTCAGCAGAGATGGGACAAGCAATTCCATTCAAAACAACCACAGAATTTACAAAAGATCTAGGAGTCTGCCTACAAAGCCATATTTAGAAATTATATTAGTACAACCACAAAACCTGCTCTACAAAAATTAAGGATGGCTTAAATAATTTTAGACAAATCAACTGTTCAAGGATGTGACATGCTAGAGATAAGCTAAAGACTGGAGCTGTGATTTCATTATTATAGGGAAATCTCCAAGGAGGAAACTACTTCTAGATCTGTTACTTCTCTGCAACTTAGACTCTTAGTGACTTGCATAGGGCATTGAGAATTTCAGTGACCTGCTCAGGGTCTCATAGCCAGTGTGTGTCAGAGGAAAGACTTGAACCTGGCTAGGTCTTGTGAGCTGTAAAGCTAGCTCTTTTTTCACTAAGCCACATGGCTTCTCATGAGCCAAGCTCATATAATAAAAATAATATCATTACATAAATTGCAGATTTAACATACCAATCAAACTATCAAAGTCTACTAAAATTCATTGAGAGGAACAAATGATCAAAAATATCTACGGAAATCATGAAAAAAAATGGAAAGGAAATGGGGTAGTCATATCAGCTCTCAAATTATGCTACTAAGCAATAATTATCTAAAGAATTTGGTGCTAGTTTAAAAAATAAAAAAGTTGATCACTATAACAGACTAATTATATAAGATCCAAAAATCACTGAATATAATAGCATTGTATTTGAGAAACTCAAGAACACTAAGTACGAGGATAAGGGCTAGATATCTAACAACATATTTTGGTGCTTGAAAAATTGGAAAACAGCATGGGAGAAATTAAGCTTGGACTAATAGCTCACACTACATAAAACAGTAAGTTTTAAATGGTTGTGTTCCAGGCAGAAAGGTCAGACCATGAAGAAATTAGAAGAGAAATGAAATACCTTTGCCACTACAGCTGGGGAAATAATTTTTTTTTCACCAAACAGGTGATAGGCTTACAGGAGATAGAAACCTTTGATTATATAAAATTGAAAAAAAAAATAATTTTGTACAAACAAGATCAAAGAGGTCAGAATTAAAAGTAAAATAGCAAACTGAAGGTGGGGGAAATCTCTGCAGTTTCTTTGATAAAGGTCTAGTACCCAACATACACAGGAAATTAACACAAATGTATAAGAAAAGGAGCCCTTCCCAATAGATAAATGGTCTAAAGAAATGAACAGGCAGTTCTCAAAAAAATGAAAACTAACAATAACTATATGAAAATATGCCACAAATCACTAATAAAAAATGTACATTAAAACATCTCTGAGTTTTGGTCTCATAACCAGAAGGTTGGCAAAGAGGGCCAAAAAGGAAAAATAACAGTTGTTTATGTGGCTATGGGAAAGACAGTAACCCTTAGTGGAAATGAGAATTGATCCAACCTTTCTGGAAAATAATTTGAAACTATACCCAAAAAATCACTAAACTGTGTATATCCTTTGACCCAGCAATACAACTATTAGGTGAATACTCCAAAGAGAGCAAAGACAAAAGAAAAAGACCCATCTGTACCTTTTGTTATATTAAAGTCCTGGGGGAAAGTGGGTATCCATAATTTGGAGAATGCCTAAATAAATTTTGGGGTAGAAATATAATGGAAGATTATGGTGCTGTAAGAAATGAATTACTGATTCAGAGACTGAAATGAACGGATTCAGAGAAAAGTAAGCAGGACCAGGAGAACAAATTATATAGTACAACATTTGAAAGAAAAATAACTTGGCCTTTTAAAATAACCAATCAATACAATGACTAAACAGAATTCTGGAGACCACTGGGCCCTGTGAGTAGTCAAGCCACCTAAAGGTCAGACCAACACAATCTATCCTTCATAGGCAGTGCACACTGAGGTGACTGGTCATCAGGACCCTCTGGAGAAAGAAGATTGAGAACACTGAGGCTCTGTATATCTGGAGTTGTGAATTTCCTTTGTTCCATGTGTTCCCTACACATATGTCTGACTATTAATGTAGTTTAAATTTGTGCTTACATTTCCTCTGCCCAAATTCTGTGTGTATTTGTGGAAGATCTCACCCATGGTGTTAAGAGAAATGCTTTGAAACTACTCTTCTTGCTATGCCATTCAAATATGCATCTTTGCAGTAGAATTGCATCTACTGACTGATTGTTAAAGGGAAGCACAGTGATTGGGGCCTGAGAGACAGTGTTAGGAAGATAGCTACTACTGAACATCATACAGCCACCACCCTGGGGACCCAAACTGCGTTAAGTTAGGCAAGGTATCTAATGAGTGTCTTGGTGTTACTAGTTCTGCACTATAATTAGAAAACAATGAGCCTTAAGCCGGAGATGCCTTTTCAGGCTCATTATTGACAACTGCCTTCTCCCTTACTCCCCTGCCTTCTATATCTTGACTATAATCTCGATTCTTTTTTTTTTAATCCCCTACCAAGACATAAGGATAGCAAATCCTTCTTAGATTCACCATCTGAAGGACGACACAAAACCTTATATGTGGTGAGGATATCTGGGACCCTGGACTAAACAGAGAAAGTTCAAGAGTCCAGAAAGCAAAGCTTGACGAAGGCTATGGAAGTAGACCTTCCTTTCTCCAGCCCCTCTATAATGTAGGGGATGTTCTTCACAGGGAACTGTGGCCAGTTCCCCACAGAAAGGTAATATGTCAGAGTGGATAGAAAGCTGCCCTTGGAGCTAGGAAGACCTGGTTTCAAGTCCCACTTCTGGAACTTATTGGCTGTGTGACCCTGAGCAAGTCACTTAAGCTCTCAGTAGCCTAGGCAAAATGGATCTGCATTGGTATAAGGAGTTTCTCTTTTGTAGAGGTTCCTCACCACAGTCCTGATGGCCAGTAAAGCTGAGGAGCTGAGGAAGGCCAATGTGGTGTTGCCATGATGGTTCATGTTTGCTGATGATTTTTAAGTTCATTAAGAAAAGAAAATATAAAAGAAGAAATCACAGCTCCTGGGACCATGACAAATTCCTGTTATTTAATCATCACTGTGTCATCACTGTTTCATGGCGAAACATTTTTTCTCCTTTCATTTATTCTCCATCCCATCCCTTGAGTATATGTTCTAACTCTTGGCCATCTTTTCTTCTCTTTTCTCCCTAAACTGCCTCCATTTCTCATAGTACATCTCTCCTCAACCTCTCAACCGAGGACTTCACCTCACACTTGATGAAGTAAATTGAGGCCATCCACCATGAGTTCCATCTTCTTCTACCTCAACCTTCAACTGAAATTCTCCTCTCCAAAATCCCCAAGGATGAACTAAGTCACATTTATAAGAAAAAGAAAATTTTGCTATGGTTATTGATAGCTTGGATACTGATTATTCCCCAATCGCTAAATGGTCAAAGGGGATTAGAATAGACAGTTTTCAGAGGAAAACATCCAAACTATCAATAGCCATACCAAAACATGTTCTATATCACTAATAATTAGAGAAGTAGAAATTAAAACAATCCCAAACATCTAGCAAACAAGCCTAAAACACCTCACTCCTATCAGATTGGATAAGATGACAAAAATGGAAAATGACAAATGACAAAGGGGATGTTGGGAAATCAACTGATAATTGAGGAATGACTGAATGAGTTATGGTAAATATGTCACAGAATACCACAGTGCTATAAGAAAAGATAAAGCAGATGGATTCAGAAAACTCTCTGAAGATTTGTATGAACCGATGCAAAGTGAAGTGTGCAGAACTGGGAAAAGAATCTACACAGCAAGAGCAATGTTGTCAAGATAATCAACTTTGCTTATTTTTAAAAGTTTCCTTTGCTGGATCTTCATCCAAATCTCACCCAATAACCCCTAGTATCCCCCAAGGATCTACACTTGATCCTTTTCTCTTCTTTCTGTACATAATCTCATTTGGTGAATTTTTCAGCTCCCAGGGGTTCAATGATTATCTCTATGCAGATAATTCTCAAATCTATGTATCCAACCCTGAATTCTCTCCTGACCTCCAGTCTTAACTCATAGAATGAAATTCAACAGAGGACTAGTCATCGAGATTGATACCTAAGAAGATAGGTAGGTAGCAATAAAACCCTGTCCATATATGGCCACCCAGAAATAAACAAAATTGGGATAATAGAGTAACCTAATGCAAGGAGGCAAATTTGGCTTCATAACATCAATGTTATTGAAACTTGGAAGGATGCAGTTATTGAGCCAGGAGGGTATTATACCATATTCAATACGAACAGAAAACCTGAGCCATTGAACCAAAAAAAAATTCAGATTAAATATTTACTCCAGACCCTATTAACTTCCCAGACCTCCAGCAAAGAGGGATTATGCACCAGATGTAGAGCACTTATGCTCAAATTCACAGAATAAAGAAGAGGAATCCCAACAAGGCAACATTTGGCTGAATTAACACTGAAAGAGCACAGGAATTCTTAAAGCACTCACTCATCACCCCTCCTTTACCAACCTCCCCTTTTCCACCATGGAATCACCTACTGATGGTTCAATTTGTGCCTGGTATTCCCTTGGGATTCCCTTTCTTCTTGAGAAACTTGCCAACACATTCTTTGCCAACACTTTGGCCCCACTCCAGTCTCCTACCCCTCTTCAACAAGCAATGGACAACTATTTCTAGTAATATATCAGAAGGGGTAGAGTAGATGGAAAATATACTACTTTCTGCCTAGGGTTGGCCCTAGATTGGGGATGCTCAAGGTTGTAGAAACTGCCTAGGAGATCTTCCTCCCACCCTGTAGTAGATGCTGACTCAGCTCATACACAGAAGGAAAGGAGAGCCAAGGAAGGAAAGAGGTGGGGGAATACCTGCTGATTCCAAATCCAAAATGAAATGCCTTTCTACAGCATCGCAGTGAATGAGTATAATTTACAGATCTGTTGGGATAGGGGAGAGGGCACTTTCTGTGTCTCTGACATCACACTTCATAGGCAGATGCCTTTTCTGCCTACATGAAAGGCATATAGATAACCTTCACTGTTTCCTATGTCAGAATCCTTCCAATGGCAAACCATTTCATTTAATGGGAAATGTGGAGTTCAGCAGGTCACCCTGCCCTCAGCCAGGGTACAGGAATGAACATACTGAGCCAGGCCATACATAGGAATCTTTCAGTGCCAGAGGAGGCTGTGGGCTCTCTCTTGTGTTCTTACACCTGTGGGGATGGGCTGCCCTGAGCCATCCCCACTTGCCATCCCAGTCCCTGCTTCAGATCAATGATTTTCATCTCTGGGATGGCCTATCAGAGCTGGTGGCCAGATTATCAACTCTGTGAGGTACTTAAGAAGTATTTCTTGGCTCTTGTGAGTAGGGGTTATTTCATTCTTTGTATTTGTAGCCCCAGTGCCTAGAACATACCAGGCACTTAGTACATTTTTATTGATTGGATTGGAAAACATTCTCTGCTGGTTAACAACCTTTATCCTAAGAATGATCAGCCTTCTGGCCACCAGATGGCAATGCAGCCTCACTCAACAGAAGGCAGTCCAAGCTCTCTGGTGAGAGATTGTAAATTGAGACAAAAATTTCAAAGAATGATCATCCTAAAACAGAGGCCTAAAAAGAATAATAAAGCTAATGACTGCTTTCATCTCTCCAGACGTTTAGATTTACAAAGCTCTTTTTCCCTACAATTCTGTGGAGTAGATCATGCAAGGTTTATTGTGGGTTGAGTGGCAGGGATGAGTACTATCAGTCTAGAGATAGAAGTCCCCGGGGAAGATGGGCCCATCAGAGGGAATGGGATGGACTCTATTTACCTCAAAATGCTTTCCCCTTTGTGAAAGAGAATCTCAACCCCTGTGAAGGTAGAAACCTCTAGAAAAGTAAGAAGAGCTCTCTTGACTATTTATGGGCCCAATCAATAAAACAGGCATTTATTAAGTGCCCACTCTATGCCAGGCACCATACTCAAGCACAAATACTTTGAACTTTGCATTTTCTACCACATGAAATAAGGCCTGTCCCATATTTGCTGTGTTGCTACACTGACTGGGAACTAGAAGTCTTTTATACTTATTTTTATGGAGACCTAGACAGATGCCAAATTCTGATATTCCTTGTGGAAGCCACAGGTTCCCATATGGGGCAACCATAGGGGCAAAAGGCTCCCTAGGAGGAAGAATTATACAGCAGAAAGAACAAATGATGCTTCTGATGCTTGATACCTGTGTGATCTTGGATCAATCACCCATTCTGGGCCTCATTCACCTCACTTGTAAAAGGAGGGGGTTGGCCTCCATGGCCCTGAAGTCCTTCCAGCTCTAGCTCTAAGATCCTCTGCCAAGTCTTGTGAAGTGCAGGCTAAAGGTTGCCCACTGAGGGATGAATTTCTTTCACTACATCCATTAATAAAACAATGTATCCTTGAATTGTACCAATATCTAATATTTCTTATTTGTTTTTTTTTAAGGCAATTGAGGTCAAGTGACTTTCCCGGGTCACACAGCTAGTAAGTGTCAAGTATTTGGTCTGCGATTGGATTTTAACTCAGGTCCTCCTGACTCCAGGGCCGGTGCTCTATCCACTGCGCCACCTAGCTGCCCTTTAACATTTCTTTAAGAGTTTGTATGTACAGACTCTTTGTACAGAAGGGGGAGACTAAAAGCTCCAGGTGCTGCTCCTGACTCTCTGGACAATCACCCAGCAACCTTCTCACCTGAAACATACCTCCACTCTGCAATCCCTTTCTCTGATCAGTTCCTGCCTTAGCTTCCATTTTAAGGAAGGGCCCAAGCCAGCCATTTTCACTCCTTCATTCTTCTCAGGGCTCTGCTTCTGTCTCTGAGGACTTCCTTTTCCACCATGCCCCCATACACCTTCTCCCCGACCCAGTCCCTTCCCCCTTGCCTACACTACAGCTTCTTTTGGTAGGCTGAATTTCCCCATTAGAATGTAAGCTCCTGGAGGGCAGAGACTGTTTTTCTCTTAGCTTCTATTTGTATTCCCAGAGCAATGTGCCTATGAAATAGTAAGAATTTGATAAATCCTTCTTTGTAACTTGACTTGATCTGGAAAGTATAAAATAATACTCAAATTCTCTACTTCCCTAGGG
This sequence comes from Phascolarctos cinereus, assembly GCF_003287225.1. Classification (NCBI taxonomy): domain Eukaryota; kingdom Metazoa; phylum Chordata; class Mammalia; order Diprotodontia; family Phascolarctidae; genus Phascolarctos; species Phascolarctos cinereus. The sequence goes on along the minus strand of NW_027556291.1, from coordinate 57,637,201 downwards.
TCTTCTTAGAATTAAATGAATCAGGGGGAAAGTGCTTTGTTTGTTTGTTTTAACTAGGCAATGGGGTTAAGTGACTTACCCAGGGTCACACAGCTAGTAAGGGTTATATGTCTGAGACTGGATTTGAACTCAGGTCTTCCTGACTCCAAGGCTGGTGCTCTGTCCACTGTACCACTTAGCCACCCCTTGAAAAGTGCTTTGTAATCATTAAAGCACTTGTGATTTGCATAGCATGCCATTAACAGTTCAGAGAATATCTTGGGAAAGCTAAGAGTTCAGTCATGGATTTAGGCTGGGGACAGACTTACTGGCACCTGGCTAGGAGATGACCCTTGGATTTTTGACTGGAATCATGATTTGCATGTTTATTACATCTCCTTCCTCATGTCTTGTAGCCACAGCTGATTTACATATCTTCTTAGCCATAGGCTTCTAAAGTTAGCTTCCATATTCATCCATCTCTGCTCCTAGCCCTGGCTTTACCTGTTTCTCTCAGTATATGTAGATTTGTTTATGAAGTATCTGTGTGTGTACACCGTATCTCCTGTTATTTTGTAGCCCCAAGTAATTTATGTCTGTGCCCATCTGGCTGTCCAAAGCAAAGTGGAAAGAAACCCACCTCTGCTCTTGGCTTAGAGATAATAACACAAGCCCTACAAAGAATTGGCATAAGGTTCAGCAACTCAGGATTGAGAGTATCCTTGGAGACAGACCAGTCACCATGACAACTAGTGACCTGCTCAGCCTCTAGTGAGGTTATATTGAAAGGATTGGTCAACAAAGGTGGACCCTGCAGGTACTTTGATCTGGACTTTCCACACTCCAAAGGAGGAGGTGAGACCCATGTCTCACTCCACACTGGTTGAATAAGTGTGCATTTTGCCCCATGGACAAGAATCCTGGGATCCAGTGGTGACTCTCTGGCCAATATGCCTGGGTAGCCTTTCCTTTCTGCATCCATTGCATGATTTAAATCTTTAGTCTGTTACAGGAACTTATTGAGCCAAATCGTCTAGCAGAAGTCAGTTATACTATGGCATGTGGCTAATTTTTACTTTATTTATTCATTTATTACTAAAAATCACTGGAAAAGCCTCATTCCAGGACTAGACAGACTGTATTTGCACCAAACACACTCCTCTGCTGCAGGCTAAATGCCAGGGAGAAGAGGGTGGCATTAATTAGGTATAAAGAATCATAGATCATTGGGAATACATACCTTTATCCTTGGTCTGAGTTCCCCTTCCAGGAGGCTCATGCACTCCACAAAGAGAAGCTGCTATTCCCATCACAAGCTCTGCAAGCTTGGCCAAGTTTCTTTCCAGCTCTGACACTGAGTGTCTGAGGATCCTTAAAGCTCTGTCCATTCACACACTGTCGGCCCTTCAAGTGCTGCCCGTTTATGGTTGAAGGTCCCTCACAGGCCTTACCTGCTTGTTCCAGCACATTTTTCTAAAGCACTGGCCTCAGAATAATTCTGTAAAGTTGTTAGTACAAATACCATTTTCCTATCTTTAAATATGAGCAAACTGGGCCCGAGAGGGAAAGTGATTTGTCTAAGGACATGTGCAAGTGAAGGAGACAGAGAAAGCAGTCAGTCAATTCATGGAACAAGTATTAAAACAAAGTGAAAAGAATTTAAAAACCAGAAGAAAATGTAAGGTACATATTATCAAAAAAGAACCGACCTGGAAATAGAGAAGGAAAGCAAATGGGGACTGGAAAATGAGGTGAAGTCTTGATTCCAAGAAAGATACACTATAAAGTCATCTATTAGAAGATGACTTTAAGGTTTCCTCCCTGGCTGGCTTGAAGAGTTATGCCAGGGGTGGGGAACCTGCAGCCTTGAGGCCACATGAAGCCTTCTAGGTCTTTGGGTGCAGCTTTTGACTGAGTCTAAGTTTTACAGAACAAATCCTTTTATTAAGGGAATTTGTTCTGTGAAGTTTGGATTCAGTCAAAGAGCCGCACTTGAGAACCTATAGGGCCACATGTGGCCTCGAGGCCCCAGGTTCCCCACCCCTGGGTTATGCTATCACTGACAATAATAGAGTTCAGATGAGGCATGTGTTTGAGAGGAAAAATAATGATTTCTCTTGTGAACCTGTGGAGTTTTAGATGCATATAGGATATCCATTTCAAAATGGCAGGCATCCATGTCTCCCTTTTGTAAGGATGTGGGGGAAATAGGTGTCCACATGTACCTTGCCTATGTGAGCAAAGATTGGCATGCTCTTCTCTATGTGTTATGGGAAGAAGGCCTATTTCCAGAAAGTAGGAGCACCGCAAGGGTGGCTCGTCTTGTCCAAGCTCACTTTGAATTTGCCTGAAGGACTTATTTTGGTTATGTTTAGGGGCATAGGAAGAAGGAAGAAGAGGAGGAGGAAGAGGAGGAGGAGGAGCATTTAAAGTATTTCAAGGTTTGCAAAATAAAAACTCACTGGGCCACCAGGGCAGCTACTAAAGAAGGCTTGAATCACTTTTTACCAGGACTGGGAACAGGAGGTTGCCAAAGAGGGCAGAACAGAAACCCTGATGAGAACAGGCCCACACCCTCCTAGTCAGCTTATGTCTATTTCTCCTGAAAACTGGAATCAGTCGAAACCAGTCCCATCACTTTGCCCCCAGAAATGCTGCTGGCTATCAGACCCACCATGGAAACCTGGTGTCATCATCTTAAAAGAAGGGGATGGTAGTAGCCCCAAAACTCCCACCCCCATTCCCACTTCATTTCTTCATTCTGATCAGGTTTCCCTTCTGGAAGTCCCAAGTCTTTCTGTGTCAGAATGGCTCGTCTAAGGCTAAAGGAACATCTACTTCTTGATTACAAGCTGGCTGATCCCCTGGAGTCTATTGGAATCAACAGAATCTCCCAAAATACACTCCTTTTTGTCAGTAAAATCAATATGTTTTCAGCAGTTATCAAATGAACAATAAACATTTATGAAATGCCTACTGTGTGACAGGCACTCTGCTAAGTTCAGAAGATACACAAAGAGGCAAAAGACAATCACTGCCCTCAAGCAGCTCACAATCTAATGGATGAAAGAAAGGAGAGGGAGAGAGAATGAGAATGAGACTGGAAGAGAAAGAAGTCGAGCCAGAGACAAATTCCTATAGAAGCTATCTGCACAATATATGAGAAGACTTATAAACCAGGTCTGGCTACAAGAATTGAGTCAGGAGGAAGAAGAATTATGCCATCCATCATTCCATTCAAGGACTCAGTGATCACCTCTTAACTAGGTGCAGATGAGTCTGTCCATGGTCCTGAAACCTTGCCTGAAATCTTGAATTTTCCAAGAGAACATCTGAATGTTAAGGAATGTTCTTTGGATCACAAGTGCTTTCAGGATTACAATTCTCCTTTCACATAACACATTCAGTCTTCACAAGCCACTGGGAGGATTCTCACCCTAATTCCAAGGTAGATAGCCCTAGTATTATGTTCATTGCCCAGGTGAAGGAATAAAGGCCCAAAGAAGGGAAACATCCTGCCTGAAAAGAATGTTGATTTCAGGATGGCCATGGGGCTAAGGTTAGGTCACACAGCTAGGAGATGCTTAATTCCACACCTGTCTCAGCCCTCACCTTCCTGACCTCCAGAAACCATGCTTTTGGGGACTTAATCCTTGTGGTTTTGGAATCCTTTCCCCCCACCATCACCCCCAGCTGTGCTCCTTGGTGAATAAGCACAAATTCATTCAAACCACTCTATCTAGCCAGCCTCATACCAAGACATACTTCTTCTCTCTACCTGCAAATTGCACTCATTTATTGTGACATAGAGGAAAGGCCTCTAGGTTTGGACTTCAATTAATCAATCAATAAACATTTATTAAACACCTACTATGTTCCAGACATTGTCCTAAGTGTTGAAACTGGGAGGCAGCCAGCATGGCCTCCTGCCCAATTCTTCCCATAGTCCTGCTTTCCTTTTGTGTCCTGCCTGAGTTAGCACCTACAATATTTTATGGTCATTGTCAGCCCAGAGGAGTGAGATTCTAGAGTATAACCTGAGCAGTCTCTGCAATCCTGGGGCTCCTTCACCAAGGGCTGGTTCCAGACAGAAGATAGCATGTTGTGACTTGTGAGTCAGGGCAGCTCCACTGACCAGCAGCGAAGTCTGTGAAAGGGTTCTTGACCAGAGACTGCAAGGCAAATACGAAAGAGACAAGACCCAAGAGTGATGGAAAACGGAGTCATCTTTATTAGAGCACAGCAGGCAGTTTTATATCTTTGACTCATGAGAACATACCCCAATGTGACAGCGGACAAAGCAACAAAGTTTACATATCTTTACCAATAGGCAACACCGAGAATTTTTCTCATACAAATACCAATCAAAGTATCAACAGGCACATCTCTTTGCAACATTATCCTGGCTGTGTCCTTCTCCCGAGCTGTTCCCATGAAAACACCATGTACTTCTTGTTCCCAGAATGTCCCAATACTTGATACGTGAACTAGCAATACCTGATACATAAGCTAGCAATACTTGTTTGTGCTAGGGCTAGCTATGCTTGAGCTAGCAACATTGTTTATGGTTGAGCTTGCCTAGCCGCCCTTCTTTCTGGGGAGTGGAGAACCGATCCAAGCCAAGGAGCAAGCTCCTCACCTGAGAGGGCTTATACAGCCATCAGGGTCAGAGTCCTACTCACCTGTGGTCCTCTACAGCATGTTTTCAATGCCTACTGTCTACTTTCTTCCTTCTGAAGTAACTGTGCAGAATCCATGTCTACTACTCAGCGAAGGGAGATGTGATAGTCCTTACAGCAAGGGGAAAGTCAACATAGGCCTTAGTCAGGAAGCCACAGTTCAGATGGTACATCCCTCTCTCTTGGGAATATGGAGGCTGGTGGGGAAGGAGTGCTAAGGGAGTACTTTAAGGATTAATATGCTCTTCTTATAATTCCTGAGGATTTTTACCATATCTTTAGTCTTTGTCATGGGGGAATGGGGAACAGGGGAATGCTGGCAAAGTCTTTGGAGCAGAATAGGATCCCAATACAGGCTCTAGGCTGCAGCCCCCCTCCCCCTTCAGGCTGAGAGGCCCTGCTGAGGAAGAATAGTGTTGTTGAAAGCTGTATCAGAGGGGCCCTATCTCTGGTTGTCATGGCGACTCCTCTGTTACCAAGGAAATCTTATATCCTGAGTTGCTGGTGCTGGTGCTACCTCCTTATGAGGCTGGCATTATGACAATCCATCAGCCAATAGGAGGAGGGGGCTTCTTTTTCTCTTTGCTCTGAGCAGCCAACTGGGCACAGACCTAAATTCCTAGGTACTACAGTCTAATGGGAGATAACAAATATATCTCAAGTCTCATACATGCTTACATATATGTGTGTGTGTATGTGTTTGTGTGTGTGTGGAGAGGGGGAGAAGAGGAGAGAGGGGAGAAAAGGGAGAGAAGAAGGGAGAGATGGAGGGAAGAGAGAGAGAAAAGAGAGAGAGAGAGAGAGAGAGAGAGAGAGAGAGAGAGAGAGAGAGAGAGAGCTCTAACTGCAGAACCGTATATAAAAGAAGGTATATAAACTAGCTGTGGCTAAAAGAACTGAGTCAGGAGAAGGAACAAACATGGAATGCATCATCTCATTCAAGGACTCAATGGTCACCTCCTAGCCAGATGCCCATAATAAGTCTGTCCCTAGGTAAAATATATGCTTAAATTCTTGAATTTCTGAAGAAAATTTCTGGATGTTACAGAACACTGCAAATCTTTTGCGCTTTAAGGATTACAAACAACCTTTCATGGCTCCTTTTAATTTTCACAAGACCCCTGTAAGAGCTCTCACCCTAATTCCACAGCGGAAAGTGCAAGTATTATGATACTTGCCCAGATGGAGGAAAAGAGACCCAGAGAAGGGAAATGACCTGCCTGGAAAGGGAGTGGGTTTGGGGATGGCCATGGAGGTAGGGTTAAGTCACACAACTAGTAAATGCTTCCCTTCACCAGTCTCAACACTCATTCCCCTTACCTCCACAGAAAATACCTTTGGGGACTTCATCCTTTTTATGGTGGAATCATTCTCCCTACCCAACCCCCTTGGCGAGTAAGCACAAAGTCACCCAGCCCACTGTATTTAGCCAGCCACATGCCAAGCCATGCTTCCCTTCCTGTCCAGGCAGACAACCAGGCCATGAACTTGCCATGTTCCCTTGGAAGATACCAGATAAAATTTAGGACATTTCCCCTGAGATCCTTACATACTTCTCTCCCACTCAGAGGAAATGCTAAAATTCTGGGCTACCTTTGTTGTTTCATTAATTGTCAAGACTTAAGAGAGTGGTGTAGAAATGTTCATAAAGAAGATCAAGCTTAAGCATGTTTTGTAGCACCGCCCCCAAGAGCCAGTTGATAAACATTTACCAGCACACCTTAGAAGTCACTTCATCTCTCCAGCTTTTGAAATGTAAAACAGGCTAAGGATAGGTGCCCTACCTCCCTCCTAAGGCTGTCTGAGCCAAGTGGTTCCCAGTCCTTACAGCTTTAAGGCTAGTAAAGCATCCTCTATGTGTAACACTGGGTGTGGATTAAGTTAATCAATCAATCTCCCCACCCTCTACAGCACATTGGCACTACAGTCTTACTTCCGTAAGTAAGAATCCATGAATATTGAATGAGAAATCCAGAAGTGTGAACTAGATGTGAACCAGACCTGGGCATCATCTCTGGCATTTTTGCTAAGTGTGACAGGACGTCCATTCAGTGGTGAAGAAATGTGCTCACATCCCTGGCAGGTTTGAAAAACCCAGAGCTAGTTTGGGATCAGGGCATTTCAGTTTCTAGCAGTTCATTGGTAGAAGCCTCCAGCCAAGTCCTTCAGAAGGAATCACTTGGGAAGGAGGGAAGGAGGTACATCCTCTCAGTCTCCTCTCCTCTCCCTCTTCATCTTAAGCAAAGCAGGACCTTGTGAATGCTATAGGAACAGAGGGTTTGGACTTTTCATGAATATCCTAGCAGTGTCCCAGCAGGCAGCAGTGAGTGTCTGCATCAGGAGGAGAGGGCAGATTCCACACCATGAGGACAAGCAGGGGTAAGGCTTTACAAGGAGCCCAGCAGAAAAGCTACACCCTAAGTAAGGAGAATATCTTGAGGACTCCAGCTAAAGGACTTCAAGGAAGTAGATGTTAACCCTTTGCCACCTGTGTTCTCTGCTCTGGAGCCCACTTTCTCTTGGACACTGTGTGTACTACAGGGTGACTCTGGGGGTTGAAGTTAGTTTTTTGCCAATTCTACCACTGCATTAGTTACACATATCTGAACATTAAGGAGTTCATGTGGGCTAAATGATATCAACTGATGTTTATGGAGGAAATGCACTAGTTGAAGGTCATGTGTCATGACACTTCCCCAAGCCCTTAGGGTTATGTCTAGCACACTGAAGGGGAGATATAAGAGATGCCCCCTGGGACCTTCCCTGCCCCAGTGTTAGTGAGGATTGGGCTAAGAGCTTCAAGTCTGGGCTACTCATGCATCACTCACTTGACTCTCACAACCTCCTTGGGATGTATTATTATCTCTATTTTAAAGCTGGGGAAACTGAGGCTCAGAAAAGTCCAGTGACATACCCCTGGTTAATGATAAGTGTCAGAAATGGGATTTGAATCCGTGTTTCCACAGACCCCATGTTCATACCCACCACTCTTTCAATGATGGCATATTATTTCTTTCCTTTTCCTTCAAAAAAGTTTTTTTTTATATCAGTAATTTCATAATATTCCCCTACTCAATTCAACTGTCATTTATAATAACTCTATAAAGTTGCCCAGGCGTGGTGCTCCACCACCCTGGTAATCCTTGCTGCTGGAGATGTTGAGGCTAGTAGGTCACTTGGGTTTAAGAGTTCTGAACTGCAGTGAGTTATACCGATCCAATCTCTGAACAGGGGCTAACATTTGTTAAAACAGAATTATATGGATATCTTTTTTTTAATGACCAAAATTTCTCCCAATATTAGTTCTGCTTCCCCCTCCACAGGAGACATCCAATATAACAATAGTTTTTAAAATGAAAAAGAAGAAAATTCCACGATATTCATCAATATATCCAAAATGTCTGATAGTATATACGCTGTACCACAATAGCAGACCTGCCACTTCTGTAAAACAGGAGAGGGGAGTGTCTTCTGGTATTTCTTCTTTAGAATCATGCCAAGACTGTAGAATTTTGCAACATTCACTTTTGATTGTTTGGTGGTTGTTCTTTCCTTTTATATTATCAGAGTAACCCTCTTTATATTCTTTTCTTTGTTGTGTTTACTTCAGGCTTCATTTGATACTGTAAATCTTTCTATGTTTCTATGTATTCTCCAACTTCATTGTTTGTGTCCACATAGTATATTCCACGACAAACATGTCCCACAATTCCATTAGCCATTCTGAAATTGGTGGGGAACAACTTAGTTTTGCTACTACAAATATTTTGGTGTATCTTGGGAATTCTCATCAGTAATCTCTTTGGATTTTTGCATACATACATACGTGTGTGTGTGTGTGTGTTAGTTGCATATCTTCAAAATCAAACATTCTGAGAAATATGATGTAAGGGATTTCCCCCAATTTGATTGCTTCCCTTATCTGAGATGCATTGATTTTTTTTTACACAGAAGCATTTCAGTTTCACGTAATCAAAGTTACCTGTTTTATCATTTAAAATTGCCTCTAACCCTTGTTTGCTTAAGACTACTTCTGCCCATAGGTATATGATCTTTCTTTCTTGTAATATTTTATTGTTTGATGTTCACTAATAAGGTTTACATATCTATTTATGATTTCTTGTTGAAGATGGTAAAAATTGTTGGTCTAAGCCTAATTTCTCTGACTCCTTCCTATTCTCCTAGCGGTTTTTAACAAGTAGGGAGTTTTTTCCTAAGGAATGTATGTGTTAGTATTTATCAAACACTTTTTTAGTGAGGCAGTTGGGGTTAAGTGACTTGCCCAGGGTCACACAACTAATGTCTGAGGCCAGATTTGAACTCAGATCTTCCTGACTCCAGGGCTGGTGCTCTATCCACTGTGCCAGTGGATTCCATTGTTTCTGATTCCTCCTTCACCTCTGTCTTTTTGCATCGTTTCCCTCGGCATTCTGGATGTTTCTCCAAGTTTAATTATTTATCAAGGTTTAAAATTATTAAATGAAATTCTGTTGATTTCTCTGGGTTTATTCTGTAGACACTTCTAAGTAATGTTTGCTCCAAAAATCTTGATGTACACCACCTTTATTCATATCAGACAAGTATTGGATGTGCAATATGTGTTCTTTGTTTACACTTGGAAATAGAATATATGTAACAATTCAGAGAAGAGAAGGATCCTAACTGGAAAGAAAATGGCCCATATGAATACATACTTCTTTGACTCTATCTGGGGGCTTCAGACCTCTGTTCTCTCCTATCTCTTCCTCCTCTAAGAGAGTACAGGAAACATGGTAGCATCATAATAGCAAATATCCCATCATTTCTAAGTTCCACGGGGCCACCACTGTATCCCACCAGAATCCCAGACAGACAGGAGAGTCAGTGTGTAGAAATCAGAGCTGACTCAACCCTTCCAGTGGCACTTCCTCATGCCTGTGCCGAGATACAAGGCAGATGCCTCTCTTCTGGATTTCAGTGCTCAGAAATCTCCAAAGGCAAGTTCAAGCAGATGTTACCAAACCTGTTAATTCTGGGTTAGGATCTGCTTGAATCTTCCATAGCAATACTTTAAGGAGAGGGAACCTGGGAACCAGGGTTACATTTTCATGATCACCTCCCTGCCAAAGCTCAGATCTGAAAGATAAATTAAGTTTAAATTGAGTAATTGCTTCAAGTATCTTTACTGACACTCCTTAGAATAATTCACTCTCTCCAAGATAGGTAAATATACACAATTACTATGTTCAAACAGCTCAAAAATTTCATTGAGGAGATAGCATATAAACAAAGAGGTACATAAATGATACATAGAGAATAGAAAGCAGAACACTTTAGAGAAGAAACTTCAATTAGATGGGGCTTGAAGGAACCTGCAGAAGGTAAGATTTGATATCTTAATTAGAAAAAGTCACTCTTCCTTGTCCTCCTCCTCCTCTTCCTTCTCCTTCTTCTTCTCCTCCTCTTCCTTACCATCACTACCATTATCTTCTTCATCCTCCTCCTCCTCCTTCCTCTCCTCCTCTTCCTCACCATCACCACCATCATCTTCCTCCTTCTCCTGCTCCTGCCCCTGTCTTTGCTGCTTCTCCCCCCATTCCCTTGGAGCAGACCATCCTGGTGCCTCTTTTGTGAAGCAGTGGCTGAAGAGACCCCCCAGACTCATCATGGCCAATGAAAAGCTGAAGGGAGGCATCAAGAATGAAAACAACGACCATATTAATTTGAAGGTGGCAGGGCAAGATGGTTCTGTGGTGCAATTTAAGATTAAGAAGCACACAGCACTTAGTTAACTAATGAAAGCCTATTGCGAATGACAGGGTTTGTCAATGAGGTGGATCAGATTCCGATTTGATGGGTGACCAATCAATGAAACAGACACACCTGCACAGTTGGAAATGGAGGATGAAGATACAATTGATGTATTCCAGCAGCAGACAGGAGGCGCTTACTAAAAAGAGAACATGCAACTCTACTCTAGAACTGTGCTCCCAAGGAAAACAATACATTCACAATTAGAAAACCAAGATTTGGTTCATCCACATCCTGACTACTGCAGTATAGTTTTCTCTCTTCTTTGATTCCCTTCCCCCATTCCTTTATTGTACATAAAGTAACTGGTGTATGTATACAGGCATAATGCGTATTTTTTTAACTAAATGGCCGATGGTATGTTTTGATCAACATCAAATGGAGATAGGGAGGGGAAAAAACAAACTGGTTCTATGAAAATATCCCTTTTCTCCATTAGTGGCATGCTCATTCAACTTTTATCTTCATATTCCAGTAAGTTATTTTGCTCTCACTGTTTAACAACAACAACAACAACAACAACAAATACTTGCATACCTTGCTTGATTGGATAATTTCAATGTTTTTCTTTTATCATTGTAAAACTAAGGACAATTTTATAACTTTTTTATACTTAGCTGTTACATGTAGGGCAATCTGTTTCTCAGCAGGGATAAATTGCTATAAAAAGTTGATCCTAGATAGTTTTCCCTTCCAAGTCAAACATCTTGTTGTTTAAATAAACTTCTTGTTTTAAAAAAAAAGGTCACAGAAACTAAGAAGTAAAAATAAGGACGTTCCGGGGATTTCAATATAATATGAGCAGTTTGCAATAAGACAAAAAGAAGGCATCCTTCCAATTTCTTTCTATGATGCAAATATGGTGCTGTTGCCTAAATCACAGAAAGACTGCAAAGAGAAAAAAAGCATGCATCAATAGACCTTATGAACATTGAAGTAAATATTTTTAAATAAAATATTAGCAAGTAGGGTACAACAACATATTTAACAGGTTATACATGATTATAGAAATTTGCCTTAAAAGAAGAATCAGGGACATAGAGAATAATGCTGCCCTAACTTCATGTCAATTCTAGACAAAAGTTATATAGATAGACAACTGCATTGAGCCAGAATTAAAAGTCAGTCAGGTGTGATATTTTCCATTCAAGTAGAAATGTTATACTGGAGAAACTGAGTCAGGATAATTTCACCTCACTCCATGCTGAATCATTCTCCCAACCTTTCCCATGAGAACTCCACCTGAAGTTCATGGATGTAAATCCCAAGAGGGTTGCTGCCATCACAGATCATTGATTTAACAGCATTCCTTGATGATCATACCTGGAGTCAGACTCAGAATAATATCAGTTAACAGTCCCATAAGGTCTTACATAGCAAGTTCAAATAATCAGAGTTTGGGGTGGATTCAGTTCTCAAGGATCACATTTCCTAGATAACAAGAATTGACTATAGTTTCACATTGGTAATGGTAAGAGATTCATCAATAGAAATCACAACTTATCTTGATATAACTAGTATTTATGCTAAGTAGATGCTTTTTCATCCCTAGGTGCAACATTATACAAATGATTTTGCTTTAAGATGCTTAATAACAAACAACAAAAGACTTGGAATGGATGTGTAAATATAACAATCCCAAATTGTATACAGAGAACAGTTTATATGAAACATTGTCTACAGTAAAACATGTTCAGTTATTAACCATGTTCAAATGGATATAAACAGACTACTGCTCTCAGAGTCCCTTTAAACAATGGGAATATCTTTAAGGTGACAAGCAGTTCTCATGCATTTCAGGATATGCTCTACACACACAGGTTCTGATCTTAGATTAGATAACAAACATAAGTAAAATCAGATTTTCCACTAAGGTAATACAAGATAGCTCATAAGTTACTACTCGTCACTAACATTACTAACTATATTGAAATCCTATTCCTTAAAACATAAACAAAAGAGGTTCCTGACTTTAACATGACAACTTAATGGTTTTACATCTTTGTTTCACAAGCTTCTCTACCTTTGTCTAATTATACTCATATCACTTTGAAAGAATGAGAAGCTTTAGGAACTGAATCTTATACACACAACAAGTTCAAGCACTAATTTAATTATTTGTTAGGCCATGGAATGACTATAAATTCTGATCAAAACAGCAAGATCTTTCCCACTTGTAGCTTATTAGAGTAATTCAGATGACTTACTATCAATTGAATAACTAATAAATTCAGTATTGCAATAACAAACTTCCATTCTTTGTCTACCCTGACAATAGAAATTTACTATGAGAGTTATAAGCAAGGACATGATTATAACGTCATCAAAACTGGTCCTCAAGGTCTATACCACTATAAGTAGCCTAGCATATGGAAATATGTGGACAAATTTCTTGTATGGGGAAATGAATTAAGAAGAGTCCAATCATAGCTTTCCCAAGGTAACTTCTGTACCTTATTCCCAGGGACAGATATTTACTAGTCTTAGATATCATATGTTGTTTCCATTGAGCTGCTCATGACTTTTCTTAAAGCACCCATTTAAAAGGACACAACAAACAAAGTCCAAGGACACAACAAACCCAAGAATGAAACTCCAAAAAGAATATTCAGGGTCACAAAAGAGCTTTCTCCTCAAACAATAAAGTCAAATTACTGCAATAAATTAGCTTACAAATAAAATTTAGTAGGCCTTCTAAAAATCACACAAGAGTCTTTTACAACAGATTTTTTTACCTTAGCATTCCTTCCTAAAAGAATTTCCTTTTCTTAAAAACAGCTTAAAATTTATCCTGATGTTAAAAGGAAGTCATTAGAATCTAATGAAGTAAATTAGTTGGAAACATCTGAACTGACAGCTATCTCTCTTGTATTAAACCTTACAGCAAAAATAAATGCTTACAATTGGAATTTATCAAAATTAAGTTGGTATAAAATGTTTTTAAGTATCATAAATAAATCCCAAAAGTTCCATAAAAACAAAATAAATTCCCAATAATTAACAAATTCTTAAGTACCACCCCCCCCAGTCAAAAATAGGGAGGAGATTCAGTTTTTCTAATATATATGCGTGTGTGTATGTATACATATATAATATATATATATACACATGCATATATATACATATATACATACACACACACACACACACATATATATATATATATATATATATATATATATATTAGCCTTATCACAATAACAAAGTTTATCAGGCCTTTAAAAATTTACTCAATACCCTTTTCTTCCTTTGGTCTTTTCCTAGAGTATAAATTCAACCTGGTATAAAATATATCATTAGGGAGCCAAGATGGTGGAGTGAAAGCAGAGACTTGCCTGAGCTCTACCCCAAATCTCTTCAAGTATCTCTAAAAAGTGACTCTAAACAAACTGTAGAGTGACAGTACCCACAAAGAGACAGAGATAAGCAGATTTCCAGCCCAAGACAACCTGAAAGGACAACGGGAAAGGGCTCTTGCACCAGCCTAAGAGAGGAGCATCCAGAGCAGAAGACACAGCACAGACCCAGCCTGGGCAAAGCCAGAGCAGGCTTTTGGGGACTGAATCACCAGCATGTTTCCAGTGGCGTGTTTCCAGTCTTTTTATCCCATAGACACCAGAGACAACTTAGAAGGTCAGCTGGAGGGGTCCGTCGGAACTGGGTGGGAGAGAAGCAGTCCAGCACAGAGCTACAAGGTGTGCAATATAGCCCTGGCACCAGCAAACCAGGAACAGGCTTTTGGAGCAACTGAATGAGGAACAGTAGTAGCAGCAGCAGAAGCAGTAGCAGCACTGCTCCTGGAGCTATTAGCCCACAGACTTGAATCTAAGACATCCTCAAAGGTCTAATGATGGAAAATGCTATCCATGTCCAAAGAAAGAACTATGGAGGTTGAATGCAGATCAAAGCATATTACTTACTATTTTTTTCTTCTTTTGTTTTGTTTTCTCTTTCTTGTGGTTCCTCCTATTGGTTCTAATTCTTCCCTACAACATTACTAATGTGAAAATATATTTAATGGGAATGTATATCAGATTGTGCACTGTCTTGGGGAGGGAGGGAGGGAGTGAGTGAGAGGGAGAAAAATTTAAAACTCAAAAGCTTATAGAAGTGATTGTTGATTAATCAAAATAAATTAATAAAAAAAATCAAATAAGAGAGGTAGAAGCAAATTTTGGAAAAGAAATGAGAGGTATGCAAGAGAGAGTCAATAGTTTGGAAAAGGAAGGACAAAAATTAACTATAGATAAGAAGTCCTTAAAAAGTAGTATTGGCAGGGGCAGCTATGTGGCTCAGTGGATAGAGCACTGGCCCTGGAGTTGGGAGGACCTGAGTTAAAATCCAGCCTCAGACATATAACACTCACAAGCTGTGTGACTCTGGGCAGGTCACTTAACCGCAATTGCCCTCACACGCACACAAAAAAATAGTATTGGCCAAATGGAAAAGGAGGTATGAAAGTTAATTGAAGAAAACAATTCACTGAAAATTAGAATTTGACAATTGGAAGCTAATGATTCTATGAGACATCAAGAAATAAGTCAAGCAAAATCAAAAGAATGAAAAAATTAAAGAAAATGTAAAATACTTCATTGGAAAAACAACTGACCTGGAAAATAGATCCAGGAGAGATAATTTAAGAATTAAGGGTCTTCCATGATGAAAAAAAGAGCCTGGAAAGCATCTTTCAGGAAATCATCAAAGAAAACTGCCCTGAGGCCCTAGAACCAGAGGGTAAAATGGTCATCGAAAGAATCCACAGATCACCTCTCAGTTAGAGACTGGCTCAGTAAAAATCCTGTTAATGTGTTTAAGGCTCTGATACAAATGTTTTAAAGACAAAAACAACTTATTTTTTTCCAGTTTTAAACACATTGCACTGATGTTAGATATATTGGGGGAGAGGTGACAAAGATAGTCCCGTAGATTTAATTTGAACATAATCTACAAACTTTGGCTTTGGGATCCAATTACATCTGAATTCATCTAAATTTGGAGTAACCAAAAATTCCTTTTGCCAAGTGGCTTTAAGTAGGTAATTAACTTAATTAGCATCACTTACTCAAACCAGTTTTATGGGATTTCTGAGAGAAAAAGACCTTTTCTGATTTCACCTCCAAAACTACAAATTCACAATCAAAAGGCAGAAAGAAAGTTTTTAAAAATTGTCCCTTTTTAAACATTATAAACATGATAACCTGCTTTTTCAGTCCCCCCTCCCAGAAAATATAGGCCATATCCTAAAGACAAAGACAAAACACAAAGACAGATGGAAGGCAAAGTTGAGATAAAACTACTTGCTTGGGAGAGCTTGGACCCTGCTTTTTTACTTACCTACTTCTGCTCTTCTCAGAGCAAATTTTTTCAGTACCATACCCAATCCTGTATTTAGCCTAATTCCCTCTTCCTGAAAACCTTAAGAGGGCTTCTCTCAAAGCCCTCATGGGCAGAGGTTTAACCACACTCAGTCCTGACTCTTGCCCCAAGATTTGCAGTTTTTACAAGAGTTGGTAACTTCACAGCTTGGCTTGGTTTATCTAGCCCTCTGAAACCAAGTATCTTAATGAATCTACCTGCTTAACTGTTTGACAAACTCAAAGACCCCAGCTTCTGGGATAAGAACTCACTCTGACAAAAACTGCTAAGAAAACTGGAAAAGAATATGGCAGAAACTAGGCATAGACCAACATCTTACACCATATACCAAAATAAAGTCAAAATGGGTATACGGTTTAGATATAAAGGCTGATATAATAAGTAAACTGAGAGAGTAAGGAATAGTTTACCCGTCAGATTTATGGAGAACAGAAGAATTTATGACTAAACAAGAACTAGAAAACATTATTAAATGCAAAATGGATAATTTTGATTATATTACATTGAAAAGTCTTTGCACAAACAAAGCCAATGCAACCAAGATTAGGAGGGAAGCAGAAAATTGGATAAGAATTTTTACAACCAGTGCCTCTGATAAGGGTCTCATTTCTAAACTATATAGAGAATTAAGTCAAAATTATAAAAATACAAGTCATTCTCCAATTGATAAATGGTCAAAGGATATGGTCAGTTTTCAGAGGAAGAAATTAATACCATCTATAGTCATTTGAAAGAATGCTCTAAATCACTATTGCTTAGAGAGATGCAAATCAAAACAACTCTGAGGTACCACATCACATTTATCGGATTAGCTAACATGACAAAACAGAAAAATGATAAATGTTGGAAAAGATGTGGGAAAATTGGAACATTAATGCATTGTTGGTGAAGTTGTAAAATGATCCAACCATTCTGGAGAGCAATTTGGAGCTATGCCCAAAGGGCTATAAAATGTGCATACCCTTTGACACAGCAACACCACTTCTAGGGCTATATCCCAAAGAGATCATAAAAAAGGGAAAAGGACTCATGCGCACAAAAATATTTATAGCAGTTCTTCATGTGGTGGCAAAGAATTTGAAATTGAGGGGATGCCCATCAATTAGAGAATGCCAGAACAAGTTCTGGTATATGAATGTGATGAAATACTATTGTGATATAAGAAATGATGAACAGGCTGACTTTAGAAAAACCTGCAAGGACTTGTATGGACTGATGCTGAGTGAAGTGAGCAGAACCAGGAGACCATTGTACACAGCAACAGCCATGTTGTGCGATGACTAACTTTGATAGACTTCACTGTTTTCAGCAATGCAAGGATCTAAGACATCTTCAAAAGTCTCATGATGGAAAATGCTATCCACATCCAAAGAAAGAACTATGGAGTTGGAATGTAGATCAAAGCATACTATTTGCTCTTTTTTTTCTTCTGTTTTGTTTTGTTTCTTCTTTCTTGTGATTCTTCCTATTGGTTCTAATTCTTCTTTACAACATGACCAATGTGAAAATATGTTTAATAGTAATGTATCTGTAGAGCCTATATTAGATTGCATGCCTTCTTGGGGAGGAAACTTGGGAGGTAGGAGGAGAAAATTTAAAACTCAAAAGCTTATGGAAGTGAATGTTGAAAACTAAAAATAAATTAATAAAAAATTTTTTAAAAAGGAACTACCTGCTTAAAATTTTGGACTACATCTGCTTATTAAGTCTTTAAAATTAAAAAGAAGACTGAAATGGCCAGGCTTTGACTTCAAAATGTACCCCAAAAATTCCTCAGGTGGCAGGCATCTCACTTCTGCTGGATTACCCTGAAATATCAAAAATATGAGTTCTTTTCAAAGCTCTCTTCAGCAGTTTCAATTGCTTGTAAAATCTGTCCCTGTAGCCTGAGAGGACCCCATGCTGGGTGACAGTGAAAATCAGAGCATTAAAAACAGATAGGCATAGAACATATAAACTTTTCCAGATAAAATTTAATTACTGGTAAAAAGGACAGTCAGATCACAGCCAGAGTCTTAACAGAGAACTCCCAATGTGGAGAAACTGTCCACATGGGCCCTAGCAAAGTTTTTTGATAAAAATCTAGGGTGTAAGTCTCTGATTCCTTCATCATTCATGAAAACTGTGGTGTTCAAAACGTTTAAGAGACATAATTTTGGGGTAATTTAATCATTTTATTAATAATGCCTGAATTTTTAATAAATGGTCTGCATCACTCTCTAATATTAAAGGCAGTTATGGCAGCAGGCTTTTAGCTTATATGCCCTTGGAAGAGGGGTGTTCCTGAGGATGGCAATCAACTCTGATTAGTTTACCATTAATGAGAGGTGGACTTTACAAAGAGAAGTGAGCTCACTCCAATGAGGAGTGTTCAAGTACCTGTTCAAGAAGGTATTTTCTCAGCCCAATGAGGGGCTGAGAGTGACATCGTGTCACTCTTGGCCAGAGAGACTGTCCCTATACCCACACCATCCCCAGCCTTGGGCAAACTAGACAAAGAATCTATATTCCCCACCCAAGCCTGAACTACTTGATATGGAAGCTGTCAAATCCTTTGTAATCTTGACTGTAGCTCAATGATATTTGAATTGTTTCTTATTTTAGCTGCCTGCAGTACTTTTTCTTTGACCTGGGAGCTCTGAAATTTGGCTATGATGTTTCTAGGAGTTTTTATTTTGGGATATCTTTCAGGTGGTGATCAATGAATTCTTTCAATTTTTCTTTTGCCCTCAGCTAAACACCAAATTGGAAATTTTGAAAATCATAGGAGAGATTAATAAATTTGAAAGTAAGAAAACCATTGAAGTAATAAAAAAACTAGAAGGTGGTTTTATGGAAAAAAGCAACAAAATAGATAAACTATTGGTTAATTTGATTTTTAAAAGGAAAGAAGAAAACCAAATTACCAGTGTCAAAAATTAAGAGGCAAATTCACTGCCAATGAAGAGCAAATTAAAACAATTATTAGGAGCAATTTTTCCCAATTTTATGACAATAAATTTGATATTCTAAATGAAATGAATGAATACTTACAAAAATATAAATTATATAGATTAACAGAAGAAGAAATAGAATACTTAAATAACCTAATCTTAGAAAAAGAAATTGAAGAAACCATCAATGAACTTTCTAAGACAAAAATCCCCAGGGCCAGATGGATTCACAAGCAAATTCTATCAAACATTTAAAGAACAATTAATACCAATACTATATAAACTGTTTGGGAATATAGGTAAAGAATAAGTCCTGCTAAAGTCCTTTTAAGACACAAATAAGGTTCTGATACCTAAACAAATAAAGCCAAAACAGAGAAAGAAAATTATAGACCAATTTCCCTAATGAATATTGATGCAAAAAAAATTAAAATAAAACATTAACAAAGAGATTACAGCAATTTATCAGCAGGATAATACACTACGACCAGGTGGGATTTTTACCAGGAATGAAGTGCTGATTCAATATTAGAAAAACTATCAATATAATTGACCACATCAATAACAAAACCAACAGAAATCGTATGATTATCTCAATAGATACAAAAAAATCCTTTGACAAAATGCAGCACCCATTGCTGTTAAAAACAATAATATTAATATTAAAAACATTAGAGAACATAGGAATAAAGGGAGCATTCCTTAAAATGATAAGTAGTATCTATCTAAAATCGTCAGCAAGAATTATCTGTAAGAGGAATAACCTAGAAACCTTCCCAATAAGATCAGAGGTGAAGCAAGCATGATTATTTTCACCTCTGTTATTCAATATTGTACTGGAAATGCCAGAAAAAGAAAGAAAAGGAATTAGAATAGGCAATGAAGAAACAAAACTATCACTCTTTGCAGATATGATGGTATACTTAGAGAATTTTAGAGAATCAACTGAAAAAGCTACTTGAACAACCAACAACTTTAGCAAAGTTGCAGGATATAAAGTAAACCAACATAAATCATTACCATTTCTATATATTATGAACAAAGTCCAGCAGCAAGAGATAGAAAGAGAAATTCCATTTAAAATAACTATAGACAATATAAAATATTTGGGAGTCTGCCTGCGTAGACAAACCCAGGAACTATATGAACACAATTACAAAACACTATTCACACAAATAAAGTCAGATCTAAACAAATGGAAAAATATTCATTGTTCTTGGGTAGGCTGAGCCAATATAATAAAAATGACAATTCTGCCTAAATTAATTTACTTATTCAGTGCTATACCAATTTACCAAAAATTATTTTATAGACCTAGAAAGAATAATAATAAAATTCATCTGGAAGAATAAAATGTCAAGGATGTCAAGGGAATCAATGGAAAAAAATGTGAAAATGTTGGTTTAGCCCTACCAGCTCTCAAACTGTATCATGCAGCAGTAATTATCAAAACAATCTGATACTGGCTAAGAAATAGAATGGTAGATCAGTGGAATAGATTAGATACTCAATACATTATAGTAAATGACCAGAGTAATCTAGTGTTTGATAAACCCAAACATCCAAGCTTTTGGAACAAAAACCTCATTATTTGACAAAAAAACTACTAGGAAAACTGGAAAACAGTATGGCAGAAACTAGGTATAGAGTCCAGGGGTGGTGAACCTGTAGCCTCGAGGTCACATGTGGCCTTCTAGGTCCTTGGTATGGCCTTTTGACTGAGTCCAAGTTTTACAGAACAGATCCTTTTATTAAGGGGATTTGTTCTGTGAAGTTGAATCAACTTGAAGATTAACCAGCACCTCACACTGTATACCAAGATAAGGTCAAAATGGGTACATGATTTACACATAAAGGGTGATACCATAAATAAATTGGGAGAGCATGGAATAGTTTACCTGTCAGATATAAGGATAAGGGAAGAATTTAGGACCAAACAAGATATGGAGAGCATTACAAAATATAAAATAGATCATTTTCATTATATCAAATTTTAAAAATTTTGCACAAACAAAACAAATGCAATGAAAACTATAAGGAAAACAGAAAACTGGGGGAAAAATTTGCCACAAGTATTTCTGATAAAGGCCTCATTTCTCAAATATATAGAGAACTGAGTAAAATTTACAAGAATTCAAGTCATTCCCCATTTGATAAATAGCCGAACAATATGAACAGACAGTTTTCAGAGAGAGAAATCAAAATTATCTCTAGCCATATTAAAAATGCTCTAAATCACTACTGATTATAGAAATGCAAATTAAAACAGCAACTTTGAGGTACCACCTGACACCTACTAATATGACTAAAAAAGGAAAATGGTAACTGTTGGAGGGGATGTTGGAAAACTGGACGTTAATGCACTGCTGGTGGAGTTGTGAACTGACCCAACCATTCTAGAGAGCAATTTGGAACTATACCCAAAGGGTTATAAAACTGTGTATACCCTTTGATCCAGAAATACCACTGCTACATCTGTATTCCAAAGAAATCCAAAAAAAGGGAAAATGACCTACCTGTATAAAAATATTTAGAGCAGCTCTTTTCGTGGTGGCTAAGAATTGGAAATTGAGGAGACACCCATCATTTGGGGAATGGCTGAAGAAAGTATGATATAAGATTGTGATGGTCTATTTTTGTGCTATAAGAAATGACAAGCAGGATTATTTCAGAAAAAATCATGGACTTACATGAACTGATGCAAAGTGAAGTGAGCAAAACCAGGAGAACATTGTACACAGAAACAGCAATATTGTACAATGAAGAACTGTGAATGACTCAGCTTTTCTCAGCAATACAATGATCTAAGACAATCCCGAAGGACTCATGAAAAATGCTATCCAAGGAGGAGGCTGAGGCATGAGGCCATCACCTGGGTCATTCTTTCCCCATCCCAACCCTGGCCCTTGGGCCTCAGCCACCATTTCTGTGTCCCCACAGTCGCCACCATGCAGCTGTTTGCATGCAGGCTGTGCACACTCTCAAGGTGACTGGGCAGGAGACCATCAGCCAGATCAAGGCCCATGTGGCATCCCTGGAGGGCATCGCTCCTGAGGACCAGGTCCTGCTTTTAGGTGGCTCCCCTCTGGAGGATGAAGCCATCTTGGGGCAGAGTGGGATGGAGCCTCTGTCCACTCTGGAAGTGGCCACTGGGCTGCTAGGAGGTAAAGTCCATGACTCCTTAAAGAATAAGGAGGAGGAGAAGGAGAAGAAGAAGAAGAAGAGGATGCAGTACCACCAACAGTTTGTCAACATAATGCCCACCTTGGGAAAGAAGAAGGGCCCCAATGCCAACTCCTGATCCCCTGGTACTTTCTGTCTGTCCCCAGTAAAGCTGCTATGACTCCAAAAAAAGAAAAGAAAAGAAAAATGCTATCCACCTCCAAAGAAATAACTGATGCTGTTTGAATACAGACTGAGGCTTACTATTTTTCAGTTTCTTTCTTCCCCTCATGCCAGGAAGAATATCCAGAATAGAGACAGAATTGTTAGAAAATATTTCTAAAATCATTAATTAGAATTTTTAAAATTATTGATTGCAAATATTATTTGACAATGTGATATCTAAGATAAAAGAATTTAATAATATTAACATATTTCTGAATAAAAGGTATTCTATTTATCAGCAACCTAATGAAAGTCAAACTGAGTTAGAAACTGGTACTAAAGAACAGGAAATTAAAATTATCTCGGTCCAGTACAGGGACAGAGAAGGGCAGCATGTGTGGTTTAGAAGCTGCTACTGCTGAATATCATGCTTATCCTAGATTATATATGCATTTTACTCATTTTCCTAATTCTGGTTGGCAAAGTGATTACCTAACATTAACTCCTTGAAATCTCTTGCTTTAATGATTGTCATTCTTTTCTTTTCTTTCTTTTTTTTTTTAGGCAATTGGGGTTAAGTGACTTGCCCAGGGTCACACAGCTAGTAAGTGTCAAGTATTTGGTCTGAAGCCGGATTTGAACTCAAGTCCTCCTGACTTCAGAGCTGGTGCTCTATCCACTGCACCACCTAGCTGCCCTGGCCCCCGATAATTGTCATTCTTAAATTTTTTTTTGTCAGTTTCAACATCATAGTAAAGATCAAATAACATTCAAAAAGCACAAAAATTAATCAAATGCATCATAAGCGCTTTGGAAAATTTAAGGATTATTTTTGGAAAGCATGAATCTAACACTGATGATTTGGTTAAATTGGATGAAGTTAAAGATAGCACATTTAATTAAAATAATAAATTTAATATTCTTTCTGAGGACATATTGCCAGAAAAAATATAATAGAATGCATAAACTTATGGCTTTTATTGGTCAGAAACAATGAAAGCATTTTCAATTATTCTGCTTTATTAGAACCATGCATTTGGCCTTATGAAGAACTAACTTCATCCCAAATAGATGGTGGAAAGAATTGTATCATTCAAATTAAACATTGAAACATGAAATTGATTGAAATAATTTTCTGGAATTTGTAGATAATAATGTACAAATATACAATATTCCAATCCCTTGGAATCACTGCAAAAGGCTAAAAAGAGTCATTTTGTTGAGCTGATGGTAAAAGTGGCTTATGTTTAGGAAAGATTATTTCTGTCAGATTTAATGACAATAAATTTATTGGCACTTGAATTAGGGGACTGGGATGTGACTCCATTGTCAAATCACGGCGGAAGTGTAACTATAGATTTATAGATAGAAGAGTTCTGTGAAAATCAAGGACAGAAGTTTGTGAAAATAAATTGGCTTATGGAATTTACAATAAACAGTACTGTATTTTTATTGTTATTTGCAAATAATGAAACTTATGTACATACTTGTGTGTGTGTGTGTGTGTGTGTGTGTGTGTGTGTATATATATACATATATGCCCACATATAAGTGCATGTGTTTTTTTTTTTCAGAGACTTGGTTGTTAAATATTTACGAGCACAGCTAAGGACTGAGCAGTTAACAGTTAATTTAAGAGCTAGCAAAAAAAATAAGCTTGGATTATAAACAATCAAAAAGTGAGTCTCCTACTATAGCTGCTACTGTAAGTAATGGAGATGGGATTCAAATTTTGCTCCTCTACTTCCAGTCCATCAATAAACATTTATTAAGTGCCTACAATGCCCTAGGCACTGTGTTAGGCTCTGGGAATACAATGAAAGGCAAAAAAAAAAAAAAAACCAACAAACAATCCTTGCCCTTTAAGAGTTCTCAATTTAGTGGAAGAGACAACATTCGAATAATTATGTTCTAACAAGATCTATAAAGGATAAAACAAATAATCAATTGTGGGAAGGCATTAGAATTAAGGAGAAATTAAATACTCTTCCTACAGAACCTAGGATTTCAGGTGGGTCTTGAAGGAAACCAAGAAAGCTAAGAGTCAGGGATGAGGAAGAGAATTTCAGGCATGAGGAAAGTCAATGAAAATGAACAGGTGATGGTGACTAAGACAGCTATGCCTGAGTTGGTCACAAGAGGATAAGATTGAGTTAAAATTTTCAATGACCTGCAATATCCTTTCTGGACACAAGATGCCAAGAAAATTTTTTCCTCAAAGAAAATTCATGGTTCAATAAGCTCTTCTTAAACACCAATAAAGTGCCAAACATTGCTCTGGGTGTTGGGGATATAAAGACAAAATTTTAAAAGTTCTTTCCCTGAAAGAACCTTAATTGTATTAGCAGAAAGAGCTGCCATTGACACCAATTCTTGTACAGGAACAAATAACATCTCTGTAGGAGCTGACTGAATTGGGCACTGGCTATGTTGACTAACCAGATCTCAGAAGTTCCTGAAAATTTAGCAGTCAGTTTTTGGAAGCCTGAACCTGCCTGTCTAAGCTAGCTTTAGTACACCACTATCTCAGTCAGACTTTGATGTTTATTACACAAATTGCCTTCCATAATGAGATCAGCCATTTTATTGTATTTCTTTTCTCTTTGTTTTTCTCTTTTGAATAGACTATATTAATACTTCACCCAGGGACTAGGTGCACCATAGGGTAAAGACTGTTCAGTGATATTTCCACTACTGTTAAGTCTTAATCGGTATCATATCTCCACTGTTAGGATTAAGAGTGTAAGAGGTCATTTTAATAGTGACAATTTAGTCTAAATTCCTATTTATGCTTCATTTCTTCTGCTTCCATTAAAAACAGATGAGTTCTTATATATGCTAAAATACAGTACAAATAGGGTTTGGAAAAGGCCAGAATAGAATAAAAGGATTTGGACACACAGACATCAACTAAAACAGCAAATTGCATCCAGGGACATCTTCAGTGGCCTGACCCAGATGGCTCCAGAGGAGAAAGTGAGGCTGCTTGATGAGGTAGAAAAAAGTACTTGAGGCAGATGGAGCAAGCAGGACCTGAGATGGAAGATGTAGGATGTGACCAGCCAGAAAAGTGGATCAAAGCAGACTATGCATTGAATTCCCTACTGTGGACTTATCTGAATGCTTTCACAAAGCACCCTCAATTCCAGAGCAACTCTTCCCCTCCCCTTTCCTGTTCTCTATGCTTATCTCCTCTGGACTATCTGATATCCCAGGTATTTTGGAGCCATACTTGGTCCTCCAATTCTCTTGTCCCCTTCCCCTTGTTCCATAGAATTGTGTTTAAACCATGCTTTTGACCTGGCTAACCACCTTTGCCTCCTAAGGGAAGCAGGCCCAATCTGCTCCCTTAGGGAGGCAGGGCCTGTGGCCTATGCTCTCCCTCACACATGGAGTGGAGCCCATTGGGGCTCGGCCTCACAGGGAGCAGGCCCACTTTGGTACATCAACCCAATTAATGCCTTTCTTTAACTTGGAGACTGTCTGAGTGACTTCTTTCAGGACACCAGAACCCACATGTCTATCCTTCATCATTTCAGGTAGCACCCCACCATTCTTGGGTCTACACTGAAGTAATCACCAATGGCACAGAGAAGATTTAAGTGAATTCTTTCACACCTGGACCACTCTCCCCAATCTGATCTCAACATGGTGACTTTACACAGCTCTCCTTTACTTAAATCCAATTCACTTGTATGTCATGGCATCACCTCCCTGATGTCATGGTCCTCTTCAAGAACAAAGGATAAACAACAACAAGAACAAAACAGTAATCATTGGATGGACCACAGGAAGGCCTCAAAATTTTAAGTGACCTGCAATATCCATATTGGACCCCAGATGTCACTAAAAAATATCATTTTTCTCCAAAACAATATACTATTGAATAAATATTTCTTAAGCATCTAAAAGGCACCAGGAGCTGTCCTAGGTGCTAGGGATACAAAGACAAAAATGAAACAGCCCTGTCCTCATGGAACTTTATCTATCTACCTACCTATATATGTGTGTGCATGTGTGTGAGTGTGTGTGTGTGTGTGTGTGTGTGTGTGTGTGTGTGTGTGTGTGTAGGGAAAGGGTTTCTAATAAGGAGGGAGAGAGCTAGAAAGGGCCCAAGTACAAGAAAAGGAGGTATAGTAACTCAACTTTGAAGGAAAGTAAGAGTTCTAAGCTTCAGAGCTGAAGGGGTAATTCATTCTAGACATAGGGAAGAGCCATTGCAAAGGCATGGGAGTGGGAAATAAAGTATCATGGGTGAAGAACAACAAGAAGATTAATTTGTTTGGACCACAGACTCTATGAAGGGGAATCATACATGAGAAAGTTAGAAAGGTGGATTATAGTTGGGTTATGATTGGCATTTGAGAACAAAAGGAGGAGTTTGTAATTGATCCCAAAAGGTCAAGGTGGGATAGAATTTATTGGACTGGGATTGACATGACAAGACGTGGATTCTAGGATGCTTTGTAGAACTGAGTGGAGGATGGATTGCAGAGGGGAGACATCTTAGACAGGGAGACCAGTTGGAAGTCTATTGCAATTGCCCAGGTGAGAAAAGAGGAAAGTATATGAGTCAGTCAGTTAGTCAACAAGCACTTATGAAGTACTTCCTATTGTTTCAAGAAGCTGTGCTGAGCATGGGGAATATAAATACAAGTAGAAAGTTAAAACAGTCCCTTCTAATGTGAGAAGACAGCACATAAAAGGAAATTGAAAAGCTATAGAGGTGGGGGAGAGAGGCAGGGATTGGTTGTCATAGGAAAGGAAATCTGAGAGGAATGGTTCATGGCTAGTATGACTCCGTCCTTCAGAGTAGCTTCTGGGAGGATCCATTCAAGCAGAGGAGGAGGGTACTTCCAAGGTAGGAATTCAAGATGAAGAGCTGAATGAAGCATGAAGTCCAGAGTGAAAAGAAGACTGGGCAACCAACTACTTTATATATGGGGGCTGTGAGAGAGTGAGGAACATTAAATAGACAAACAGAAAGACAATCAATATTCAACAAGTGCTTATTCATTAAGCACCAACTATTTGCCAAGCACTGGTTAAGTGCTTTGGATACAAAGAAAGGTAAAAGATAGTCCCTGCTCTCAAGTACATTACAATCTGTTTTCATAAAAATTATGCACAAACAAGGTATTTATGAGAAAACTTAATGATAATTAAGGGAGTAAAAGGCAATAACATGAGGCAGATCAGGAATGGTTCCCTGTAGAAAATGATATTTTAAGTGGGACTTGAAGGAGGCCAGGGAAGCTGGGAGGTGGAGATGAGGAGGAAGAGAGTTCCAGGCATAAGGGACAGCAAGCAAAAATGCCTGGAGTTGGGAGGGAAATCAAGTATCTAGTCCAAGGACATTAAGGAGGCCAGTTTTACTGGGTCGAAGAGTCAATGGAGAGAGGGAGGGAAAGAGAGAGAGGGAGAGAGAGAGAGAGGGAGAGAGAGAGAGAGAGAGAGAGATTTGTAAATTGCTTACTAAGTAGCAGAAGCTGCAAGATAGTTCCTGCCTGCAATGAGCATACATTCTAGTTGGGGGTGGGAGGGGGAAGAGATCACATAAATGGGAACTGGAAGAGGTGGGGAAAATAGGGTTTAGAGATGATAGCCCTCACCCCATTCAGAATAATAAAAAGGGGCCTAAAATATGTGGGGATCAGTCTGTCAAAGACTTCAACATAACTGTAAAGATCAATTACAAAATCACCCTTAAATAAATAAAACATGACTATAATAACTGGAAGGTTATTCGGTGCTCATGACTAGGCCATGCCAATACAATTAAAAAAGATACTCATAGTTAATTAACATATTGAAAACTGTAGCAATGATATATGATCAGTGGGCTACTTTACAGAACTCCAAAAAATTAACTAAGCAAATTTGGAGTCACAAAAGATCAAGAATATCAAGGGAAATAATGAAAAAAATTGGGAATGAAGAGGGAACTCAAATTTTATTATAAAGCAGTGGTCATCAAATATTTTGCATTAGTTAAAAAATAGAGAAGTAAATCAATGGAACTGACCACACAAGGAAGAACCATCAACAATAGATTTTCATATCCCATGTTTGATAACCTGAAAACAAATTATTTAGAAATTAAATACTTATTTGATAAAAACTGTTGGGATAATTAGAAAACAGTCTGGTAGAAATTCGGGTTAGAATAACAGCTTACACTGTGTCTCATAATAACCTCTAAATGAATATGTGGAGATGTGAGTCTCCAGTTGGATGGCAAATTTTTATCCCATTTCTTGTAGATAAAAATAGCACTAGAGTGCTTCCTCTTCTTTGGGATACAGTTACATTTATGGGAAGTGTCAAAAATAGTCTTTTGTTTTTCAAAATCAGTCTTTAAAATATGCCTCCCTGAATCAATAATTTTCCCTATCCAGTCCCCAGTGCTGTCTGGTTCAGGAGCTGTATTATTTATTGCAATGCCTCAGGTGATAGGAGTATATGGATCCATAAATAAATTTCATACACCAGCTGGAGTGTTGCATGCCAGTTGATACAAAATTATGGGAAAAGTGATGCTAGGTCTAAATACTTTTTTAAAACAGATATTGGGGCAGCTAGGTGGTGCAGTGGGTAGAGCACCGGCCCTGAAATCAGGAGGACCTGAGTTCAAATCCGGACTCAGACCAAACACTTGACGCATACTAGCTGTGTGACCCTGGGCAAGTGACTTAACCCCAAATGCCTAAAAAGAAAAAAAATGATAAAACACTGATATCAAATTGATGTTGGGATCTAAAACAATGGTGAAGCCTCATCAGTCATTTCCTGAAAAGCATGAAGGCCACTGGTCCCATATAGCCTGGCAATCAGGCTGCTTTTTCCTCAGATTTGAGGCTTCACCCTTAAAATTCTTCTAAGAACAATGACAGTGAAAATCCTTCACTTTCTTTTACAAACTAAATTTGATATTCTCTGAAAGTCCAGTCTGGTTCTAGAGATCTTATGTTTTGTAACTTGTTCTCTTTGGAAATTGGATAACTGTGGATTGCTAAGATTGTACACTCGATAATTGAAACATTTCTTATTATTGGCTTCCATGCTTGATGGTGCATCTGTGATCTCAGTTACAAATGCTTGAGGGAGCATTCAAAGTAATGGGTTCAGTGTTCATTTGATTAGGTCTTCCTCCTCCTTTCCTGAGGGACCTGTCCTGTGCTGAATGCCTTTGTCTACTGGTTTATTTCAGTTTTCCCTTGGCCTGGGCCATCACAGAGAAGAAGCTCAATGGTATCACTTTCTCCCATATCACTTTCTCCCTTTTCGGAGGGCAGTAATAAACCAAGGGCTCTTTGCTGCTGGGACCCTCTATCACTATAAGGGGTGCAGGGGAAAATAGAGCATGCTCTTCACATATTGGAGTAGTCACTATGTGGAACCCCCTCAGATGGGCAAGTGGCATATGGTTAGAACCCTGGAAAAGGGATTCAGAAAAAACTGAATTCAAATTCAGCCATATTCACTAATTAGGTTTGTGATGCTGAGCTATTTTAAAGTTAAAATGAGATTCTATTTGTCAAGAATTTTGAGAATGTTGTTGAGTTCTTTCAGTCATGTCCAACCCTTTGTGACCCCATTTTGGATTTTCCAGGCAAAGATACTGGACAGATTTACCATTTCCTTCTTCAGCCCATTTGACAAATGAGAAAACTGAGGCAAAAGGGTTAAGTGACTTGACCAGGGTCACACAGCTAGTGTCTGAGGCTGGATTTGAACAAAGGTCTTCCTGACTCCAGGCCTGGCACTCTATCCACAGGGCCACCTAGCCACTGACAATCTTAAGGTGCTTTACAAATGTTAGGTATTATTTAGAATCTGAGGGTCCTTCTGTCTCTGACATTCTGGGGTTTTAAGAAGACTCCTAGGGGCAGCTAGGTGGCACAGTGGATAGAACACCAGCCCTGGAGTCAGGAGGACCTGAGTTCAAATCCGGCCTCAGACCAAACACTTGACACTTACTAGCTGTGTGACCCTGGGCAAGTCACTTAACCCCAACTGCCTAAAAATAAAAAAAAAGAACACTCCTAGTTCTCTCATTCCCTACAGGAAGGGCTATCCTATGTCTCATATCTCTTCTTATCAGTGTCCTCCCAGCTCTAACATTCTCTTCACTATGGCAACTCCCTGTCCAGACATTCTATGGTTGAAGGTCTTCAAGAGTTTTTTCATGCTGTGTTCTAAGGTCTCACTGGCCTTTAAATGGATAGAATTTTGGTTTTTTTAGTCCTTTTCTTTAAATTCACTGTATATGAGTCCTGGCAATGAAGTAATTTAAAAGCAGAAAGTTGCTTACTGGTTATGTGACCTTGGGCAAGTCACTTAACCCCAATTGCCTAAAAAAAAAAAAAGCAGAGAGTTGGTCCTTTCCAAACCCTGTCAAAGTTACAATATTTTTTAAAAATAAATTCATTCCATTTATTTCAACAAATGGTGATAACATTACTGGACTTACTTGATCACTGTATGGAAATATTTTATTCATCTCATTTTTTTGTGATACAATTGGGGTTAAGTGACTTTATTCATCTCATTTTTAAAATAATCATTTCATGCAACATCTTTTCATTTTTTCTCCTGCGCTTCATGGTTAGAGACCTTCACCAATTTATTAACTTCAATATTGTTGAAATAAGAGTTGTGCACCATATAATAAGTACATTTCATATTTATTTTTCTTAAAATAATCATGTCTCTTTCAATTAAATCACTGAACACAGCAAATTTAATTTTTTCTTAAAAACCACTTTCCATCTATGTTTTTGAGTGTGTGTTAGATGACCACTGTTAGAAACAGGCTTGACACCAAAAATTTAGTATGAAGAAAATTTATTATAAAGAAAGTCCAGAGGATTTAGGCTTTTCTGGCCAGAAGTGGGCTCCACCCCTCTTCAGGAGGAGGGGTGGGCCCTGAGTGCAAGGGAAAGTGTGCTTTTATGCAGTTGAATTCAGCACGAAACCTCCCAGGCCGGGATTGGTCCAACCCTTCCCAGGTTACACCTTTCCTTACATGTTTCCCCTTGATATGCTCAAGTATGTTCCCCCTCCCTTGGTCATACGTCCCATGACTCGTTAATGAGGCTCTAATTTTGTGCGGGGTGTGTCAGATAATAGTAATGAAGTTCATTAAGCAGGCGCACTAACATTTTTCAGGTGTCCTCAGGTTGACTCTAACTGGTCTGAGCTGGCTCAACCCCTATCTTGATTTTGGGGTCTTCTTGGAACAATCCACTTACTTCCTATTGGTCAAGCCCAGCCCACCTACAGTGTACCACCTCCTGGGACCTTTGTTCTTTAAATCTCTACATTATTCTACCTGTGGAAACTTAAGCCCTTCTAATTCTAACAATTCCCTCCTCTTCTTCTCAATAAGAATTGTTTCCACACTTTTTGTTCCTGTTGCCTTTCCTCAAAGTGTTTTAACATTAGTTCAAATTCTTCATCAGAAGGAGAGGAATGATCATTAATTCTCTTAATCATCATCCTAACTCCACTTGATCCTGTTACCTGAATTCCCATAGCTGGTCCTATTGGGATACTTTTAGTTAGTGCTGTTTCTATTAAATTTTGCACTAGTCCTCTGATACAAGGGTTGATGCAACACGTTACTGCAGCTAAAACTCCCGCAGCTAAAGGTTAGAGAGGTGATGATGGATGCTGCTATTCCCTTCCATTTGCCAGACCAGGATTCTAACCATCACTTTAATCAGTTATCTATCCCAGAATTCTCTGCCAACTCCTCAGCTAAAGTGGTTAAACCTTGCAATGCCTTAGTGATGGTTCTACCTGGGACTGTGCTGCTGGGCAACATTTCATCAAGGGATTTTGGGGACTTAAAACAATACCAGAGAAGGAAGGGAAGAGTTGACCGACACATTGACAAATTAAAAAGGGGGCAGTCCCCTTATTAAGTACAGATACAGAGACCCAAAAGTAATGATAAATTGTCCATTTAAAGCTTCAGAAGTCTCTTCTCATACCGCTGTCTGACACTCTCGACATCATCCGGTGAAGTCTTCTTGTCTAAGTGCTGTTCAAACAGTGTCCAGCAGACTCTCCTCCTGCAGAGATCCTTCTTCTTGTATCCACTCTCCTACAAGATTGATCTCAACACAATTTTAAATTACCTTGCCAATAACCAGGGCAAATAATGAAAATTAACTCAACCCCTATGTCTTCACCATTACAAGATCAAAATTGGAACTTTGTCCATTGTCATTTCAAGACATTCAAATTAAAAAAAATTAGAACCTAGCCTTACATTCTGCATTACTTCATTATTAGTTCATTATTCATTCCTATTCATATTCCTCATCAGGAGGATGAGATTCCACTAAGGAATTAATAACACACTCCAATACATAGTAGTTAATTTAAAACCAGTACATATCAAATAACAAAACAATCCCAACTTCTAGTCATGTACAAATATCCTTAATTAAAGTAGATGTTTTTTCAAGGCATTTACAAGATAAGCCATAAGCTATTCCTCTTTTAACATTAATTGTAACAAACTGAGATAACTTTAACATTAACTAAATATTAACTAAGTAACAGAATAATATCCTTGTTCCACAATCTCCTGGCCTAATTATCCCCTAATGATGGGGTAAGGGTCCAAGTCGACCCCTGCCCCTTGTCCCAGAAAGAATGTGGCTCTCCTTTGTCTAAGGGCCCCAGCTCCCCATCTTCCTTTGAAAGCCCTGGCCCCACTTCTTGATCTTATTCAGATGCCTTTCAAACCTCCTCCCTCCAGTTCCCTTCATTATCTGTTCCCATTGTCTATTCAATCTCTCAGACATTCCAATCAGAATTCTCTCCTAGACCCTTTTCCCAGCCCTTCCTCTGGTCACTCAAAGTTACTTTAGTGAATGTAAGATCCACCCTGACCCCTATATAAAATGCAGACTTTCTCATGCCTGCTCCTCCTTATGGGGGTCACCTGGCCCATATGGTTTACCTCCAACAAACTTCCCCCCTGGCTGAAAGACCTGGGCTGAACTTCTTCAGAGGACCTTGTGCTGTGACCTTAGAGTCCCAGCATCCCCAAACCTCCAGACCTCATCATAACCATTATGAGAAATTAAAGGATCCTGACTTATACAGGAATATACTTAATTCTGAAATTCTAGGCCAAATAACTCAATCTTTTGCATCTTACTATAACAACCTCAGATATTCCCGTATCAATCTATTGCTTAATAGATTCAATATTTATGCTTACAAACTTATGAATATAGGAATTTGCCATGAAAGAACATAACTAAAGTAAGGGAACAATGCTTCCCTAGATCATGTCAATCCAGGCAGAAGTTATATAATGACCAACTGCATTGAGCCAGGTTTAAAGTTTGCCAGGTGTCAGTGGGGAAATTGAGTCAGGAGAATCCTACCTCAGCCATGCAGAAAAGTCGTTCTCCCGACCTTCCCATGAGAACACCTTCTTGCAGCTCATAGGTGCAGCTCACAAACCTCTTTGCAGGTTGCTGACGTCATGGGTCAGTAGCTCAATCAGTTTGTTGTTAACCATACCTGGATTTAGACTCAAAATAATATTTCATTAACAGATTCCAAGGTCTTAGATAGCAAATTCCCCTCATCAGAGTTTCAGGTGTGACTATAGTGTCACATTAATTAGGGAACATCTCCAAAGTGAGTAGCTTGCATAACTTCCTACACATGTTTGGTTCCTAATAACATCCTAAGTAAAATCAAATTTCCATTAAGATCATAAGTTGCTACTCCAAATAGATTTGCCTTTCTGTTTCTCAAGCTTATCTATCCCTAACCATCCTTAATCTGAAAGAATGAGACACTTTCAGGACTCGAATCTTATACATATAAGTTTAAATAGTAATTTTAGCTCTTTCTAGGCCATGGAATGAATTCAGATCAAAACAGTAAGATCTTTCCTACTTACAGCTTATATGCTTTAGTATTAATCACTAGCCTTAGATCTCTGACACTGCTCCCATTGAGACTGTTTCTCTAAAAGCACCCAGTTAAGTCCAATCCAAGGACACAACAAACCCAGAAATGAAACTCTTAAGTTCATAAGAGATTTGAACATAATTTTCATCAACAATAAATTATTACTGCAACAAATTAGCTTGCAAATAGAAATTTAGTGGGCCCTCTAAAAGAATATCAAAGACTTCATCAAAACATCTTCTTCATAAAAGTATCTCCTTTTCTTAAAAACAGCTTACAATTTCCTAATTACCATTGTCAACCTGAACATTGGTTAAAGAGACCACAAGCTAGTGATAAGTGATATTCCACCCTGACTCAGGACATCTGGGTTACTCAGTTTCATGGTCTCCAAATGTTTAACCTAAGCATGAGAAAGGAAATTTAAATAAGATAGGCAAATGTCAGATCCAGGACATCTGGGTCTCCTTTACCACCATCAAGGTAGTGTCTGGGTTAAAGGCGCCTCAGTGGTCATAAACATAAGAATGCTCTTGATCAGCATTCTTAGCTCACTCAGGAAGAAAAGATCAGTTCAGGTTTTTTGGCCCTTATTGGGGCTCAATTGATCTTAAATGATTATCACCATAAAATTCCTAGTTACCTAATTTCTTTAGTCCAGGGATGTCTGCAATGGTCCACTTAATCAGTAAGAAGAAAACTCCTGCACAGGATTGATAAGAATTATGAGATTTTACAAAATCTTTCTTTGCATAATTACATAGTTTCTTTACACACACACAAAAATACTTCTACCAGTAATTCACTTAAACAGTAACTCCAAATAGCTTAGTTAACAATTTTAAACTTCATAAGTGAGAGCCAAATAATCCCAGCTAAAACTTTCCTTTAAACAGAGAAAACTTTTAAGTTCTCATTTCTCAAATTATAGTACTTAAAAAGGAAACGTTACAGAACAGGGTCATATAGAATACCCGAAACAGCCTTTACCCATTCCTTTTTTTTTTCTCTTTTTTCTGACGGCGCAATTCTTAATTTAACATTCTAGGTTATAAAATGAATTGCTCTTCCAACAACATAACTAATACAATTGCTTACCAGATTACATCACATAAGAAAATTCAGAAATATGTAAGCAGTATATTAAAAACTTGGACCAGACCCAATTAATTATTATAAAAACCCTCTCTTTCTGAACCCCTTCACCAGGTTCAAGTCTCCTGGGGCCACTCCCATCCCACTAGACTGGCTCTTCTTTATTATCTATGGGGTCTGATAGCCTCGGGCCACAACCAGATTCAACTTCAATGGCCCATCCCCCAACAAACCCAACAATTATCCTAAAGGCCTGGTTTGAAAAACATATATGTACATATATATTTTTCTATTTTTCTGATTTCTAATTGAGGCCCTGATATGAGAGAATACCTCATTAATTCCAAATACATATCAATAAGCTTTTCCACAATAAAATATGTTTGTACCACAGGGCATACATTATAAAATTATTTCCACAATTGTAATAAACTTTGAAACGACCCATTATTCATTTAGATGGATGTTCTTCTAAGTCACTTTGTACAGAAAATCATTCATCTCATCATTAATATGTTGAGACTATAACTTTAAACCACCATATATTTTTATAATAGTCAAGATTTTAAATGAAAATCTACTATCATAGTCTTAAAACCCAATATACCTCACTAGGTATTTAACAGTTTCAAATTATCTCAATTTCATCACTAAAGATAAAGAGACATCTCCACTCTTTATCACTAAAGACCCATTCTAGGCCAAGAGTTACTTTAACACCATTTCTACCTCACAATGGTCCCTCAAATTTTACAGTCTAAGAGTTTTAGAAATACAATAGAATTTAGAAATACAGTAATAACCTAAACAATAAACTTCAGATAACATCAATTGAATTTCTAGATTATCACATATAGAAATTATCACTCTTATTACTCTTAGTACTTTTAACAATTACATTAAATAATAAATAGTGCCACTTCCAACATATGCCATTGTATTAAGCACTCTACAATCATCATTCATTTTCTTTTCCATAATAACCATTATGTTTTTCCTTTATAGAACAGTAAACTTAAATCCAATCAGATCCTAATTTATAATGGCTATATATGATAAACATTTAAAAACATTTTTGTTTTAAATCCAATACTCTTGGCCCTTTAAAAGGAAATATTCTCCACATGTTTATATATTCCCTTAAACAGACACGTGTAAATAATTCCTGCTTTAAACAATTATCTTCCTTTTTTCTTTCCTACTTCAATGTTAACTAGGCCTAATCAATTTTCTCCCCTTAGGCAGAAAGCTTCTAGAGTTCCAATAAGTAATTGAACAGCCCAGTTTATGTAACAATCTCCAATCACAATGATCTGCAAAATTTTCACTTCAATTCTACCCAAAGCAGAGTCAAACTTCCTCACATTTTTAAAACACCTTGAAGGCAGCCAGAATCAATATCCAAGGGTGGCTTACCTCAAAACAAATACCCACTCATCAAGGCTGGGACAGCTTTGGACTCAGAAGGGACATAAGAATTGCAAACCTAGAAAAAAGCACTCTCCCAGCCTTTCCCCAAATAGCTTTTATAATGTTAAAAACCCTTATTTTTGTAATGTTAAACACATTGCCCCTATACCAGACACATTGGGGAGGGATAAAGACAGCCATTCAAACTCTTAGCCTTGGGATCCCATTAAACCTGAATTCTAATCCTGGGCCCTTTTTCTTCTCTTGGCCCTAGCCATCTTGGGCTGCAAGCTCCTTATCAGTTAAAGGCTGCTTGCTGGCCTTCCACTAACTTCTGAGAGATTCTCTCCTTTTTTATTCTAATCTCAATCTCCCCCAGAAAGCCTGAGGCAGGAGGTCTTTCCCACTGTTCCTTTTCCAATCTCAGACCTCAAAAGTTACCCCAAAATTTTTCTGGCAGACACAAAACATCCATAGACAGACAGACAGACAGGGTGCGCACAATCCTACTTCTAATCTTGACCGGTCAAAACAAACTCATTTTGTCCTAGGGTCCCCTTTGAATAGGTTCTGAGGTTTTTCTCTCTACTTTTTTTTTTCTCCTTTTCTTTTCCTCTTACTTGACTTAAGAATATACCTGTCGCTGTTGGGGTTATAGCCCCTGGGCCCCAGCAACCAGCATAACCTTTTTCTTCTTGAGAGGCCTCTCTCTTATCATTTACATACAAATTTAGCAGTTGACAAATCCAATCCTCATCTGATCAAAATTTAGGCCCAAACACTGATGGTGCCAGGACAGGTTCCTTAGTTCACTCCTGGCAACAATATTTAATCATTTTCTTCCCTCTAGTCCTGGGAGCGTCCTCCCAACTTTCTAACATCCTTCCCAGAGGGCTATCAGAAGGAATGTCGTCCCTGGGGATTCTCCCCCTCTTCCAGGTACCTTAGAATTTGCCCCTCCCATCTCCGAATCTGTTCCTAGCTCAAGGCTAACCGGTCAGATCCCCGGACCTTGGGAGTTTGAGACCAGCAAAGATTGTTTCTTACCTTTGCCCAATATATTGGCTCTTGTGGTCTGCTGGCGGCTTCCCCAATCCCCTGGACTTCTTCCACGTGGTCCTAGATCAGGAATTCGGTTGGGAAAGGCTCAATTCACCGAGACCGCTGAAATACAGTGGGAGCGCTCTTCCCGGGATGTCTTACCTTATCCCTCCGAAATCCAGATCGAGCCCCACGTTGGGCGCCAAATTGTTAGAAATAGGCTTGACA
The DNA here is from genome assembly GCF_003287225.1 of Phascolarctos cinereus. Lineage (NCBI taxonomy): Eukaryota > Metazoa > Chordata > Mammalia > Diprotodontia > Phascolarctidae > Phascolarctos > Phascolarctos cinereus. The sequence continues at coordinate 57,599,394 of NW_027556291.1, read as the reverse complement.
CCAAAAATTTAGTATCAAGAAAATTTATTATAAAGAAAGTCCAGAGGATTTAGACGTTTCTGGCCAGAAGTGGGCTCCACCCCTCTTCAGGAGGGGTGGGCCCTGAGTGCAAGGGAAAGTGTGCTTTTATGCAGTTGAATTCAGCACGAAACCTCCCAGGCCGGGATTGGTCCAACCCTTCCCAGGTTACACCTTTCCTTACATGTTTCCCCTTGATATGCTCAAGTATGTTCCCCCTCCCTTGGTCATACGTCCCATGACTCGTTAATGAGGCTCTAATTTTATGCGGGGTGTGTCAGATAATAGTAATGAAGTTCATTAAGCAGGCGCACTAACATTTTTCAGGTGTCCTCAGGTTGACTCTAACTGGTCTGAGCTGGCTCACCCTTATCTTGATTTTGGGGTCTTCTTGGAACAATCCACTTACTTCCTATTGGTCAAGCCCAGCCCACCTACAGTGTACCACCTCCTGGGACCTTTGTTCTTTAAATCTCTACATTATTCTACCTGTGGAAACTTAAGCCCTTCTAACTCTAACACCACTCTCAGCTCACAAAACATGCAGTTAAAAGAAATAGAGCTTAGATCTCCAGAAAAGAATTCAGAAAGACATGAATTAAAAACCAGCCTCGGAGAGCAAAAAGGTTTGTGAGCCTGGGCTATACACTTAACCTTTCTTTGTCCCAGTTTCTTCATATATAAAATGGGAGTTTCAGAAGAAATGAGCTCACATGATTCTTTTATTGTACTGTCCTTGCCTACACATTTTGGTAATTAACAGAAAAAAAATAAATTTGTGAAAAAATCAGAATACCCCGTTTTCTGATTTTCTAGGACCTCTGCCAAGCACTGAGACATCAGTGGCTCGGGACTCCAAGCCCTGGCCCTAGGTTTAGAAAGGACTGCATTTACATCCACCCTTAGACACAGACTAGGTTTGTGACCCTCAAACATTCCCTGGAGCTTTGTGATCCTCACTGTCCTCTCCTCTAAAATAAGGAGTGATATTGGCAGCTAGCTGACTGCTTTTTGATGAGGACAACAGGAGCTAGTGTTGCAAAGAGCTTTTCTGGGATGTAAGTGAAGAGGTCTAGGGGTTTTGGGGTGCTGGGACCTCTCTGATAGCCCTCCAGTGAGGTGCCCTCCCAGCTCTGACATTCTCTTCTCCATGGCAACTCCTAGCCACACTCTCTGTGTGGTCTCAGGTCTCTACAAGCCCAGACATTCCATGTTCTAAGGCCTCACCCTCTTGTGACATGCTAGGCTTTGATGTCTTTTGAGTAGATTTATTTTAATGATAATTACCTGCTTGTGTGTTTTAACAATGCAGAAGTTTACAAAGACAAATAAATGGAGGCCCTTTCAAATCCTCTCCAATTAACCCTTTAGGGTTATGAATAAAATACAGTGGCTGAGGCTGCTGCTGGGATTGTTGGGGCAGCTGGGGCTGCTTAGTCAGCAGAAGAGGTGGCAGAGTCTGGGCCTGTTGGGGGTGGGGAGGCTGAGACGGCTGTTGGAATTATTGGGGTGCTTTGAGCTACTGTTGGGGTTGCCAAAGATGCCCCGGGGGCTACTGTTGTTGTTGCTGGGCTTTGCCCTCAGTCCACTTGGGGCAGGGGCAGGCCCCGGGGCTAAAGGGGAGGTAGGGCTCCCAGGGAGATGTAACTTGGTTGACCACAGCACAGTTGGGGCCGTGCTGTTCTCTCTCCCTCCTTGGTAACGTACCTCGGACTTGATTTGTTTCCATTGCATGGTCACCTGGACACATGGGTCCTTTCACATCTTGGGCCCATGGAAGGTCAGCACGGGCTCCCCTTCTTGGACAGTGGCAGGTCCATGACCAGCTTATGTAGGTGCTCGACACAGGCTATTGGTCAGTGAGCAGCACATGGGGCATGTCCTTCTCTGGTCTTGGATGGAGAACTGGAGGCAGGGCTGCTTGGATGGCAAGTAGGGCTGGCTGTACGACCCACTCCTTTCTTTTTTTTTTTTAAGCTAGGCAATGGGGTTAAGTGACTTGCCCAGGGTCACACAGCTAGTAAGTGCTATGTGTCGGAGGCCAGATTTGAACTCAGGTTCTCCTGACTCCAGGGCCAGTGCCCTATCCATTCGCAACCTAGCTGCCTCCCACCACCCCACCCCGACCCAGATCTTTTCTTCTACCTTCTCTACAGCACAGGGGCAAGCCTGGGCTGGCTTGACCACAGGCCAATCACTGCCTGATAATGTCTGGCTCCTATCTTCTCTGGTCTATGGCTGGAGTACTGTGGGATGCAGAGACAGTGGAGAAAGTCACTGACCAGTGCTCTATACTCAGTATGAAAGGGCAGGTTAGCTCTGGGCTTCTTGACAAGCTACTGCCTCCTCGGCTCTCCCCCACAGCATGGCTGGGTTTGCAGGGGCACTTGGTAGAGACAACACTCTTATGCAACAATTGAGCAAAGGGAGCCTCCCCAATGGCCCAGGGCCTGGAAACAACCTGGGGAAAAGGGCAGGAAAGATTTGGCTCCAAGTCATGGCTGATTCATTAATAGAGTGTAATAGAAATGCTTGCATGTGGATTCTAATGTCAGACTATTCCCTGCCCCCCTCACTTTTCTTCCCCTACTTAATCCTCAGTTACCCTACTATCAGCAAAATGGAAGGGATGGTTAACAATAATATGAAAAATGCTGGAGAGGATGTGGAAAAATAGGTATACTCATGCATTGCTGGTGGAGTTGTGAATTAGTCCATCCATTCCGGAGAACAATTAGGAACTAAGAGCAAAGGGATATAAAACTGTGCATACCCTTTGACCCAGCAATACCACTACTAGGTCTGTATCCCAAAGAGAACAAAGAAAAGGGAAAAGGACTTCTATGCACAAAAATATTTATAGCAGCTCTTTTTTGTGGAGGCAGAACATTGGAAATTACAGGGATGCTCATCAATTGAAAAATGGCTGAACAAGTTGTGGTATATGATTGTGATGCAATACTACAGTGCTATAAGAAATGATAAGCAGGATGCTTTCAGAAAGACCAGTGAAGACTTACATGAATTGATGCAAAGTGAACATTGTATACAGCAACAGCAATATTGTAACAATGATCAACTGTGAAAGACTTAAGTACTCTGATGGATACAATAATCCACAACAATTCTAAAGGATTCAGGAGGAAAAATTCTATCCACTTTCAGAGAGAAAATTGATGAATTCTGAGTGCAGATTAAATTTTTTTTCACTTTTTTCTTGATAATTTTTTTACAACATGCTTCACATGAAAATATGTCTTAATTTGGTTCACATGTATAATTGGTATCATGTCACTTGCCTTCTAGGTGACTGGGGAAGGGACCTGAGAAAGGGAGTTAATTTGGAACTGAAAGTTAAAAAAAATCAATTTTTTAAAAAATCAATTAAATTTTTTGATTCCTTGCTTCTCCAATTTGGTTATGATGTGATCTTTTACATCTAGGTCATGTATCCATTTGGAGTTTATCATGTATTTAGTGTGAGGCATTGGTCTAAAGATAATTTCTGACAGATTAGTGTTAAGTTTTCCCAGAAGGTTTCATCAAATACTGAGTCATTTTGATTAAAGAACTGATAAATAGAAGTATGTATAGAATTAGATATATATGATATATATGTATATATATATACATGTACACATGTGTGTGTGTATATATATACATATGCCTATTTGTGTCTAACGGTAGCCATCTCTAGAGTGGAGAGGTGGGGAGGGAAGAAAAAAAAATTACATGACAATTTTGTTGAAAGGAATAGCAAGTTGTATATAGTAGATTTATAATTTCATGTACAATCATCTTTTTATTGTACTATGTTTTAGAAATGCTTGTTTTATTCCATAAATTAAAAATAAAATTAAAAAAAAATTTAGAAATGAGTCCTTTCTCCAGTAACTAGAGGCTTTAGGTTTATCAATCACTTTACTACTGTGATTGTTTCTGCTGTATAATAAATATTTGATTTGTTTCACTGACCAACCTCTCAATTGCTTAACCAATACCAAGTTATTTTAATGATTCCTACTTTGTAGTACAGTACTAATAGACCTCCTTCCTTGCCACATTCTTTTCATTATTACCCTTGAGATTGTTGATCTTTTGTTCCTTCATATGAAATTGCTTATTATTTTTCTTGCTCTATACAATATTTTTGGTAATTTGATTGGTTTAGCACTGAATAAATAAATTAATTTAGGTTAATATTGCCCTTTTTATTCTATTGGATCAACCTACCCCTTAGCGATTAATATTTCTCCTTATTTCTGCAAAGAGGGTCTTATACTTGGATTGATAGAGTTCCTGATTGTATCTTGGAAGCTACATTCCTAAATATTTTGTACTTTCTATTCTTATTCTCTTTATTTTTCTTTCTTGTCTTGTTGCAACAGCTAGCTTTTTAAGCACTATATTAATAGAAATGATGATAATGAGCATCCCTAGTTTATACATAATTTACACATAGTTTATACATAATTATATACTATAACACTTTTTTACTATGTATACTTTTTGCTTTTGAATTTAGATGGATATTGTTGACTACATTAAAGAAAAGTCAATTATTAAGCTTTCTAGAGTATTTAATAAAAATGAAAGTTGAATCTTCTCAAAAGCTTTTTGTTGGGGCAGTTAGGTGGCGCAGTGGATACAGCACTGGCCCTGGAGTCAGGAGGATCTGAGTTCAAATCCGGCCTCAGACCAAACATTGACACTTACTAGCTGTGTGACCCTGGGCAAGTCACTTTACCCCAATTGCCAAAAAAAGCTTTTTGTCATTTATTGACACAGTCATATGGCTTTTATTATTTATATTATTAACATGATTTATTATACTTACAGTCTTCCTGATATTGAACTAACCCTACATTCCTGGCATAAACCCAACCTTGTCGTCATAATCTTTTTAATATGTTGCTGTAACTTACCAGTATAATATTTTATTTAAAAATTCCATGTCCATGTTTATTAGGAATATCATTCCATTGTTTTTTCTTCAGATTGTCTTCCCCTAGCTCAGCAATAAATGTTTTTGCAATACATTTTTGTATCATAGAAAGAGACAGGAAAGATGCTTGTTTTTAATATTATGGCAAATAGCACGTATGCTATCACCATGCCTGGAATGTCCTTAT
>NW_027556291.1:57506744-57589244 GCF_003287225.1 Phascolarctos cinereus | reverse complement strand
TATTACAATTTGTCTACCCTGGAACCCCCTGAAAGCTCACTCCTCTCATTCCCTTTATAAATACTGGTATAAGCATGCAAAAGAGGCAAGGCCATTTACTCACCTGCTTCTTCCTAGTGAGCCTTTTACCTTTCCTTCTTCCTTTCTTTTTGGTGCACAAATGAAACAAAAAAATCAGAACTTAGATTTGGGAATCAAATATGTCTCCATTTTCTGTCCTGAATTTTGGGGAGCTAAATTCTCTGCCATTTCACAGCTTAACTAACTGCTGAGGTGGGCCAGCTATCAGGCAGTAACTGATTGCTCATTCCAGGGGTGAAGTAGGCCCACTCACAGTGAGAGCCAGAAGTGAAAACCTTCAAAAATTCCAGGTGGTTCTCCATTTCTTAAAAGGAAAACTCTTTGTTTAGACTTTTGCCCTGGTTAAGGAGGCAAAATTCAGGAAAAAACAATTAAAAGGGTCTTATTAAAAGTACATCAAGGTAGCAACACACTGACAGGCTGATCACTAGAGATGGAGCCAGGTTTTATAGATAACTTTCATTATGAAAGATAATTCCAAAACACCCGTATCAGTAAAAGAGAGTGGGACATTGCATCTCAGTGCCTCCCCAATTACCAGTAGGTGACCTAGTACTTAGGGAAAGCAGGGAATGTAAAACCTACAGACTCACAGCCTCTCTTAACAGAGCCTCCCCAAAAATGACTAACAAGGAGGACTATAGTCATGTGAAAAAAATACTCCAAATCACTATTGATTAGGGAAATGCAAATTAAAGCAACTCTGAGGTACCAACTCACACCTATCAGATTAGCTAATATGACAGAAAAGGAAAATGACAATTGTTGGAAGGAATGTGGGAAAATAGGGACACTAAAGCACTGTTGGTGGAGTTATGAACTGGTCCATGCACTCTGGCAAACAATTAGGAACTATGAGCAAAGGGATATAAAACCATGCATACCCTTTGACATAGCAATACCACTACTAGGTCTGTACCTCAAAGAAATTTTTTTTAAGGGGAAAAGGATCTATTTGTACAAAAGTATTTATAGCAGCTCTTTTTGTGGTGGAAAAAAGTTGGAAGTTGAGGGGATGTTCATCAACTGAGGAAGGCTAAACAAGTTGTGACACATGATTGTAATGGAATACTAATGTGCTATAAGAAATCTAAAATAGGATGCTTTCAGAAAAAACCTGGAAAGACTTACATAAACTGATACAAAGTGCTGAAGTGAACAAAACCAGGAGAACATTGTATATAGTAATGGCAATACCATATGATGATCAACTGTGAATGACTTAGCTATTCTGATCAATACAATGATGCAAGACAATTCCAAAGGACTCATGATGAAAAATGCTATCCACCTCCAGAGAAAGAACTGATGGAGTCTGAATGCAAATCTAAGCATGCCATTTTTCACTTTATTTTTTTGGTCTGTGTTTTCTTTCACAATGACTAATATGGAAATGTTTTGCATGATTGCACATGTATTACATATGTCAAATTCCTTGCCACCTAAAGGAAAGTTGGGGGGGGGCAGAAAGAGAATTAGGAATTCAATTTTAAAAAAATTAATCTTAAAAATTGTTTTACATGTAACTAGGAAAACAAATAAATTATTTTTAAAAAAGGAGAAATGATGAGCAAAATGACTCCAGAAAAACCTGGAAAAATTTCAATGAACTGATGCAAAGTGAAGTATGTAAAACCAAAAGAATATTCTACAGAGTAACAGACATGCTCTAATATGATCAACTGTGAATGATTTAGATAGTTTGATTAATACAATAATCCAAGGAAATTCTGAAGGACTTATGATGAAAAACATTATCCACTTCCAGAAAAAGAATTGATGGCCATCTGAATGCAGATGGAATCATAATATTTTGACATTTTTATTATTTTATTTTTGTAACATGGCTAATACAGATATATGTTTTGTATGATTTCACATGTATAATTGGTATCATATTTATTGAGATCACAATGGATGGGGTAAAAGTGGCAAGGAAAAATTCAGAACTCAAACTTAAAAAAAAAGTCTAAATTAAATAAATAATAAATGAAAAAAGAAAAACAAGAATGGAATGAATTACAAGAAGAAAAGTGATGGTCAACAGCAAAAAGTCTTAGAGATTTGGATGTGGAAATATCAAAGTCCAACCAGGAGTCCCACCTATGCCATTATGAGATGTATTACCCTGGCAAAGTCCCATTTCATATCTTAGTATGACTTAATTCTTCTGCCAATTGAACTACAAAGAACATCAAAATCAGAAGTCTATTGCTGCGTCAAAGGAGATAACATGCAAACACTGTACTCCATAAATGATATTTGCTGTAGTTGTTTCTATTTTTGTAGCTGAAGATACTATTGTGGTTTTGTGACTGTTTTTCTTGTGATTAATCCTGAACAGAAAGGAAAAGTTCTGGCATACCTGGAACATAAGAATGGAATCTGTCCATTACATTATGGAAGAGCTCTTAGGCAAGGCCAAACAACACCCCCAATGGCAACCTTCATCCATTTCTCCCCCCTAAAAAATAAAGAAAATGAAGAGACTTACCTTTCAAAAGGAAGAGGGATGGTTACATGAGAAAATTTGTAAACAAGAGGGTGACTCCTTAAGTCTTCCAAGATATTACAATCCTAGGAATAAGAAGTGCAGAAGGGAGGCAGCTAGGTGGCACAGTGGATAGAGCACCAGCCCTGGATTCAGGAGGCCCTGAGTTCAAATCTGGCCTCAGACACAGAACACTTACTAGCTGTGTGACCCTGGGCAAGTCACTTAACCCCACTGCCTAACCAGGAACAAAACAAAACAAAACAAAAAAAAAGTGCAGAAGGATGTGATGCCACTGTGAGTTAGAAGAAAAGATGTGGCAAGACTGACTGGGACTAAAAGAAAAAGATTTGGAAAGACTGACTGTGTGGGTGGCCTTGCACATCTTCTAGCTGGCATCCCAACTATTTACAATTTGTTTTCCTGCTGTCTCCATTTGATGGAGTCAAGGTAATGGAAATTATAAAGAAGAACCAAATATGACTGAGGCAGAGACACACTCAAGGCAGTGTCCTGTGGCCTGAATCTAGGGCCTCCCAAGCAGGGGACCTAATGCATACATCAGACACATTCTATCAACTAAGCCTTTGAAAACCCCATAGGGCTCACTTCCCTCACTTATTTGATAAGGGACTTACAAAGAAAGGGTCCCTGAAAAGGCCAACAGGTCTAGCTAAGTAGTCTGAAATAAGCATGAGCACTTCCAAGGGAAGATATGTTAGGAGTGCAGTGGAACTATTTCAAATGTCCATCAAGAGGTAAACTTCCTGGCTTTCCATGACTTATAACCCCAGACCTAACATATTCAAATTTCTGAAACAAATGCAAATTTGGAAATTCACCTTTGAAAAGAAACAGTGACCTTGTCAAAATGAAATTTATCCACAATGGGAAGATTGCTCAGCTCTTCCTGGGAATAATCCTAGAACCAATAAACAGTCCAACAATCAATCAACTAATCAACAGGTTAACCTTAATTCACTGATAGGCCAAAATAAGAAACTGGCCTCGTGCAAGAACTTTTGCTCCTGGAAATGTGCACATATTTTTACCACCCTCGAATACACACTGGATGAAGGAAAATTAAATGGCATCACAGAAATACAAAAAGGATGGGAAAATAAGTAAATAAATAAATTCTCTCCCTCCCTCCCTACCTCTCTCTCTCTCTCTCTCTCCATACACACACACACACACACACACACACACACACACACATATATACATAGAGCACATATACATATAGAGCACATATACATATACATATATACATATGTATATATGTATGTATACACACACACACACACACACACACACACGTCCATCACTTTGGTGTCAACAGATCAAGACCTAGGGTCTTGGGGAAGATGAATACCCAAGCGAGTCAAAGATGATGGCATGGTGAAAAGAAATTAAGTATGGGAACAAAAGTGATGGCAGATGGCCAAACATCTTAGAGTCTTGGACTTGCAGCTAGGAAGGCCTGACTCGAAATCCCACCTCAGCCACATATCAGGTGTGTCTTCCCTAATCTGAGTAACTTCTCAGGTCTTAGCATCATTTAATTCCTCTGTCAATTGGACTACAAAAGGCACTGGAACCAGAGATCTACTGCTGGGTCAAAGGAGAGAGTATACACACACTATGATATTTGCTGTGCTTGTTTTGGATTTGGTAGTTGAAATTCTTATTAGGGTGGCTTTTGTTGCTCTTCTTATTGTGATTAATCCTGAACAGAAAGGAAAAGGCCTGGCACGTGGAGACACCACAAAGAATGGAATCTGTCCATCACATTATGGCAGACCTCACAGGCAAGGCCAAATGCCACCCCCAAGGGCAACCATCATCCATTTTACCCAAAAGAAAGAGGAATTGAAGAGACTTACATTTAGAAAGGAAGAGGAATGGTTGTATAAGAACATCTGTGAACCAGAGGGCCACTTTCCAAATCTTCCAGGGTATCTCCATCCTAGGAATGAGAAAAGCTGAACTGAGGTGAAGCCTCAAGGACTTTGAGGAAAAGAAATGGTAAGACTGACAGCATGGATCACTCTATACATTGTCCCAGGTGTCTGGCATTCCAACTACTTGAAATATTTTGTCCTGCTGATTCCATTTGATGGACTCAAGTGAAGGGAAATGACAAGGGAGAATCAAATCAGACTGAGGTAGAGACACACTTATGGTAGTGTCCAGTGGCCAGCATCTGGAATCAGCCAAGTAGAGGACCTAATGCATACATCAGACACATTCTTTTGATTAGGCCCTGGAAAACCCGAGGGCCTCACTTTTCTCAGTTGTCTGATAAGGGGCTTCCAAATAGAGAGCCTTTGAAAAGGCCTATAGTTCTAGGCTATGTGGACCATGAATTTTTAGGTAAGTCGAGCAAGGCAAGAATAAATACATATGTGGCAGGGAAAGAAAAATGATGTTTGACAGGCAGCATTCCAAATAGCTTGGTGGTCACAATCTGACCTGCAGGGTCAGGAAGCCTGGACTTTACCTCCCAACTCATCTACTTACCAGACCTGTTAAGGTAACCAAGTTACTTATCCTGTGTTATCCTCTGGTCTCTCCCCTGTAATATCAGGATAAGAAAATTACTAATCTCACAGTTTGCTCAGAATCTCCAAAGTGACCCAAAATTTATAGCTTTCTTTATAGAAGCAAGTTATTCTTTTTACTGGTACAGATGCATAGGAGCACTTGCAAAGAAAGATGCCTCAGGAGGGCAGTGGAACCATTTCATTGGCTCATCAGGAAGCACCAGTCCGGGGTTGCCCTGACTGATGCCCCCACCCCCCAACCTCTATACATTTCTTAAGCAAATGCAATTCTGGAAACTCACTTTTCTGAAATAACAATGAGCTTTTCAAAATGAAATGTGTCTAGAAGAGGGAGATTGTTGAACTCTTCACTAGAATAATGCTAAGACCCATAAATGGAAAAATCAAGTTAACCTTAAGGGATTCACAGACAAATAAGTAGAGAAATTGATCTCTGGTTGACCCCCGACTCCAACCCTGACCTAGGATATCCTTTGCTACTTGCAATGTCTATTTTTCCTCCTTCCATTCAACACATGCAGGAATGAGGGAAATGAAAAGGCATAAAAAACAAGAAAAACAAGTTGGAGGAAAATTAAATACAGTGGTCATATCTCTGATTTTGTTCTCAGCAGACCTGGAAGTCTCATTCAGACCTCAGATCCTGTCTACTTATTTTATACTAAAAACACTTGGAGCTTTAGTTGTATGCATCATGAAACCCCAATTACATCTATCATTGAATGACTGTATAGAGATGAAGTCAGGCACTACAGTCAAAATATTTTTTTTTTGCCTTGACACAACTGATTTCATTTTGCATTAGGCCTGTTTCCATTATCTACAGTTAAAAATATGGGATCTCCCCTCCCTGGCAGGACAGGCCACTAAGGGACATTTTTAAAATAACCTTGTCATGACCTTATTTTGCCAGGTATCAATCAAATTAACTGGTAGCCAAATAACATCACTGGACACCAAGCAGAATTTGGTGTAACCAGCTAATGCCCATAGGTACAACTCTAAGAAGGCCACCAATGCCCCCAGCCTTCAGCATACCTTTGGCTCCCCTTTAAGTTTGGCTCCTGCATTCCCAGTTCTTAAGACTCAAGCATCCTCTGGATTCAATGAGAGCACTGTGAATTGACAGCAGAAATTTGCTCACTTACCTGGCAAACACCTTGCAGGGAGACACACGGCCTCTGGCTGGGCAGAGAGGGAACCTTGTCATTGAGCAGCACTGCAAGACATACTTATTGGGAAACTAGAGGAAATTAGATTAGTGGTTTGTTCCTACTGGGGTTAATGCTATTATTGTAATAGAACGTAGAGACTAGTGTTTGCACACTCTTGAATAATCAAGTTTTATTGCTATAATTGGGAAGTCTAAGTCTAATTAATGTTTTGGTTGTGTTACTTAGCACATGTAACAGCAAATTGGTTTAGTGGATGTATTATGCATTACAACTGACAATGCTTATGAATATCTGTTAACAGTGTGCCATTGGAATATGATCAGGAAGGAGTAGAGAGAGACAAGGCTGAGAATCAACTCTGGAACTTACTGTATTCCATAAGCCAATAACAAACACTGAGACTAAGTCTCCTGGCTGTTGTACTTCCACAGACAGAATGGTACAGAAATCTCTGCTGCCACTGCTCTGTCTGCTCTGGAGAAAGTCAGAGCTGGGTCGCTGAACCTCACATTTCAGTGGTAGGGAACATCTTTGCTTTTAGGCCCATAAGTCACTGACCAGGGCTGAGAAATCTGAGCAAGAAACAGGAAATCCCACTTCCTTCATTAGATTCATGAGATTCATGAGATTCATCAGACCATGAGTGGGACTAGAACTCTAGGCAGTTGCATCTTCTCTGGTAGGGTTAGGTCATACACAACCTGGCTGTTCACCCACTGCCTCCACCAAAGGGGGCAAGGACCAAAATTTAAACCCCTTGCTACAATAGAAGGGAAATCTCTTCTCTGCCTTTTGGCATCTCTCTCTCTCCCTCTCTCCCCCCCATCTCCCCTTCCCCCTTTTTCCCCTCCCCCTCTTCCCCTCCCCCCCTCTCTCTCCCCTTCCCTCTTTCTCTCTCCCTCTCCCCCTCTCCCCCACTTCTCTCTCTCATCTAGAGATGGTATTCTGTTAAAAGAATGCCCAGAGGGGAAACCAACCCTTATACTGAGCTTGAAACAATATGGTCAATTGTTAAGAGGAACTTTGGTTCAAAATAAAAGTGTCTTATAATACCTATCTTCCTGGGAACCATAGACATAAGGAAGAACCTCAGAAATTGCTGCACTGGTATTTTAATACAGATATGGGACATATTCCAAGAACCATATGTGGTGAAGATAAGCATACTAAGATAATGATTAGAGGATTTCTGACATTCTTGAAGCCAGACCCACCACGGTACAAAATTAAAAATACATTCTTGCAAGGTTTAGAGGAATTGTTACTTAAGAAGTTATGGGAAAAGAAAAGGATTGATACTAAAGGAGAAAATGTATCTCTCTACAGATATAGAGAACAGATTGAGAAAATGAAACAGATGACTTGGGTTTTGCTAGAACTTCTAAACCAAGTCACTCTGAGATATGACAGTAGGAAAGCAGAAGGAAGAGAAATGGAGGGCTAGTGACTTGTTAGATGATAGGTTAAGTGACTCATTGCCAAGGGAATGATACGGATGTGAATCTTGTGTACCATATCTAGCCATAAAGTCTTAAGTGAAGGAGAGGAAAGGGTTGCTAAACAGCTTAGAAATCAAAGCTTCTGTTAGGTCAGAAACAATAATTAGATGAACACTTCTCAATGGCAGCATTGGTACTCAATGCTTTTTGTTAGCACAAAGACTTCATTAAAAAAAACAGAGGAAACAGATGATGCCTGATTGTTAAGAGTTTGCCAAATGGATGGTGAATCTGTCAGTTGAGACAGAGATGAGGTTAAAATACTGGGGATGAATTGTAAAGATGAAAGGTTAGCCCACATGAAAGGCAGTAGGAGCAGATTATTATTATTAATTTATATATACAATTAATTAATAATTAATGAAATACTTGTTTAAATAATACTAACATTATTGTTAAATCATTATTCCTCCAATAACAGAAGATAGTCTTCTATGTTGGATTTTTCATGCTTGAAGGAGGCAGTGCCTTACTCCCCTTACATACAAAAGCACAGTTTAGGCCATGGAAATCTATATCTGAAGAAACACAGTTGCCATTAAAAATGGCCAGGGTAGAATGGATATATTTGGAATTTGAATAAGGATAAAGACTAGGACTAATTAATAGACAGTACTGAACAAAGGAATAAGATATTAATTAGAACAAGGCCAAAGAACGGCAACACCCAGGAGGAACAGAGACTGTAGAACATGTCATAATACTTCTTATACCGGGGTGGGGAACCTGCAGCCTTGAGGCCACATGTGGCTCTCTATGTCCTCAAGTGTGGCCCTTTGACTGAATCCAAACTTCACAGAACAAATCCCCTTACTAAAAGGATTTGTTCTGTAAAACTTGGACTTTGACTGAAGTCAAGGGGTCAGACTGAGAACCTAGAGGGCCACGGGTGGCCTCAAGACCACAGGTTCCCCACCCCTGAATTGGCCTATATAACTCTCCAGTTTGGCCAGTAAAAAAGGAAAATGGTGAGTGGAGATTTATAATAGACTATAGTAAACTTAATGCCAAGACTAAACCTATCAAGGGAGACTTCCCAAATATTTCAGAAATGAGTGATGAAATTAAAGGATATGATGGACTGTGGTTTTCAGTTATCTACATAAGTACTATGTTCTTTGCCTTCACATGGCAGGGGGTAGAGTATACATTAATGTAGATGCCACAGGGATATGTTAATAGCTTAGTACTGTGCCATAATCTATGCAGGCAGGACTCAGGCAAAATTGACACCGATGCGGGACTTGTAAGGCATTCTATAGAACATATTAGGGTACATGATAAGCAAGGGTTATTTGAGGGCTAGAATGGATTATTAATCTATTAATTTAATCCATCAGACTAACAGAGGATGGCTACTTGTCCAATGGCATCCTTAGGGATGATCTGGACATTGGAGGGAGTATTCATTCCTCAACCAGTAGTAGAAAAGAGTTTAGCTTTAAAGCCCCAAAGGACAAAAAGGGAGGAACAGAAACTAGTTGGACTCTTTGCTTTCTGGAAAAAACATATTCCAAATTTAGGTACAATGTTCTCCACTGGACCAATGTTACAAGGCAATATAAAAATTTCACATGGGGACCAAAATAAAAACATTCATTAAGACAAATGAAGGTGGTAGCACAACATGACATACCCCTTATGGTGATTTCCCTAAACTCTTTTAGACTGGACATCAGATTGAAGATCATTACGCTTTGGTCCCTGTGGAACAAGCTGAAGGGGAAAAATGAGAAGGCTTACATATAAACAGGATTTTGGATAAAAAAGGATTAATTGCCCCTCAGATTAGATACATTATTATGGGGTGGGGGGAGATGGCCCTGTCAGTATAATATGCTGTCAGGATGCCAATGCTGTGACCACCCCTCTCTTCTCATGACTCTATTTTTACTTTTAGGAGACACCCTTTTTTCCAGAGCCCAGCAAGCAAGCAGTGCCATGAGCTTGGCATAACAACAATCCTTTGCACTCACCTTCTGGATGAACTCAGCCACAGCAAAGTCTCAGAATTGTTTCACACCAGTCCCAGATTGTCCCTGAGCAAGACCTAAAGTAACATAGCACTGTACTGTTCCATTTGTCCCAAAGGACTTCCCTCTCCATGGGAATCTACCATTCCTGTTACCCATTCTTCACCAACTTCTTCAGTTGAGAAGAGGAGCCTGATGTTCCTCTAACCACATGCCTTGTGCCTTTTATCCCTTGCTGGAGGAACGTGGCAAGAGGCCAGGTGAGGAGTCTTCCACCTGCCCCAAACCAACCATTTCTGTTTGTACAAGCATAAGGCAACTTCTATCTCCTACTGCCAGCCCGATCTTGAAAAAAAGACATGGATAATCTGGTGCAAAAAGGAGCAACCTACCTTTTCACCTCATGTCTTCATCTTCTGCTGCGCCTGTCTCTTGAGGGAAGAGGAAAGTTAGTGGGGAGTGGGACTTCTGACTCTGTCTCTTATTGCACCTTCTCTCATTCTCCTCAGTTCATTGGTTGAGGTACAGTTAAAAATACTCCTTGCTCCCCATTGCCACTTCCAGATTCTCCCCCCTACCTCTGTTACTCAGCAATCTGTCTTCCCCTGAGGTACATGCTATTCATATCTGCCACCCAATCAAAATCCTGGTAGCTGTTGTCTATAGACTCCCAGGTCACTCTCCTTCCATCCTCATTCAAGTTGGTACATGACTCACAGTTATTTTTTTCCTCTTCAACTCCTGCCATCATACTAAGGAACTTCAACACACATACTGACTCTCCTTCTATCACCCTAACTACTCAGTTCCTCAACCTACTCACTTTCCACTCTACCACACCTCAGCCACATACAAACATGGTCATATCCTCGATCTTCTTATCACTCATCCAACCACAGTCTATTGGCTTTTCACCTCTCCCTTTGCCTTTGCTTACTCCTGCTCTTTGTCCACACCATTATCTCCAATCCCTTGACCCCTCAGTTATCTTTCAGGCCATTACTTCTAAACTAGACACATTCTTCCCACCCCCCGCATCTTGACCCCTAGACCTCTTATATTGCTGAATATGTCCTACCCAAGTCTCATCCTTGGAATACTCACACAAAGGATTGCCTTATTTCCTTTACATTTGCTACTAAATGAAGGTGTTGAAAAATCATACAACTATTCTGACTCAGTCATGAAGTTACACAACCTCAACTGGGCCTTCTCTGCTGCTAGGCAATCTCATCATGACTCTTATCAACTCACTATCCCACACTTCATGGCAGGTCTTCCCAACATTTTCTCTCTCCTCATACCTCTCACAGCATCCCCTTCCACCACCCTCTTACCTGAGATCCTTCTTCTTCATCTGTGATCACTCAGATTCCTTTTGCCACTATCTCCTCCTTCGCTCTTCTCACAGGATTAGGTGGCTTTACTCCTTACCAAGGTTAATGACCCTTTACCTGTTCTAGCAATGCCATTCATCCCATGTCCTTCAACAGACTGCCCTGTCATTCCTGCTCTATCTTATTTTCAATCTCTCCCTGTTTACTGCCTACAAATAGGCCCATGTCTCCCCATCCTCAAAAACTCTTACTTGACCTTTTCATCTGCACTATTGTCTATATCTCTTCTGGATTTTATAGCTAAACTCCTCAAAAAGGCCCTTTACTATAAGTGCCTCTGTTTTCTCTCCTCTCAATCTCTTCTTAACCCCTTACATTCTGGCTTCCAAATTTGTCATTCCACTGAAATTGCTCCCTCCAAAGTTACCAATGATCTCTTAATTGGAAGATTCAATGGCCTTTTCTCAATTCTTATTCTCCCTCTCTTCTCTGCAGTCCTTGACATTGGTGATCCCCCTCTTCTTGATACTCTCATCTCTATGTTTTTCCGACCCCATTCTTTCCTGATTCCCCTTCTACCAATTTGACCACTCCTTCTTAGTATCCTTTCCCGGATCCTCCTCCAGATCACAACCTCTAATCATAGGGATCCCTCAGGGTTCTATCCTGGACCCTCTTCTCTTCTCATTCTATACTATAATCTCATCAGCTCCCATGGATGTAATTACCACCTCTATGCTGGTGATTCTAAAATCTACCTTTCCTGCCCCAAACTCTGCTGACCTCCAATCTTGCATCTCCAACTGCCTTTCAGACATCTTGAACTGGACATCCTGTAGATGTCTGAAATTTAACACATGCAAAACAGAACTCATTATCTTTCCTCTTAAACTGTCTGCTTCCCTTCTACCTACCTTATTACTGTAGGAGGCAACACCATCCTCCCAGTCCCTCAGTCTCCCAACCTAGGAGACATTCTTGACCCCTCACTATCTTTCATTCCTCATATCCAATCTGTTGGCAAGGCCTGTCAACTTCACCTCTGTAGTATCTCTTGAATATGTTCCTTTCTCTTCTCTGACACTGCCACCTCTCTGGTGAAGGCCCTCATAAACCCATATCTGGACTACTGCAGTAGGCTGCTGGTGGGTCTGCTATTTCAAGCCTCTCCCCACTCCAGTCCATCCTCCACTCAAGTGATTTTCCTAAAGACCAAGTCCTATTATGTCACTATCCAAACCCCAACTCCACCAATAACTCCCAGTAGCTCCCTATTGCCTCCAAGAGCAAATACAAAATTCTCTGTTTGGCATTCAAAACTCTTCATATCCTAGCCACTTTCTACCTTTCCAGTTTTCTCACATATTACTCCCTACCATGTACTCTTCAATCCAGTGACTCTGGTCACCTAAATGTTCCACAACTAGGCCACACCATTTGTGGGCATTTTTTCTGACTGCCCCTCATGCCGGGACTTCCTCACCTCCAACTGACTTCCCTGACTTCTCTTACTTCTCAACTAAAATCCCATTTTTTAAAAGAAGACTTTCCCAGACTCACTGGATTTTAGTTCCCTAAGTCTTATTTACTATTTATTCTGTATATAATTGGTTTATATTTTTTTTTGCATGTTCTCTCCCCCACCAAATTGTAAGCTCCGTGAGGGCAAGGATTGTCTTTTGCATCTTAGTGTATCTCCAGTGCAGAAGTACAGTGCTTGGCACACAGTAGGTGCATAATGTTTATTGACTAATAGCAGATTGCCTATATGTATATACCTTGGATGACATTTTTTTCTCTTTTCAAACATTTTATTTCATTTCAAGAACTGTCACCACATAAGTTTATTCCAACCTGAAAATTTGGTTGACAGGGAAGGATTCTCAGGCACTGGAGGAGTGGTGATTGAACTCCCTTTGGGTATTCATGGACACTTTCTAAGAAGTCTCCATTCCAGGACTCCACCAACCAATGACTTGGGAAGTAAAGAGCTGCGAAGAAACTGGAGACTACATACAAGAAAATGGGTAATACATGCTCTGAAAAGATCCTGTCTAGATTTCCACTGGCTAATATTGTGGAGAAATATGTGAAGCTTTATTCATTGCTGGACAGTCTCTATCTCAAGAGGTTAATATGTTTCTGTCTTCTGTGTCATGTTTCTATTTATGAAAAGCCAGATTTGCAGTGCTTAGATGAAGGTTCACTTGAAGTAGACAAGTTAGCATACCCAATGGGATTTTGAGAAACACTGTATCCAAAGCAAATGGGTTACTGGTATCTTTGAAGTGGGTATTATGCCTCCAATAAACTTAAGAAAGATTTGGATAGTTGAAAGAAAAAAAATGGAAGAAAATGTAAGAGGTAAGATGGTTAAAAGCTCTCTCACTCTCTCCAAACCCTCTGTTCAAGTAGGACCTTTAATTGAAAATCATGCTTTTTGATATCACTTAATTCGCCTGTTATCTGGTGGGAAGAGACCATCTATCCATATTTATATTCTATATATATTACACACACACACACACACACACACACACACACACACACACATATCCTGCATATTCTGTATCCCAGAGGGAGTTTTTCAAACTTCAGTAAGAAAAAGGCTGATTCAGGTATAATGTGGCTTCAGATTCAGAAAGAGGACAAAGGGAAGTGGCAGTTTCACCCCAGAATGGAAAAGCACTCTGAAATGAAGGAAACTTAGTCTATATTGTAGGCCCAGTCTAGGAATAATTCTGACTTTATAAAAAGAATTGAACCCGTTATAATCAGTGATTTCAAGGATATAATTCCCTTTGTCAAAAGTTCAAATTAGAGGAATACTTTTAGTAATTTAAGATTTAGAGAAATAAAGAATTTTTTAAAAGGTAGTGGAAAATTAAAGTTAAGCTGTGTATTGTCTTTCTCCAAATTTAAGCATTCCTGTGATTCACCTACTAACTTTTACAGACATTTGATGGAAGTTTAAAGTTGTTTCTTCCACCAAAGGGTCCACCTTAATTCCCTATGCCTTTCTAGCCTTCAGCTGTGCTTGGGTGCTGAATAATTTTGGTTCCTGCATTCTCCACACTTGAGACTCAAGCATCCTCTTGGTTCACATGAGGGAACTGCTGATTTATGCCTCATAAAAAGAGCATAGATGAATTTGTTTACATACTAAATCATCAATATCTCTCTTTCAGTTTGGAATTATTTTAATAGAAATATAAACAAAAAGGAAAAAGAGGAACTGAACAAATTGCAGGAGAAACAAGATCAGAAAGACATCTGGCATCTTCTAAATGGGTCTACAATAGAATATTTCATGGTAGCGCATGAAACATCTACAATATTTGACTGTGTCAATTTAGGGCACAGAGATATTGCAAACAAATGTCAAAACATAGAAATAGTTAATAAATTCTTTACAAACCATAACTTTTTTTTCTGATTATTACACAGCTTTATTAGAAGTATCTGACACAGCCATTAAATCATGTCTCCTCTAACAGAAGCATAGAGGCAGATCCCAACGATTTAATTATTTAGAGAAGAACCAACTAGATATCATTTGAGCTACTAACACTTAACCTTCTGCACTGGGGCAATAGGGTTTGACATTATCCCTAATAAGCTGTTTGCAACTGGCAAAGAAAGCTCTCAGTATGACAGGTTCTCTTTCATTCTCCAAGAAATGCAACAGGTTCCAGTATTTCAGCACCTAATGAATATTTCTGCTTAGTTTTTGTAGCAAATACAAAAGGTGGACTCATTCAGCAATGAAGGGGCATTTCATCTGTTGCCCTACAACTACACTTTTGAGGGCATACCTTGAATAATCACAAATTGAGTAGACAATTTTATGGAGGTTAAAAGTCAGAAAATATTTAGGTATGAATGTGGTCTCACTAAGACTAGACAAACAGAGTAATTGCCACAAGGTACACCCCAAAAGGTGAGCTAAGGATGCAGAGAACCAGGGCAACAAACAAGCGAACACCAGTTGCCTACTAATCTGGAAACTCTGATTCCCAGGTCAATGAGCCTACCCATGGTCAGTCAGTCAACAAGTAATTATTAAGTGCCTACTATATTCTAGGCACTGTGCTAAGTGCTGGGGATACAAAAAAGGCAAAAGACAGTCTCTGCTCTCAAGTAGCTCATAGTCTAATGGGGAAGACAATATGCATACAACTATGTACAAACAAGCTGCATACAGGACAAATTGGAGATAATCCACACAGGAGAAGCACTAGTATTAAGGGGGTTTGGGAAAGGCTTCATTTAGAAGGTGAGATGTTAGGTAGGACTTGAAAGAAGTCAGGGAAGCCAGCAGGTGGAAATGAAGAGGTAAAGAATTCCAGATATGGTGGATACCAGTGAAATTGTACAATCCAGAGAAATGGAGTTTCTTGTGCAGGGAATGTCAAAGAGGTCATTATCACTGGATCACAGAGTACACAGCAGTAGAGTAAAGGGAGGGGCAACGTTATGAAGGGCTTTGAATGCCAAACAGAAGCTTTTTTATTTGTTCATGAAAGTGACTGGAAGTCACTGGACTTGATTGAAGACAGAAATATCTTTCCCCACTCCTCAGTTTACATTAAATTTGCCATAGCCCCAAGGATAGCTTTCTGAAGTGAAGAACTAATGTAAGTATTTGGAGACTAATATTCTTCAAGATGTCTTCCAATCGTTTTAATGTTCCTGGCTATAATTCCAGTTAGAAGGGAGCAAGTTTTGAGGCTACCAACAGCTTACAACAAATAATGTGAATGGACCTGAGGGTTAGTCATCACCTTGTGCAAGTGGTACAATGGAAAATTCCTTAAATCCAGCATCCTTGGTGACAGCAAAAATGGAGACAGGCAGGAAAGCACTGAGAGATATGCTTTGGGCTCTCACTTGAGCAACTGTTCATTCCTTCAAGGTTCTCAGTTTGTCTAATATGAAGTAAAAAACTCCAAGAAATTAGACAGGTTAGCAGATAGCAGTTCATCTCACCCCTAAACAGACTAATTTCTTCTCAAATTCTTTTATTTTACTCTAAATGATGCCTACACACATATATATTTTAATGATTGCTTTGATTCCTTTCCACAGCTACAGCAAGCTCAGCTCTGGAGGAATCCTTGATGTCAGCACTCTTACTCAATTCCTTTCGCCTTCAGTTCCTGCTTGACTCGTTGCAGATAGTTGGGGTCAGGGTAACCAAAGTTTTCTGGCCCACCGAATTGGAGAGTTTTGTGATGAATATCATTCCAGGTGATCACATCATTGACCCCTACTGTCTGAGACTGTCCTACTGTGAAAATCAACCTTTGGTCAAAAGCTCTTCTGAGGAGATTCAGAACCTGCTGTCCTTCTTCATTATTTGGTAAGTACGCCACCCGTCTTGTTCCTTCATAGCGTTTTCCTGGGTTGGGATGACCTTCCGTTTGTATGCCTCCACGCATGTCATAATGAATCACAATAGTGCCACATGAATTGTAACCGGGAAGTGAAGAAGTCCTGTAAGAGGTTGTCATTGTCCCATCTGGCTGATTCCCCTTCACGACATGATAGGAAGTCTGACATATAGGGCACACTGGCTTACGTTTCATGGCTTCTCTGATACAAGGGCCACAGAACTCATGCTTGCACTTTGGGAGGACTTCTTTCTGTTGAATGATTTCCAGACAGATGATACACTCCTCCTCCTCCTCTTCTTCCTCCTCCTCTTCCTCCTCTGGCAATCCCTTGGAGAGAGATAAAGCACCATTTTTGTCCAATGAGGATTTAGAGTTTCTATTCCAATTCCCTCTAAGTCTCTGCTGGGCACGATTAATATTAAAATATCTCTTAACATATTTCACTGCTTCTGCAAGGTACTTGGGCAAACCAGTCAGTGTCAGTTCTTGTTCACACCACTCCAAGTTTACATGGGGGTACTTTATTTCAAACTCTTCCAAGAATGTCTTTTCAGGCCAACGCTTTCTCTCTTTGTATAATGGTTTCAGGATAACTACCTCTTTGGCAATCTGAGGTAAGAGCATCTGAAAGTCATCAAGGAAATCTTCATAAGCAAGTTCAGAGAGGTCTAAGTCTTTGTGTTTTGGTTTAAACATAATGAGGGTTTTCCGAGTTCGGGGTTTTTTCACCAATTCCATTACAGTGTCATATTTTTTCTCTATCTCTCTGATTTCTTGGTACAGAAGACGCAAGTAAACAGTATCAACTTCAATTTCATTCTTCATCGTGTTTTGGGTAACCATCATTTCCATAGATTGTTTGCGGGAGAAGTTTGATTCAATAAAGTGTTGAGCTCCTAAGATATCCTGTGGGTTTCCCCAGAGGATTAAGAATTTTCCTTCACCTTTAATACGGAGGCTTTTAAACGTGTTAGTCAGTATTTTTTTAACATCAAGGGCCAGTTTATAATCGGTGAAATGAATATCCTGGCGAGTCACATTCTGTATTTCCCTCTGAAATGCTGTGTTAAAAGCTTCTTGAGCTGCTTTCCTGTCCCCTGACTTAGATGGCTCAAAGTCTAAACACACGTTGCCCATAGGATATGACACAATACTTCTGATATGTACTTGATGCTCACTTTCTATTCTGTCCAGAGTTTCAGCAAAGAAATATTTGAAATATTCATACAAATGTGAAGGAACTGAAATAAAGTCTGACTCCCCTTCTGTTTTGCGTTTTGGGTTTGAGTTAAGATTAGAACTGTCACAGTCATTTGGCACATTGTGCTCAATTTCTCTTGCTGAGGCTGAGGGGGGAATATCATCTTTTTGGTCATTTCCCACCATCTTCTCATTTAAGAATTCATACATTTTTTCAATATCTTCATAGTCACCAATCACTGTCTCAGTTCCATCATGGCTTCTCTCTATTTTGAGATTTGGCCAGAGGTTAATAATTTTCTCCCTTTGCTCTTTGGAAAACGTGAAGTTCAGCTGGGCCTCCACATCAAGAAATATCTTTTGAATGAAGGAATTAGAGGAGCCAAGAGCACCTTCTTCATCTGGAAATTCCTCTGGGAGTGGCTGTGTCAGAGAAGAAAGCTGGCTTATCTCCAAAATGTTGTTCTCTCCTGGGTTTTCATTTGTTTCTATGAAGATGTTCACATGTGATGTAGCACTGACTGCCAAAGAGTGATCTTTCTTTGCTATCACACCTTCCTTGGCTTGTCTTTTATAAAACTCTATCCAAAATGTGCCTTCATGGGGACCGGCTTTGACCCTGCACTTGCCTCCCCCGGACCTCCATGGGTTCTGGAAATACTTTTGCAGCTTCCTTTCCATTCCAGAGCAGCTTTCAGACACCCGGACCAGGACCCGGTACAGCGGGCTGTGGGCAAGGCTGCTAGTGGCCATCAGGGCAGGGCAGGGACTCGTGAGTCAAAGAGGCAGGGCTGCAACGTTTGCTCACTGGGCTCTGGAGGGGGAAACTAAAGAGCAAAGAGGAGAAACGAAAACGTGCTGTCAGCTCCCAACCCCCACCTCTCTGCCCAGACCATAACTTAATAAAAATAGTAATTGCTTTAGACAGCACAAACCTAAGACAGAAAACCAAATGGCAACTTAATAATGAAATGCTAAATAATGACAAGTTCAAAGAATAAATTTTCTAAAATACAAGTAATTATTTGAAAAAAATGATGAGGATGAGGATGAGGATGATGATGATGAAACAATATACAACAATTTCCAGGATGCAGATAAAGCAGACCTCAAGAGGAAAAAACATATCCTTACAAACATACATTGACAATATAGAAGATAAGAGGAATGAACTGAATATTAACTGAAAAATTAGAAAGGCAACAAATAAACAAGCTTAAAATAAGGACAAAAATATCAAAGAAAATATAATATAAACAGATAAATTGAAAACAAATATATTCCAAAGAAATGATATCTAAAACTAAAGGCTTGAAAAGAATAATGAACTTGATAAACCTTCAGCTAATCTGATTAAAAATAAGAGAGGAGAAAATCAAATCAATGAAATAGCAAATGAGCAAAGTAAACAATCAATAGAACCAGAAAAAAATAATCAACATATTATATATAGTGCTAACCAATAACAATATCACAAATCCATGAGACATACGTCGCAACTGAATTTATTACATTCATATGGGAACTCCCTATACAAAGGAGCCCAGCAGTGTGGGGAAAGCCTTGGTATTTAAGTTATAGTTATTTATTTATTTATGGTTATTTAAGTTAAAGAGAAGTCATAGGGGAAAGAAAAAGTACCAATTTCCTCCCAACAGGAAGAAGAAAACACGAATAAATAAAATGACAAAAGCAGCATTCTTTTCCCTTGGAAACTGCTAGACCATGAAGATACGATGGTCTGATCATCTACAAGGGTCCCAGCTGCAGAAAGAGTTTCTCAGTCTGGTGCAGACTGACTGGCACCTTTCTTGATTTCTAAGGACACAGAGGGAATACAGCCTGGGGTACAAACAACAAACTGTGTCAGACTGGGGATGGGAGGCTTATCCTTGATACATACAGGGCCTCTTGCATACTCCATGTCCAGTGTTTCTGCAAAATATGGCAACTCAAAAAGAGAAGTTCGGGGGACGCCTTAACATCTCTGCACTCCCGTTGGTCAAAAGCAACCCCTGGGCATGCTGATGACCACAGAGAGTATATTTTGTAAAACATTCTCATGGATACTACCCAGAAAGGGTCCCCAAAGGCAAGAGAAAGAAATACTTCACAAAGATAAAGGTCAACAGATAGAAAGCTAACAAGAGACCTTCAGCACTTTTACTTCTTGTAGCTGATAGAGGATAGTTCCCATTACAAAGAGAGATTAGAATCAGAACCATAAACAACGCATATAATAAGAATATTCAAAATCAGGGTTAATACAGATGGGAAAATCAAACAACATCCAGAAAACCAAGAGAACTTAGTAAATAGATACAGAAAATAAAAGCCAAAGGGGTGTAATAATGGACATCAATATTAACAAACATTAAGTGTCCTTGCAATTTAGTAACCCTTTCCAATACCCATTCAATCAACACATTTCATCTTGGATCTCAGATGTCCCATATAGTTGTACAATCCCTTGGATATCTCTTCTTGGGGCAGTCTGCAAAATATTGTGTCCTCAGAGGGACCACTTTAGTGGATTTCCTTTCTGGCTCCAAGTTACTTGTAAAGACTCCTTAGACATTTCTGCTAAAATCTACCACAAAACAGATCTCAATACAAGATTTCTGTACTACTCGCAAAGTTTACTTCTCCAACAACCAGTATGTGTGGTAGAAACCAACTTGACCCTCATGGTTCTGATCTAATCAATAACAGAGCTATAAAGGGAACATTAAATTAGAAGCCCATAGTTCACCTGAAACTTCAGAGAATTTAGGTTATAAATACTCCATGCTGTTTCTATTTTTATCTAAACTCTGTACCTGACATAAACATTGTTAACAACAAGCTAAAGGGTTACTGTTACATTAATATAGGTAAGACATTCAAATACAAATTAAATAGTTTAAGTACCACAGAAGGCAGAACTCTTAAAACCTTCCAAATTACACACACACACACACACACACACACACACACACACACACTCGCTTGATCTTGTTTTTTTCCTCAAATTTTTTACTTTTTCCTCAATTATTTTACTTTAGAATTTTTAATTGTTAATTATTTTAGAACTCCAAATTTTAATACCACATAATTTAATTACAATTCAATTCAATTCAATTCTTTAATTCTCCTCTTAGGAGAAACAGAGACAGAGAACGATCTATTCCTCACATAAAAACATATATTACAGAATAGTTCGTATAAGAAGATGACACATGATACACAAATGAATTTACATAAAATTACCAAGGTAACTTCAATTGTAGCAAATACTTGGGATGGGATATGGAGATACACTGAAGTAATCAATTTCAAAATAGTGCATATAAAGTAATTTTGTTTATAATAAAATATGCTTGTACCACAGGAAACATCAAGTGTTATTTCTATATTAAATAAGAATCTTAAATAAAATTGACTTTTCCATTGATGTAACACAAATTATCCTACATTACTCTCCTCTAAGAGAACTGATTACACTAAATTTTATTTCTTCAAACCAAACTGAAGATGTTTCTGATTCCATTTTAATTATTAATAGAATAACAACTTGGTCACATAAACTGTTGCATCAACACATAATTATTTTGACATCATTTTAAAACATTTAAGAACCTTATTCTATATATTCATATATACATAGATATCTAGATATACATCTATATATTGATATAGACAGACATAGATATAGATAGTAACAGGCAGATGATTAGGCCAAATACTCATTTAATAAGTTGTTTAGGATATAGAAAGGACTATAATTCTAGGCTGAAAACTCAGATCTTACACACATGCATTTTCTTATAGTAGCTTAGATGTGTTTCAGCCTTGTCTATGGGATAATGATTTAACACTGTGTTTGTAACTTGTTTCATAAGTTTCTTTTCCCTTTGTAAGTAATTATTCCCATAGTATTCAAAAAGTATGAGCTATTCCAGGGACTTAATCTTATACATGACTATGTAAGTATTAGCAGGCAGATGATACGTGCAAATACTAAGTTACTTAATTGTCTGAAATATGGAATGACTACACATTTAGATTGAAAACAATAAGATCTTACATACTTGCATTGTGCTCATACCATCCACTGACCACTTGCTCTGATTCTAGAAATTTGCTATAAAAGGAAAAAGCGGGGACATGAGTCTAACAGCATCAAAACTGGTCCTTAATGAATCAATACATATATGACAGGATAAAGCATTCTAAGCTCTGTTTGACTTCAGGTAAGAGTCACAGTTGATAACTGATCACACAATAACAATTCCACCTCATAGGCAGACTCAGGAATAGCCAGGTGGGAAATATTCCTGTTCAAAAGGAAATAATACAATGGGAAACTGAGCCAGAAGGCTCCTACCTTAGGCTAAATTTATCCTCATGGCTTTTTCCCAGATATAGGCCTCCACCTGTAAGAGTTCAAGATCATATTTCCTCTGAGTAGCTTCTGGTATTTCTCTCAAATGGTGGCTTATTAATTTAATGATCCATCAGACAATTATGCCTGAATTCAAAACTCAAAACAATATCAGTTACAGTCCCAAGAACTTTTACCTCAAATGGCAAATTTCACTAATCACAGATTAGGGCTAGATAGTTGTTTTTACTCTCGTGGAGTTGCAATAAGCAATTAAAGTTTACCAAGACTTACTCTCTCTCTCTCTCTCTCTCTCTCTCTCTCTCTCTCTCTCTCTCTCTCTCTCTCTCTCTCTCTCTCTCACACACACACACACACACACGAGAGATTTCACTTAACATTCTTCACTTGTTTTTCTTTTCTTCTCCTTGAGCTAAGACTCATCCTGGCATAAGTATCAATCATTAGAAACCACTTCTATATTATATACAAATCTGTAAATTCTCAGTAAGCCAATTTCATTGTTTAGGAATATCATACACCATAGCAAGCTCTTTCCCCAGGGCTGATGACCTTGCCCACACAGATAGTTTCCAGGAACCTGGCAAATTTACAAAAATAAGAAGTCTACAAGGTTTTTCTTTATACCTTTTCTCACACAGTAATCAATTTCCAATTTTCCCTTTCAAAATGCCCATGTAAATACTTGATAGGTTTTAACATTATGACAATAATCCTAAATAACTTAGTTAACAATCTTATAACCTTCATAAGTGATAGCCAAATAGTCTTAACTATAGACAAAAATGGCAATTTCCAGTTTCCTAACTTGAAGTTACAAAACATTATAAAACAGGGTTACCAGGGCTGATAAAACAACAGTTTCAAACAACTTTTTGCCTTATTTTAGTTGTTCAGTTCATACTCTATAATAATATTCAAGTTATGAAAAGTTGTTTTTCTAATGACATAATTAATACAATAGGTTACAAATTTTACAATATAAGACAATTTAGAAAAATAACAACGCCATAAACAATAGTATATATTTGAGACTTGAAACAAACTCATTAACAATTAGGTAACCTTAATTCAGCCGAATGCATTTCCAAATTACCAATTATTTTTATCACCACTGGAATTGTATGCTGATCACATCTAAAACCTGTATAAAGTCATCATGTCTGAAGCAATTAAATTTAATTAAATAAATAATAACAGTAAACATTCACATAGCGTTTACCCTATGCCAAGCATTGTGTTGAGTTCTTTACAATCATGTGATCCTCACAATAACCCTGGGAGGTGGGTGCTATTATTATCCCCTTACAGATTAGTAAAGTGAGGTAAATAGATGTGAGGTAACTTGCTTAATGTAACCCATTCAATAAAATTTCAGACCCATGCATTTTCCCCATTTTGTCCCCAAATAGTATAATAAATTCTGATGTGTCATAAACATCTTATTAGGAGAGTCACATTTCACTTAAAATAAGATCAGAATAAATTCAATTGCATCTGGATCTATTTTCTAAATGGTGTAGTTGTTTTTGTTGCTAGTTCTTTGTTCTTGAAGAGGACCAATGACATCAGTAGGATGATGTCTTGACTTGCAAATAAATTGGATTTAAAGGACTCATAGCTGTGCAAATTCATCAGCCTCACTTTCTTCTGTAGGGTCATCTGAGTCCAGTGTCAAGACATAAATCAGGATGACTAGAGATGACCCCAGATGCAATGGGAGACCTTGGCCTTTTTAAGCTAAGATCTTTCCCAGGTCTCAGTTTGTCTGAGACAACGCCCATTCAACAACTTAAGGCTAGGTAAGAAATGAGGCAAAAGATGGCCTAGTTTGCCCACTTAAAAAAAAAATCAAACTAAGAGGGGAAGTTTCTGGCCAGAACAGAAAAAAATTGCTATTTACACTCACTGTGAGCCATCAAAACCCAAACAATGACCAAGTGAGGCTTGGGCTGGGCCCTATTATTAGCCAATCAGTGAGAGCCAAAGTGATTTGGGTTTATGGCATAGTAAAGTAGTTCCATTGGAATCTCAACGGGATTTATCAGAGCTTGGTTGTCCAGAGCCCTATTTAAAGAAATCATGAATGAAACTACATGGGACAAAAGAGTTAACTGTCCCAGGTTTTTTTTTTTTAATGATAAAATAAGTAGGGAAAAGAAAGAAAAAATCTAGCCTCCAAACCCCAAGATACCTTGTGAAGTTTAAATGATCAAAATTTATATTCCTTTGGGCAGAGCACTCGCATGTAGGGGTATGATTCTCTTGTGGACAGAGGGAGGGAGGGAAGGAAGGAAGGAAGGAAGGAAGGAAGGAAGGAAGGAAGGAAGGAAGGAAGGAAGGAAGGAAGGAAGGAAGATCATTGCACAAACATGTTACGTAGGAAAGAACTCCAAATTTGATTTTAAAAAAATACTAGGAAACTGGAAAATAGTCTTGTAGAAATTAGACTAAGACTAAATCATATTCCAGAATACATTTTAAATGGATATGTGAACTCATTAATAAAGATTATACAATAAAAATATTAGAAGAGATGCAGATGATATACTTTTCACAGTTATGGGTAGGAGATGTATTCTTAAGCAAACAAGGGATAAAGTGGCAATTAAAAAAGATAAAATAAGTATCTTAGATTACATAAAACAGAAAAGTTCCTGCACAGACAAAATGAATGCACTTTGGATAACCAAGGAAGTGGTCAAATGGGAAAAAAAACTGTATATCAAATTACTCTCACAAGGTATTAGTATCCAAGATGTATGAACAGTTAACAGATACATAAGAGAACAAAAGAGATTCACCCTTAAGTAGTAAAAGAATATGAACAAACAATTCTGAAAGGAAAAATTAGAAAGCATTTACAACCACATGAAAAAAAATGCTTCAAATTACTTCTAAGAGAAATGCAAATCAAAACAACCCTAAGGTTCCACCTCACACCTCAGGAATTGGCAAAATGACAAAAGATGGGAATAATCAGTGTTGGAGAGGTTGTTGGAAGTTAGGCACACTGATGAATTGCTGGTAGAGCCGTGAATTCCTACAACCATCTTGTAAAGGAAAAAAATTGGAATTATGCAAAGAAAAGTGACTAAAATGTCTATAACCTTTGACCCAGGAAGTCCATTACTAGGTTTATTCCTCAAGGAGGCCAATGGCAAGAAGTCCATGTTGAAAAAAAATATATTTATAGCATCTCTTGTGGAGTTAGCAAAACAAAACAAAACAAAATAAAACCAGAAACAAAGTAGATTTCCACCAATTGGGGAATGGCTTAAGCAAATTGTGGTGCATGAATATAATGGAATATTAATGCATTATAAGAAAGGATGAACATGAATACAGAAAACTATGGAAAGATCTATATGAATTGATTGATGCAGAGCCAAGTAAGGACAGCCAGGAAAGCAATATACCCAAAGATTTCAACAATGTAAATGGAAAGGGCAACACAGACATGCAAAGATTTCACATATACAAAATAAAGAAGAAATGCGTTGAAAAAAGAGATATTAGAATATGCTCATAATCCAACCTTTTGCAGAGGTGGGAGGTTCAGAGGTGTTGCATACTGCACATATTTTCAAACTTTTTCAAGGTACTGATCAGTTATGCTCATTATTTTCTTCTTTTTATTATTCTGCATCAATCTCACCATTGAGAAAGAGATAAGAGGCTGGCATCCAAATAGTATAAAGGGTAACAGTTTGCAGTTTACAACAGGCTTTATCTGGCCCAATAAATGTTGCAAATTGGTGGGCAAGAGGGGAAAAGATAATGACAACAAGACAACACATCAAAATTTGTGAGATGCAGCCAAAGCAGTGCTTAGGGGAAATTTTGTCTCTCTAAAACTTTACATCCATAAACAAGAGAAAAAGCAGATCAATGAACTGGGCATGCAACTAAACAGATCCCCAAAACCAAACAATCTCCAATTAAACACAAAAATAAAAATCCTAAAAATCAAAGGAGAGATTTAAAAAAATTGGAAGCTAAAAAAACACAATGACCTAATAAGTAAAACTAGAAGCTGGTTTTATATTTAAAAAACCTATAAAAATAAATCATTGGTTAATTTGATTAAAAAGAAAAGAAACCTAATTATCAGTACCAAAAATGAAAAAGGTGAACGCACTACCAATGAAGATGAAATTAAAGCAATTATTAGGAGCTATTTTGTCAATAATATGCCAACAAAACCAACAATCTAAGCAAAATGGATGAAAATTTACAAAAATGTAAATTGCCCAGACTAACAGAGGAGTTAATTGAATCTTTGAATAATCCTATTTTAGAAAAAGAAATGGAATGGGCAACAAATTAGCTCCCTAAGAAAAATCTTGAGGACCAGAGGGATTTACATGTGAATTCTACCGAACATTTATCCATTTGACAAAACAGATCAAGGAGTTCTGTGAAATTTCTTCCACAACACAAATGTGATGTTGATACCTAAACCAGGGAGAGCAAAAGCAGAGAAAGAAAACTGTAGCCTAAGTTCTGTAATGAATACTGATGCAAAAACTTTTAAACAAAAAATTAGCAAGGAGATTACAGTAATATATTGCAAAGATCACACACTTTGACCAAGTATTATTTATACCAGGAATGAAAGGCTGATTCAGTATTGGGAAAACTATAGACATAATTGACCATATCAATAACAAAAACAATAAAAATCCTGTGATTATATCAACAGGTAGAGAAAAAAAATTTTTGACAAAATACAACACCATTTTTATTAAAAACACTAGAAAGTATAAAATAAGTGCAGCCTCTCTCAAAATGAGTTATTTACCTAAAATTTAAAATAAACATTATCTCTAATGGGGAAAATGAAAAACCTTCCTAATAAGATCAAGGATGAAGCAAGGATATCCATTATCACCACTATCATTCAATACTGTACTAGAAATGCTAGCTACAGCATTAAGACAGGAAAAAGGAAGGGAATACGTGTAGGCAATGAGAAAACAAAACTAGCATTCTTTGTAGAAGATATGATGGTGTACTTAGAGAACCCTAGAGAATCAACTCAAAAACTAGCTGAAATAATGCACAACTTTAGCAAGGTTTTAGAATAAACCCCATTAAATCATCAGCATTTCTATATTTTATCCCAAAAAATCAGCAGGAAGGGCTAGAAAGAGAACTTCCATTTAAAATAATAATTCATTACAAAATACTTGGGAGTCTATCTGCGAGACAAACCCAGAAACTATACGAACACAACTACAAAACCTTTTTTCACATATACGAAAACAGATCTAAACAACTGGAGAAATATTAATTGCTCATGGATAGGCTGAGCAAATAAAAAATTCCAATTCTACATAAATTAATTTACTTATTCACAGCCATGCCAATCAAACTACCAAAGAATTGTTTTATAGATGTAGAAAAAATATTAACAAAATTCATCTAGAAGAAGAGGACAAGAATATTGAGGAAAACAATGGAAAAAAAATGTGAAGGAAGCTGCAGAGCAGTGCCAGATTTCAAACAGTGTTACAAAGCAGTAATCATCAAAATAATCTGGTAATGACTAAAAAATAGAGTGGTGGATCAGTGGAATAGATTAGGTACACAATACACAGTAGTAAATGACCACAGTAATCTTGTGTTTGATAAACTCCAAAATCTAAACTTTGGGGGCAAAAACTCAGTATTTGACAAAAATTACTGGGAAAACTGGAAAGCAGTTTGACAGAAACTAGGCTGAGACCAACATTTCACGCTATATACCAAGATAAGATCAAATTGGGTAAATGATTTAGAGAAATTACAGGAGCATGGAAAAATTTAACTGTCAGATCTATGGATAAGGAAATTGGGCCAAAATGATAAAAATAAAACCAGTCCCCAATTGATATGAACAAGTAGTATTCAGAAGAAATCAAAGCTAACAATAGACATATAAAAAAATGCTCTAAATCACTCTCGATCACTTCCAGAGAGAGTACTAATCAACTCTGAGTGAAGATTAAAGCATCTTTTTTTTTCATTTTCTTTCTTTTTATTTTGCAACATGGCTAATATGGAAATATGTTACGTACAATGGATATCATATCACTTGCTTTCTCAATGAATAGGGGAGGGGACATAGGGAGCAAAAGTATTTGGAACTAAAAATAAAAAGTAAATGCTAATTTTTTAAATTCAGCAAGAAAAACCCTTGAATTCTTTCAAATATTTACACAACAATTAATTCCAATACTACATAAACTGTTTGAAAAAAAGAAGCAAAGATGGGATCTTACAAAATCCCTTCTATGACACAAATATGGTCTTGGTAACTAAATACAGGGAGTCAAAAAGAGAAAGAACGCTATAGACCAATTTTGATAATGATTATTGATAAGAAAACTTTCAGTAAAATATTAGCAAGAAGGCCACAGTAATATATACTATGATCAGGCTGAATTTATGTCAGGAATGTTGGTCTAGTTCAATATAAGGAAAACTATAAACATAATTGACCATATTCATAACGAAACTTACAAAATCATATTATTATTTCAATAGATGCAGGAAAAGGTTTTTATAAAACACAATACCAATTCCTGTTCTAAAAAAAAGCATGGGAATAATTTGATATTTCCTTAAAATGATAAAAAGTATATCTAAAACTAACAGCAAGCAAATCTTTAATGGGGGTTAGCTAGAAGACTTTCAGGGGTGAAACAAGGATGTCCACTACTACCATTGCTATTTGATATTTTACTACAAATTAAAAGCATAGAAATAAGACAATAAAAAAACATTTTGAGGAAATAAACATTGGCAAAGAAACAAGCTATCACTTTACATGGATGAATATGATGGTTTATTTAAGAAATCAACTGAAAAACTAATCAAAACAATGAAAAGCTTAAGTAGTGAAAATAAACCCAGATAAATATTTAGCATTTCTGTATATTGCCAATAATCCAACAGGTGAGCTGGCTCTTTGAGAGATTTATAAGTATCTTTCTTTTAATTTATGGAATAAAACAAGCATTTCCATAACACAGTATTATAAAAAAGATGATTGCATATGAATCTGTAAATCTACTATGCAGAACTTGGTATTCCTTTCAAATATACAACAAAATCATCGGGTAAATTTCTTCTCCCTCCCAGAGATGGCTAGCATTACACACAAATGGGTATACATATGTAAAATCATTTGATACATACTTCCATGTATCAATTCTTTCTCTGGATCTTTCTTCATATGTCCTTTATAGTTAATATAATAATATAGTTAATATAATAATAATATAGTTAATATTTATAATAGTCAAAATAACTTGTTCACTCAAAGTCATTCTTAAAACAATATTGCTGTTATTGTATACAATATTTTCTTGGTTCTACTCATTTCACTCTTCCTTATTTCTTGCAAGTCTTTCCATGTTTTCCTTAAATCATTAATCACATCATTTCTTTTACCACAGTAGTATTCTATCACAATCATATACCACAACTTGCTCAGCCATTCCCTATTTGCATCCTTGCAATTTCCAGTTCTTTGTCTCTACAAAGAGAGCTGCTATAAATATTTTTCAATATATATTATTGGTTCTTATCCTTTTCCCCTAAATATGTTCAAAAACAGAATAAGTAGTGGTATTGCTGGGTCAAAGGGTATAAGAAGTTTAATAATTTTTTGAGTATAATTATAGATTGCTCTCCAAAATGGTTGGATCAGTTCACAATTCCATCAACAATGAATTAATGTCCCAATTTTTCCATATCCCCTTCAACATTTGACACTTTCTCATTCTATCAGTTTAGCCAATCTAGTAGATATAAAATGATATCTCAAGGTTGTTTTAATTTGCATTTCTCTCATCAATAATGATTTAGAGCATTTTTTTTTCATATGACTATAAATTGTTTTGATTTCTTCTTCAGAAAACTACCTATTGCTATTCTTTGACCATTTATCAATTGGGGAATGAATCACTCATAGATTTGGTAAAGTTCTTTATATATTTTAGATATGAGACCTTTATCTGATAAACTATCTATAAAAATTAGAAAAATATTTACAAAAATATAAATTTGATGAAAAATGCCTAAATAGACCTATTTTAGAAAAAGAAAATGAACAGGCCATAAATAAGCTTCCTAAGAGAAACACACCAGGACCATATGGGTTTACAAGTGAATGCTATCCAACTTTTAAAGATCAACTAATTCCAATGTTAAATAAATTATTTAGAATAATATGTAAAGAAGGGATCCCACCAAATTCCTTTTATGAAACAAATATGATCCTGATACCTAAACCAGGAAGAGTAAAAACAGAAAATTACAGACCAATTTCATTAATGAATATGGATCCAAAAATCCTACTTAAAATGATAGCTCAAAGATTACAACAATGTATTACAAAGATTATATGTTATGATCAAGTGGGATTTATACCAGGAACACAGGGATGGTTTGATATAAGGAAAAATATTAATATACTTGATTACATCAATAATAAAAAAATTAAAATCATATTATTATTTCAATAGAAGCAGAAAAAGGTTTTGATAAAGTTCAACACTCATTTTTATTAAAAACACTTGAAAGTATTGACATAAATGGATTTTTCCTTAAATTGGCAAAAAAAAAGCACTTATCTAAAAACATCAGCTGGCTTTATTTGTAATGGGAATAAACTAGAAGTTTCAGATGTGAAACAAAGATGTGTGCTCTCACCAATATTATTTGATATTGTATTGGAAATCCTAGCAATAACAATATGAAAAGAAAAAAGAAATAGGAATCAGAATAGGGAACGAGGTAACAACTATCTTTTACCATTATTTTCAAGAGGCTGAGGGTATTCTTGGGGACTACATCATGGTTTTTTTTTTTTAGTTTTTAGGCAGTTGGGGTTAAGGGACTTGTCCAGGGTCACACAGCTAGTAAGTATTAACCGCTTGGTCCACTAGGTAAGAATCTGACTCTATAATGAGTATAGCGTCATGGGATGAATTAATGATGTGGAACCCCCTACAGATTCTGAGGTCAAGGTAAGTGTCCTCTTCTCATTACAGGAATCTTGAGATTTTTAATCCTGGAACTTAATGGGCAGTACCTTTTTTGGGCAATCAATAAATTTATGCATTTTGTCCCATTAAGATACAGCCCTGTCCATGTGGCAGCATTGCTCACATTGTGTAGCATTTTAAAAAAAGAGACTGAAGTGTCATCCATTATGGCCAAGAGCACACATTATAAGTTACGGAGAAATTAGAAAAGCAAGGGAAGGGGCAGCTAGGTGGCACAATGGAAAAAGCACCAGCCTTAAAGTCAGCAGGATCTGAGTTCAAATCTGACCTCACACACTTAACACTTACTGGCTGTGTGACCCTGGGCAAGTCACTTAACCCTGATTGCCTCACTGGGGGGAAAAAAAGAAAGAAAAGCAAGGGGAAAAAATTACTTTTCACCACTACAGATAACAGAGGAGGTTGTGAGCAAACAAGACAATCACAGAAAATAAAATGAACAATTTCAATTGTATAAAATTGA
This sequence comes from Phascolarctos cinereus, assembly GCF_003287225.1. Taxonomy (NCBI): domain Eukaryota; kingdom Metazoa; phylum Chordata; class Mammalia; order Diprotodontia; family Phascolarctidae; genus Phascolarctos; species Phascolarctos cinereus. The sequence continues at coordinate 57,557,619 of NW_027556291.1, read as the reverse complement.
AAAAAACTTGCACACACAAATCTAATGCCATTAAAATTAGAAGGGAAACAGGCTAATGGGGGGGGGAATTTGGAACAAATTTCTCTATTAAAGCTTTCATATAATATGTATGGAATTGACTCAACTTTATCAGACTAAGAGCCATTCACCAGTAGATAAAAGGTCAAAGACTATGAAGAAGTAGGCTTCAAAGGAAGAAATCCCAGCAATCAACAACCACATAATAAAATGCTCCAAGTTACTAATAATTAGAGAAATGCAAATTAAAGCAACTTTGAGGGTCCCCCTCCCACCCATTAAACTGGTTGGCAAAGACGAAAAATGAAAACACACACACACACACACACACACACACATACACACACACTTTTTAGCTTTCTTTTGTGTGTTATCTTCCTCTGGTAGATTGCAAAGTCTTTAAGACAGGGATAGTCTTTATATCCCCAGTCCTTACACAGTGGCTGGCACATAGTAGGTACTTAATAAATGTTTATTGACTATTAATGAAAAAAATGACAAATGTTATAGAGGATGCAGGAAAAGGGCACACTGAAAGCTTTGCTAGCAGAGATGCAAACTGGCCCAGACCAGGGGTGGGGAACCTTCAGTCTCTAGGCCACATGTTGCTCTCTAGGTCTTTGGGTGCTGCCCTTTGACTGAAACCAAAGTTCACCGAACAAACCCCCTTAATAAAAGGATTTGCTCTGTAAAACTTGGGCTCAGTCAAAAGGCCCCACCCAAGGACCTAGAAGGCCATATGTGGCCTGGAGGCCACGGATTCCTCAACCCTGATCCAGACATACTGGGAAACAAATCATAACTGTGCCCCAAAAGTTACTAAATTGTGACCCAACTGTACCACCACTGGGCTTAGACCACATGGGGAGCAAAGAAAAAGGAAAAAGACCCATACATACAAAAATATTTATAGAAGCACTTTTTGAAGTAGCCAAAAGCTGAAAACTGAAGGGGTTTCCACCTATGGTGATTAACTAAATAAACTGTGGTCTATCATTGTAATGGCAGCATAATATTTTATTGTACTATAAGAAATGGACAGTTTCAGGGGAAACTGGGAAAAACTTTTAAGATCTGCTACAGATTGAAGTAAGCAAGGCTAAAACAACTTACATGACAACAACATTATAGAGAGGGAAAAAAATGTAAAAGCTTTTAGAATTCAAATTGATGCAGTCCAGAGGACTGTGGATGAATCATGCTATTCACCTCCTGCCAGAGAGGTGATGCACTAAAAATGCAGAATGACAACTGCCTATTTGGACTTGGTCAAAATGAGAATTGGTTTTGCTAGGATATACATATTTATTGTGAGGGTTTTGTCATTGTCATTGTTGCTGTTGTTGTGGGGAAGGGGGTGCCCCTGGGAGGAATGCCTGTAAAACTAAATTTAAAAAAAATTTAAATAAAAGCATTACTCCTCAAAGTCCAATTAAATTGGTTAGAGGCCTACATAGGAACCATCCTTTTGTGGCATTTTTAAGTATTTAAGTTGGGGAGTCAGCCATACCTGCTGGCCTCATAAAGCTATGTTAGCTCTGCATGCAGTTCAGTGAGCCTAAAAGAGGTGGGTTTTGTCCTTTGTGAAAGGCTTCAAAACTCTGATTGATGCAATGACCAATTAAGATCCTAAGAAGACTGATGATGAAGCAAGGGACACACAGCTTGACAAGTAAGGTAATACAGATGCAGAATAGGACACATTTTCAGACACAGCCAAAGTGGGGATTTATTTTGCTTGACTATAACATATTTGTTACAAAGGCTATCTTTTTTCTTTCTTTATCTTTCTTTCTTTTTTTAAAATGAGGTGGGGTGTGGGAGACAGAGAAGACCGAAATGACAGGGGGAAAGGAAAAATAAAAACAAAAAAGACGGTCACTAAGACATCTTTTAAAAAAATGTACCCACGAGAACAGAAGGAAGGCCAGAAAGAAACATTGGCAGCTTTGAAAAATACAGACTGAATGTATTATATATTAAAACAAACAAACAAACAAACTAAGCTATAGATGACAAAGATCAACAGGTGCATGGACAATCCCCGTTTTCTGTTATATGATGTACATGGAAATGTTTATTTGATCGGGCGCTTCTGGAGTCCAGAATAATAATAAATGTATGCATGAATAAATGAATAAAATGAAAAAGTATCAAAAAAAAGGTGCTTCGCAGCCCGGCACTTCTTCCCCCCCCCCCACCAGTCCCACCCTCTAGGCCGCGCTCCACTGAGGGGCTGGGCAGGGGGCGGGGGCTCTGGGGGGGCCGGTGCAGTGGAGCTGCGGCGGGAAGGGGGCCCCGAATGGGGTGAGGATGGGCGTAGCCAGAGGCCCCCCATCCATCCATCCATCCATCCATCCGTCCATCCGTCCATCCGTCCATCCCTCCCGACAGACAGAGGCCTGGGCACATCCCGCTGCGGATCCATCCGTGGATGAAATCCAGAAGGCCCTGCATTGAGGTCTGGGGGTGCGGGTGGGGTGAGGGGCGCCCACACCTACACGCCCCCCCCCCGGGGACCTGGGGAGGGAAGGGAGGGCGTAAAAGGGGCGTCCCGCGGGCCTTTACTTACCTCCCACACACAGGGGAGTCCCACGGAGGATGAGGCAGGCCCAGGAAGGGGGGAGGGGCGAGCGGGAGGCGGACGGAGCTTGAGCTGCTTCGCTGGCAGCCCCTTTTTCAAAGAACGCTAGGCGCCCCAGCCTGGGTGAAAACCGCAGAAAGGAGGAAGCCTGTGACGTCACGTCTGGAGGCGTGCCTTGATCCAGCCAATGGAAAGCAGGTCGTAATATGGGGCGGGGTGCCGCCCCCGCAGAACAAATCAGACAGTCAATCAATATTTGATGAGCTTCTACTATATACGTCAGGAACTGGGGAAGAGCTGGAAATCAGAAAGGACATAGAATAAATCAGAAAATAAAAAGAGATCATCTCATCGAATAAACTGATAAAATGACCCAACGTACCGAAACTTTCAGGATTTGGGCAAAGCAATCTGACGTACAATATATCTTTCCAAATACGTTCATAAATAAAAGAGAAAACAGAAAGACCAAAAGAAAAAACCTGGAAAAGAAACAAATAGAAGAAAAACAACAGCTTCACATAAAGAAAAAAATCTGAAAACAAAAGAAGAAATTAATAAAATTTGGGCAAAACTAACAGCTAATTGATTGGTTTTTGAAGGACAACCAAATTGCCAGGATTTTTCTTGTAATGGAAAAAACAAAAAGGATGAAGATCAGTCAATTAACATTTAATAAGTACCTACTATGTGCCAGCAGGTACTGTGCTAGGTGCTGGGGATAGAAAAAGAGGCAAAAGACAAGTCTCTGCCCTCAAGAAGCTCACAATCAAAGGGGGGGAAATAATAAGCAAATAAATATGTGCAAATGAATGGCCTATGGGATAAATAAGAAATAATGAACAGAGGGAAGGTATTAGAATTCAGAATGGTTGGGAAAAGCTTCCTGTAAAAGATGAGATTTTAGTTAGGACTTGAAGGAAGCCAGGGAAGCCAAGAAGCAGAGATGAGGAGGGAAAGCATGCCAGGCAGGGAGAGAAACTGCCCAAAGCCAGAGATGGAGTGTCCTGGTGGTGGAACAGCCAGGAAGCCAGTGTCAGTGGATAGAAGGGTATATAGAAGGGAGTAAAATCTAAGAAGACTGGGGGGAGAGGGGACAGCTAAGTGGTGCAGTGGGTAGAGCACTGGCCCTGGATTCAGGAGGACTTGATTTCAAATCTGGCCTCAGACACATAACACTTACTAGCTGTGTGACCCTGGGCAAGTCACTTAACCCCATTGCCTAGCCAAAAAAAAAAAAAAAAGAAGACTGGGAAGGTAGAAAGGAGGGGCCTAGGTTAGGAAAGGCATTGAATGCCAAACATGATTTTGTATTTGATCCTGGAGGCAATAGGGAGCCACTGGAGTTTATAAGTATGGGGGAGAGGAGAGGGAGGGAGTGGGGGGGGAGGCAAGGGTTCCCTGGAAGCGGGTATAATTAGACTTCTGATTTAGAATAATCACTTTGGTGGCTGTATGTAGGATGGATTAGAGTGGGGAGAGACCTGAGGCAGATGGAATAAAGGACAGGAGTAGTAGAAACTCTTTTGCCCAATTTGATGCCAACAAAACTGATAAATGGATGAATATTTTACAAAAAAAAAAAAATAATATATATATATATATATATATATAAGGTACCCAGATTAACAGAACAACAACAAAAAAAATTGAACAAAGCATAAATGAACTTGCAAAGGCTGGGGAGGGAACCCAAGGAGCACATGGCTTTACAAGTGAATTCTAGCAAATCTTTAAAGAACAACTAACTCCAGATTTACATAAATTGTCTCTTAAAATAGGGAAACTCCTGTGAGAAAAATATGATTTTCAATACCAAAAACCAGGGTAAGAAAAGTCCAAGAAATATATGACAGACCATTCTCTTTGATGAATATCAATACAAAAATACTGAAGAAATTGGCAATAAAGCTACCAGAACATATTACAAATGTTTTACTGTGGCCAGATTGTGTTTATACTAGGAATATTGTTCTGGTTCAACATTAAGAAAAATTACAAATGTAATAAGTCACAGTAATAACAAAAACAAGAAAAAATACACAATTTAAATCAATAGATATTATCTTGATTTTAGAAAAATACTGTTTTTAATAATATTCTATTTTTTCCAATTACATGTAAAGACAACCTTTGAGGTCATTTTTTATAAAATTATGAATTCCAAATTATCTCCCACCTTCCATCCCCTACCCTCTCACCTCCCTCTGCTTAAGACAGTGACCAATTTTATATAAGTTATATATGTGCAATCATGTAAAACATATTTCCATGTTAGTCATGTTGTGAAAGAAGAAACAGATCAAAATGGAAAAAAAATGAAAAAATAAAGTGAAAATACTATGCTTCAATCTGCATTCAGACTCCATCAATTAACAAATTCTATCCACCTCTGGAGATGGATCATGAGTCTTCATCATGAGTCTTTTGGAATTGTCTTGAATCACTGTATTGCTAAGAAGAGTTAAGACAATCATAGTTGATTATCGCAGTGTTGCTGTTACTGAGTACAATGTTCTCCTGGTTCCGCTCAGTTTACTTTGCATCAGTTCATGTATGTCTTTCCAGGCTTTTTTGAAAACCACCTAATACTACATTCTAATTCTAATTCCTTCAATTTCTTTTTCTCCTCTTATTGCTACAGCTAACATTTCTAGTACAATATTGAACAATAGTGGTGGTAATGGGCATCCTTGTTTCACCCCTGATTGTACTTGGAAGGCTTCTAGCTTATCCCCATTCCAGATAATGCATACAGATAATAGATATTACTTATCAGTAACTTAAGGAATGCTCTATTTAGTCCTATGCTCTCTAGTGTTTTTAATAGGAATGGATGCTGTATTTTGTCAAAAGCTTTTTCTGCATCTATTGAGATAATCATTTGATTTCTATTGGTTTTGTTATTGATATGGTCAATTATGGTGGTAGTTTTCTTAATATTGACCAAGCCCTGAATTCATGGTATAAATCCCACCTGATCACAATATATTATCCTGGTGACATATTTCTGTAATCTTCTTGCTAGTATTTTATTTAAATTTTTTGCATCAACATTCACTAGGGAAATTGGTCTGTAGTTTTCTTTGTTTTGGATCTTCCTGGTTTGTGTATAAGCAACATATTTGCATCATAAAAGGTATTGGTAGGAGTCTTTCTTTGCCTGTTTTCCCAAATAGTTTATAAAGTTATAAAGTATTGGAATTAATTGTTCTTTAAAAGTTTGGTAGAATTCACTTACGAATCCATCCAGCCTTGATGGCTTTTTCTTAGGGAGTTCATTGAACAAGGAAATTGTTCAATTTCTTTTTCTAAAAATGAGGTTATTTAAGTATTCTATTTTCTCTTCTGTTAATGTGGGAAATTTACATTTTTGTAAATACCCACCCATTTCACCTAGATTGTCAGATTTATTGGCATACAGTTGGGCAAAATAGCTTATAATTATTGCTTTAATTTCCTCTTCATTGGTAGTAAATTCATTCTCCTCTTTTTTGATACTGGTAATTTGGGTTTCCTTTTTTTAAAAATCAGATTAACCAGTGGTTACTATTTTTTCCCATAAAATCAACTCTTAGTTTCACTTATCAGTTCAATGGTTTTCTGACTTTCAATCTTATTAATCTCTCCTTTAATTTTCACCATTTTCAACTTGGTGTTAAATTGGAGATTTTTTATTTGTTTTTTTTTCTAGTCTTTTTAATTGCATGCCAGTTGATTGATCTGCTCTTTATCTTTTTTATTGATGTAAACATTTAGAGATATAAATTTTTTCTTAAATACTGCTTTGGCTGTGTCCCATAAATATTGGTATGTTTTCTGATTATTGTCATTCTCTTTGATGAAATTACTAATTGTTTCTTTGATTTGTTCTTTGACCCACTTATTCTTTAGGATTAGATCTATCTTTCCATGGCCCTTTAGTAAATGAAATGTTTCTTGCCCTATGATCTGAAAAGGATGCATTTAATATTTCTGCCTTTTTGCAGTTGAGTATGAGGTGTTTATGCCCCTAATACATGATAACTTTTTGTCTAGGTGCCATGTACCACTAAGAAAAAAAACCCTATATTCCTTATTATCCCCATTCAATTTTCTCCAGAGGTCTATTATATTTAACTTCTGTAAAATTCTATTCACCTCCTTCTTTTTTGTTTATTTTGTGATTAGATAGTTCTGAGAGAGGAAAGTGGAGGTCTTCCACTAGTATAGTTTTAGTATTTCCTCCTTTTCTCCTTTAGAAATTTTGATGCTATACTATTTGGTGCATATATGTTTAGTATTAATATTATTTCATTGTATATAGCAACTTTTAGCAAAATGTAGTTTCCTTCCTTGTCTCTTTTAATTAGATCTATTTTTCTTTTTCCTTTTCTCTGAAATCATGATTGCTACCCCTGCTTTTTTTTTTAATTTCAGCTGAAGTATGATACATTCTGCTACAGTCTCTATACTCTGTGTGTCTCTCTGCTTCAAATGTGTTTCTTGTAAACAACATATTGTAGGATTCTGGTTTTTAATCCACTCTGCTATCCACTTCCATTTTATGGGAGAATTTATCCCATTCACATTCACATTTATGATTACTGTGTATTTCCCTTAATCCTATTTCTCCCCGATTATATATTTTTTCTCTCTCTCCCCTTTCCTCTTTTCCCTCCTCACCAGTGTTTTACTTCCATCACCCCCCTCAATCTTCTTCTCCCTAATGCTTTCTTGTTCCTCTCCCCTCCTACTTCCCCACAACGCAAAATAGATTTCCATACCCTACTGATTGTATGTGTTATTTCCTCTTTGAGTCAATTCTGATGAGAGTAAGGTTCAAACAAGGCTTACCCTTTTCCCTTCTTTCCTTCCAATGTAATAGGTCTTCCTTGCCTCTTCATATGATGTAATTTACCCCATTCTGCCTCTCCCTTCCCTCTTCTCCCTGTGCAATCTTCTTTCTCACCTTTTAATTTTTTCTGTCATCCCATCACAGTCAACTTATAACTCAGCCTCTGTCTATGTATACTCCTTCTAACCGCCTTAGTAGAGATACAGTTCTTAAGAGTTAAAAGTATAATCTTCCTGTATAGGGATATAAACAGTTTAACTTTAGTCAATACCTTATGGGTTTTTTTTTTCATTCCTGTTTACCTTTTTATTCATTTTTTGAATCTTGTATTAGAAAATCAAATTTTCTGTTCAGCACTGATGTTTTTATCAGGAATGTTTGAAAGTCATTTATTTCATTGAAAGCTGATTTTTTTTCCCTGAAAGATAATGCTCAGTTTTGTTGGGTAGCTCATTCTTGGTGTTAATCAAAGCTTCTTTTCCTTCCAGAATATCATATTCTAAGCCCTCCAATCCTTTAATATAGAAGCTACTAAATGCTGTGTAATCCTGATGGTGACTCTTCAGTATTTGAATTGTTTATTTCTGGCTACTTGCAGTAATTTCTCCTTGATCTGAGAGTTCTGGAATTTGGCTGTAATATTCCTGTGAGTTTTCATTTTGGGATCTCTTTCAGGATTTGATCAGTAGATCCTTTCTTTCTTTCTTTTCTTTCTTTCTTTCTTTCTTTCTTTCTTTCTTTCTCTTTCTTTCTTTCTTTCTTTCTTTCTTTCTTTCGAGGCAGTTGGGGTTAAGTGACTTGCCCAGAGTCACACAGCTAGGAAGTATTATTGTCTGAGGCTGGATTTGAACTCAGGTCCTCCTGACTCCAGGGCCAGTGCTGTATCCACTGCACCACCTAGCTGCCCCCTAGTAGATTCTTTCAATGTCTACTTTACCTTCTCATTTTAGGATTTCAGGGCAGTTTTTCTTGACAATTCCTTTAAAGATACTCTCCAGGCTGTTCATTTTAATCATGTTTTTCAGGTAGTCCAATAATTCTTAAATTACCTCTCCTGGATCTATTTTCCAGGTCAGTTATTTTTCCAGTGAGGTATTTTACATTTTCTTCTATTTTTCATTCTTTTAATTATTTTTGATTGATTCTTGATGTTTCATAGAGTAACTTCTACTTGCTCAATTTTAATTTGTAAGTAATTGTTTTCTTCAGTTAGCTTTTGTACCTCCTTTTCCATCTAGTCAACTCTACTTTTTTATTTCAATTTTTTAATTTAGCATTTTATTTTTCCTCAGTTTATGTAAAAACAGTTTTTAATATTTTTTTATTAAAACTTTGAGTTCCAAATCTCTCCCTTCCTCCCTCCCCACACCTCCCTCACTAAGTAGGCAAGCAATTCAATATAGGTTATACATATGTAGTTATGCAAAACACATTTTCATGTAAGTCATTCTATGAAGGAAAACACAGACAAAAAACAACTCAAGAAAAATAAAGTTAAAAAAAGTATGTTTCAATCTGGATTTAGACACCATAAGTTCTTTTTCTGGAGATGGGTAGTATTTTTTATCATAAACCCTTCAGCATTGTCTTGGATCATTGCATTGCTGAGAACTAAGTCATTCATAGCTGATCATCACACTATATTGCTGTCACTTTGTACACAGTACATTTCACTTTGCATCAGCTCATGTAAGTGTTTCCAGGTCTTTCTGAGAATGAACTGCTCATCATTTTTTATAGCATAACAGTATTCCATCACAATCACATACTCTAATTTATTTAGCCATTCTCCAATTGAAGGGCATCCCCTCAATTTCCAATTCTTGGCCACCAGAAAAGAGCTGCTATAAATATTTTTGTACATATAGGGCCTTTTCCTTTTTGTTTTTTATCTCTTTTGGGATATTGACCTAGTAGTGATATTGCTATGACAAAGGGTATGTATGGTTTTATAACCCTTTGGGCATAGTTCCAAATTGCTCTACAAGATGGCTGAATCAGTTCACAACTCCACCAACTCTGCATTAATGTCTCATTTACATACATCCCCTCCAATATTTCTCTTTTCTGTCCTATTAGCCAATCTAATAGGTATGAGATAGTACCTCAGAATAGTTTTAATTTGCATTTCTGCAATCAATAGTGAGTTAGAACATTTTTTTCCATATGGCTATAGATAACTGATTACTTCACCTGAAAACTGTTCATATTTTTTGACCATTTATAAGTTGGAGAATGGCTCTCATTTTTATAAATTTGACCCAATTCTCTATATTTTTGAGGTCTTTGTCAGAGAAACTTGCTTCAAAATATTTTTTCCATATTTACCATTGCTAACTGTATTTCCCTCCATCGTGTTCCCCTCCCCATTTATTCTATTCTCTTTCTCCTTTCACCCTGTCCCTCTTCAAAAGTTTTTTTCCTGACTGCCCCCTCCACCATCTGTCCTCCCTTCTATCTCCTCCTTTCTCTTATCCCTTTTCCTTCTTCCTTTCTTGTGGGGTAAGATAGATTTCTATACCCAATTGAGTGTGTTTTTTATTCCCTCTTTGAGCCAATTCTGATGACAGTAAGGGTCACCCATTCCCCCATACTCCACCCTCCTCTCTCCCACCATTGTAGCTTTTTCTTACCTCTTTTATGTGAGATAATTTACCACATTCTACCTCTTCCTTTCCCCTTCTCCCAGTACATTACTCTCTCTCACCTCTTAATTTTTTTTTTTAGATATCATTTCTTCATAGTCAACTGACACCTGTGCCCTCAGTCTATATTAGTCTACTCCTTCTAACTGCCCTTATAATGAGAAAATTCTTATGGGTTACAAGTGTCATCTTCCCATGTAGGAATGTAAACAGTTTAACCTTATTGAATCTCTTATTATTTCTCTTTTCTTTTTACCTTTTCATGCTTCTTTTGAGTCTTGTATTTGAAAGTTGAATTTTTTATTCAGTTCTTGTCTTTTCATCAGGAATGCTTGAAAGTCCTCTATTTCATTGATATTTTCCCCTGAAGGATTATACTCAGTTTGGCTGAGTAGGTGATTGTTGATTGTAATCTTAGCTCTTTTGCCCTCTGGAATATCATAGTCAAAGCCCTCCAATCCTTTAATGTTCAAGCTGTTAAATCTTGTGATTTCCTGACCGTGGCTCTTGATACTTGAGTTGTGGCATAGCATCCAGATTTTTAGAGGAGAAGTTCAGGGAGATACAGGAAGAAATAGATGGCAAAACTATACTACTGGAGGATTTCAACCTCCCCCTCTCTCAACTAGATAAATCTAACCTCAAAATAAATATGAAAGAAGTTAAGGAGGTGAATAGAATTTTAGAAAAGTTAGGTATGGCAGGACCTCTGGAAAAAATTGAATGGGGATAGAAAGGCATATATTTTTTTCTTGACAGTACATGGCACATACACAAAAATTGACCGTGTACTAGGGCATAAAAACCTCACAATCCAATGCAGAAAGGTAGAAATATTAAATGCATCCTTTTCAGATCATGATGCAATAAAAATTATATGTAATAAAGGGCCATGGAAAGATAGACTAAATAGACTAAAATTAATTGGAAACTAAATAATCTAATCCTTAAAAATTATTGGGTCAAATAACAAATCATAGAAATAATCAATAACTTCATTCAAGAGAATGACAATAATGAGACAACATACCAAAACTTATGGGATGCAGCAAAAGCAGTTCTTAGGGGAAGTTTTATATCTCTAAATGCTTACATGAATAAAACAGAAAAAGAGGAGATCAATGAATTGGACATGCAACTAAAAAACCAGAAAAAGAACAAATTAAAGCTCCTCAATTAAACACCACATTGGAAACATGGAAAACCAAAGGAGAAATTAAGAAAATTAAAATTAAGAAAACTATTGAACTAATAAATAAAACTAAGAGTTGGTTTTATGAAAAAAAAAGCAATAGAATAGATAAACCTTTGGTTAATTTAATTAAAAGAAAAGAAAGAAGAAAACAAATTACCAAGTTACCAAAAAAACAAAAAGGAAAAGGGTGAAGCCACAACCAAGGAAAAAGAAATTAAAACAATAATTAGGAACTGTTTTGCCCAACTGTATGCCAATAAATTTGACAATCTTAGTGAAATGGATGAATATTCACCAAAATGTAAATTACCCAGATTAACAGAAGAGGAAGTAAAATACTTAAATAACCCCATCTCAGAAGAAAACAAATTGAATAAGCCATTAATGAACTCCCTAGGAAAAAAATCTCCAGGGTCAGATGGATTTACAAGTAAATTCTATGAAACATTTAAAGAACAATTCATTTCAATACTATATAGACTATTTGGGAAAATAAGCAAAGTAGGAGTCTTCCCAAATTCTTTTTTTTCAGCCAAAGACAAAGTTTATTAGGACATCTGTCATATTGGGCAAACTCTTAAGGAGTCTGAAAATTCGTGAGCTATTGGCCAGATTATAAGAATATAAGGAGTGGCTAGATTTTAAGAATCTGAGCACCTTAATGGAGACGAGATGGACCTTATATACAGAAAGACTGTGGGAGGGATCTAGGAGTGTCCAAGTACTCTGGGGGAGGAGGTGAACTGTGAGGTAATAGAATGTCAGGGACCTGGACCATGTGGCCAGGGGAGAATGGAGCCTATCTAGGATTAAGCGTGGGAAGTGGCCAGGGGACAGAGGAAGGTAAGACAATGGAAGGCCAGGCTAGGTTAAGAGTAACAGAGACTGCCAGTTGATGGGATTATAGCCTCAGGCCAATGCCAGGGATTTGGTCATGTGGGAAAGTGCAGGATTTTTCCTTTCTGGGGTCCAGATCCCATCCTCATCATTCCCCCCTCAAATGGGACCCAAATTCTTTTGGGGTAAGGGGTGAAGGTCTCAGCTTCTAAAACTGCTTCCTGCTCGTGAGGGGTATAGAGCTGTCCCTGCCTCGAGGGGGTCGCAAAGAGGAAGTCGATTGGCACCTAGCACAGGTTACATCCAGGGAACAATGTGGGGGCATTGGCTGGTACTCGCTTTTTGCTATCAATTGTAGGTGAGTGGCCTGTAGTCTGGAAGACACAAATCTGACAGAAAAAATTGCAGGGCCCAGATATGACAAGATAAAACATCCTTAGCTCTGTTTGGATTCAGATAATTCAGTTTTCCAACCATGCAATATCAAATCCACCTCATAGCCAGACTCAGGAATAGCTAGGTGGTTAACATTCCTTTTCAAAGGAACATAATGGGGAAACTGAGCCAGGATCCCATCTTAGACTGAGGCTAAAATTATCCTCTCAGCTTTTCCCGATGCTGACTTCCCACCAGTATCACATTCTCTAAGTATCTTATGGCATTTCTCTCAGATGGTAGATTATTGATTATCGATGGATTATTGTGATCCATCAGACAACTCAAAATAAAATCCTATGAGCTTTTACCTCACCCAGTAAGTTTCACTAATCACAGTTTAGGAAGAACTTTTCCAGAATTTACATTTCAAACTTAAATTTGTCCTGGTGTGAAAAGCCAATCATTAGAGATTTCTACACACTTGCAAATTCTCATCAAACCATAACTCAAACAAGCTTTTTGGCAAGTTTACACATTAAGACAATAATCAGTAATAGCCAAATTATTTTAGCAGTAACTAAATTATGAAAAGTTGCTTGACATAACTGATACAAAAAGTTTACCAATTTGAAGCTTAAAACAAACCCATTACCAATCAGGTGACTTCAATTTTGTTAAATTCATTTCCCAATTACTTTACACAGAGAACCAACATCTCATCATTAACAGTTAAAACTACACATTTAAAAGAACTCGATTACCCAACTTTGGAGGCTAGTTTCTTTACCTTGAGCAGGATGTGCTGAACCTGGGTGATGCTTCCAGGCAAAGGTTTCCCCAGGGACCAAGGCCATTGCCAGGGGGGCCCATGCTGTAGCTGCTACCCCTCCCCCCTCCTTCCTTTCCCATGTGGGGGAGGGTGAAATCAAAGGTGAGGGGTAAAGGCTGAAACTCTCTTCTCCTATGAAAGGAGTTAACAGATACCCTCTTCACTCAAGAGAAAGGAGAGGGAGAAAGGAGTGACCAGAGTTGAAAGGAGAAGTTTCCAAACTCCTTAATGATCAATCACAAAACCTCCAGAATCTGCCAAGATATTTTTAGCTGCTCTGACTTTTCCCTGTAACCTCCATAAAGGAGGATTCAGGAGTGTAGAGGGAAGGGAGTAAGTAAGCCTCAGGGAACCAAAAAGCAATTGCAGTTTTCCCCAATTCCCTAGCACTGAGAGAACTGACAGAATTGGGCTTATACTTCAGGATAGGGATTCCATCCTTGTCCTCTATGCTGTGGAAGGAGTACCCAGGTCCATGGCCTCGAACCAAACCAGTGGACTGAGAGCCTGAGAGTGTCAGGCCGAGTGAGAGACAGCCTTGTAACTGTCTGCCCAAAAAGTACCTCTAAGCCTTGGTGCTTGGAGAGTGACCCCAACTGCAGAGCAAGAAGGGGGGCAGGCAGAGAGACTTACATACCTTCCAGTCTTGGCTGGAGAAGAACTTGGGGTTAGGCAGTTTCCTTGTATGGGACACCAAAATGATGAGGGTTAGGGGTGCTGGGACCCCAATATCACAACACACGGGGATCCTGCCCAAAAGAATTTGACCCAAGCCTTCTTTCAGCCAAAGAGAAGTTTTATTAGAATATTCATCATATTGGGCAGACTCTTAAGGAGTCTAAATATTAGTGAAATATTGACTAGATTATAAGAATCTGAGCAGTGGCTAGATTTTAAGAATCTGAGCCGAAATTCTTTTTATAATACAAATATGGTGCTGATACCTAAACCAGGAAGAGTCAAAATAGAGAAAGAAAATTATAGACCAATTTCTCTAATGAATATAGGTGCAAAAATTTAAAATAAAATATTAGCAAATAGATTACAGCAAATTATCACCAGAATAATACACTATTACTAGGTAGGATTTATACCAGGAATGCAGGGCTGGATCAATATTAGAAAAACTATCAGAGTCATTGAGCATATCAACAACAAAACTAACAGAAACCACATGATCATCTCAATAGATGCAGAAAAAGCATTTGACAAAATACAATACCCATTCCTATTAAAAACAACAGACAGCATAAGAATAAATGGAGTCTTCCTTAAAATAATAAGTAGCATCTGCCTAAAACCTTCAGCAAGCATCATATGTAATGGGGACAAGCTAGAAGCATTTCCAATAAGATAGGGGTGAAACAAGGATGTTCATTATCACCACTGTTGTTCAATATCATACTGGGAACATTAGCTTTAGCAATAAGAGAAGAAAAAGAAATTGAAGGTATTAGAATAGGCAAAGAAGAAACAAAGCTATCACTCTTTGCAGAGGACATGATATACTTAGAGAATCAAGTAAAAAACAACTGGAAATAATAAACGGCTTTAGCAAAGTTGCAGGACATAAAAGAAATTGTTGTATTTTATCATTTGGGAAATGCTTAAATATATTATGGGATATGAAGGTAATGGAATGTTATGATGTTATAAAAAATGAAAGACATGTATGAACTGATTCAGAGAAAAGTGAGCAGGATGAGGAGAACAAATTATATAGCAAAAATATTTGAAAGAAGAATAATGTAGGTTTTAAAAAATAATCAATCAATACAATGATTAACCAGAATTCCAGAGAACACTGTGCCCTGTGAGTAGTGGCACCACCTAATAATCAGACCAACACAATCTATCCTTCATAGACACCACACCCCAAGGTGACTAGTCATCAGGACCCTCTGGAGAAAGAAAATTGAGGATGCTGAGGCATTGCACTTCTGGAGTTGTGAGTTGCCTTCATTATATGTGTTGCCTATGCATATGCCTCACTATCATTGTACTTTAAATTTGTACTCACATTTCCTCTTTCCAAATGTGTATTTGTGGAAGATCTCACCCATGGTGTTAAGAGAAATGCTTTGAAACTACTCTTCTTGCTATGCCATTCAAATATACATCTTTGCAGTAGAATTGCATCTACTGACTGATTGTTAAAGGGAAGCACAGTGATTGGGGCCTGAGAGATAGCGTTAGGAGGATAGCTACTCCTGAACATCATAGCAGCCACCCTGGAGACCCAAACTGCCAGTGCCACTGTGAGTTAGGTGAATGAGCTCCAACGAGTGTCCTGGTGTTACAAGTTCTGCACTGCAATTGAGAGACGAGTAAGCCATTGGCTAGAGGTGACTGCAGGCTCACAATTGACAGCTGACTTCTCCCTTACTCCCCAGCCTTCCCTATCCTAACTACAACCTCAGGCACAAAGCATCTGATACTCCATCCTTTTTTTAAACCTGCTACCAAGACATGAAGACAGCAAATCCTTCCTAGACAAACCATCAGAATGATGACAGAAAGCCCTACATATGGTGAGGATACCTGGGAACATGGGCTAAGCAGTGAAATGTCCAGAGTCCAGAAAGATTAAAGACTGACTGAGGCTATGTTAGTAGACCCTGCTTCCTCCAACCCCTCTATGAAGTAGGAGATGGTCTTCATGGGGAACTGTAGCTAAATAAATACTACAGAGGGAATATGGCAAAGTGGATAGAAAGCTGGCCTGAGAGCTAGGAAGACCTGGTTTCAAGTCTCACTTCTGGCATTTACTGTATGTGTGACCCGGGGAAAGTCACTTAAGCTCTCAGCATCCTAGGCAAAATGGATCTACATTCATATAAGGAGTTTCTCACCTGTAGAGGCTCCTCAACACAGTGCTGATGGCTATTGAAGCAAACGAGCTGAGGAAGGCTGATAATGGTGTTGCCATAGTAGTGTTCATGTTTGCTAATGATTGTTAATTAAGTTCATAGAAAAAAAATATAAAAGAAGAAATTATACTTCTGGGGAACAGGACAAATTCCTGTTATCTGATAATCACTGTGTCCTCATTGTTTCATGGCAAAACATTTTTTTTCTTCCTCAATTAATTCTCCATCCCATATTCCTAAGTGTATGTTCTAACTCTTGGCCATTTTATTTTCTCTTTTCTCTCTAAACTTTGTCCACTTCCCCCATAGCACATCTCTCCTCAATCTCTCAACTGAAGACTTCATCTCATACTTGATGAAGTTAATTGAAGACATTCACCATCAGTTCCCTCTTCTTCAACATCAACCTTCAACTGAAACTCTTCTCTGTAAAATCCCCAAGGATGAACTAAGTCAAATTTACAAGAATAAGAGCAATTCCCCAAATGATAAATGGTCAAAGGGTATGAATAGATAATTTTCAGGGGAATAAATCTAAGATATCAAGAACCACATAGAAACATGTTCTAAATCACCAAGAATTAGAGAATTGCAAATTAAAACAACCTCAAACACCTATAAAACAAGCCTAAAACACCTCACCCTTATTGAATTGGATAAAATGACAAAAATGGAAAACGACAAATGCTGAAGGGGATGTGGGAAAGTCAACCCATCAACTGGGGAATGGCTGAACAAGGTATGGTTACTGTATGTGATAGAATACTATCGAGCTATAAGAAAAGATGAAGGGGATGGTTTCAGAAAAATCTGGGAAAACTAGTATGAACTGATGCAAATTGAAGTATGCAGAACCAGGAGAAGAATCTACTCAGCAAGAGCAATATTGCTAAGATAATCAACTTTGGTTATTTTTAAAAGCCTCTTTTGATGGATCTTCATTTAGGTCTCAGTCAACAAGCCCTGGTGCCCCCCTCCTTTTTTTCTTCTTCATCTGTACAATCTCACTTGGTGAATTTTTCAGCTTCCAGAGTTCAATGATCATCTCTATGCACACAATTCTTACATCTATATATCCAGCCCTAAATTTTTTCCTGACCTTCAGTCTCAAATCATAGGACTAAATTCAATAGAGAACCAGTAATTCACAGAAAACTGATACCTAAAAAAATAGGTAGTAATCAAACCCTGTTCCCAGAAATACACAAAATGGGAGTAATAGAATAACCTAGTGCAAGGAAGTCAGTTTGGCCTCATGTGGTAGATGTCAGTGAGACTTTATGGGATGGGGATATTGTACTAGGAGAGTATTATACCTTCTTCAAGAGGAACAGAAAGCCTTCTGGGCCATTCAACCAACAAATGTCAGATTAAATATTTTCTCCAGATCCTATTAACTCCTTAAACCTCCAGCTAAGAGGGCTTATGCACAATATGTAGAGCAATTATACTCAAATCCACAGAACAAAGAGAGAATCCCGACAAGGCAAAATTTGGCTGAAATAACAGTGGAAGAGCACAGGAAAATCTATAAAGCTCTTACTCAGCACACCCTCATTTAACAAACTCCCCCTTTCCTGCAGGGAGTGACCTACTGATGGGTGTGCCTGGTATTCCCTTGGGATTCTCTTCCTGCTTCAGAGACTTTGCCAATGCATTGTCCCCACTCCACTCTCCTACCCCTCTGCAGCAAGTAACAGACACTGATTTCTGTTCAGAAAGGAGAGGGAACTGAACTTATGTTATTTTCTCCCTGGGGTTGACCCTAGGTTAGGGACCTTCAAGGTTGTAGAGACTGCCTGGGAGATCCTCCTACTCTGTAGTAGATGCTGATTCAGCTCAGACCCTGAAGGAAAGGAGAGCCAAGGAAGGAAAAGGGTGGGGGAATGCTCGCTGATTCCAAATCCAAAATGAAGTAACTTTCCACTACATGAGTAGACTTGAATGAGTGGAATTTACAGATCAGTTGGGATAGGGGAGAGGGCACTTTCTGTGTCTCTGACATCACACTTCATAGGCAGATGCCTTTTCTGCCTACATGAAAGGTCAGCCCTATAAAAAAAGTTTCACTGTCCCCATGTCAGGATCCTTCCAATGGCAAATCACTTTGTTTCTCAAGAAATGTGTAGTCCAGCAGTTTGCTGTGCCCCCAGCCAGGCTACAGGAATGAACATACTGAGCCAGGACATACACAGGAATCTTTCAATGCCAGAGGAGGCTGTGGGCTCTCCCTTGTATTCTTGCACCTGTGGAAATAGGCTCCCCTGAGCCATCCCCACTTGCCATGCCAGTCTCTACTTCAGATCAATGATTTTCCTCTCTGGGATGTCTTATCAGAGATGGATGTCAGACTATCAAGTCTGAGAGGTACTTAAATATTTCTTAGCTTTCATGAGTAGGGGCTGTTTCATTTTTTATATTTGTCGCCCCAGTGCCTAGAACATACTAGATGCTTACTAAGTGCTTATTGAGTGGAATTTGGAAAACATTCTCTGCTGGTTAGCACCCTTCATCCTAAGAATGATCAGCCTTCTGGCCACCAGATGACAGTGCAGCCTCACTTAACAGAAGGCATCCAAAGCTCTCTGGTGGCAGATTGTAAATTGGGGGCTGGCTTTCTATCAGTGAGCCAGTCACATCAAAGAATGATCATGCTAAAACAGAGGCCTCAGGAGAATAATAGAATTAATAATATCTTTCTTCTCCCTAGACTTTCAGGCTCATAAAATTCTTCTCTCCCTAAAACCTTGTGGAGTAGATCATACAAAGGTTTATTTTGGGTTGAGAGGGAGAGATGAACACCATCAGTCTGGAGATAGAAGTCCCTGGTAAGGTAGGGAATGGGATAGACTCTATTTACCCCAAGTGCTTTTCCCTTGGTGGGTGGGGAACTTCCACCCTTGGGAAGGTAGAAGAAAGGAAGAAGAGCTGTCTTGATTATTTATGGGCCCAATTAATCAAACAGGCATTTATTAAGTGCCCAGTCTGTGCCAGGTACCATGTGCAAGCGCAGATCTTTTAAACTTTACATTTTCCATCAGGTGAAATAAAGCCTGGACTATATTTGCTGTGCTGTTAAACTGACTAACGTCACTTTAATTGACTGGAAACTAGAAGTCTTTTCTACTTTTTTTTGTGGAGTCTCAGTCAGATGCCAAATTCTGATATTCCTTGGGGAAACCATGGGTATGGGGTAAAAGATTCCCTGGGGAGACAGAGTTATACAGTAAAAAGAACAAATCATACCTTTGATGCTTGGTACCTGTGTGACCTTGGATCAATCACTTACCCATTCTGGGCCTCATTCACCTCACTTGTAAAAGGAGGGGGTTGGCCTCCATGGCCCTGAAGTCCTTCCAGCTCTAGCTCTACGATCCTCTGACAAGTCTTGTGAAGTGCAGTTTGAAGGCTGCCCACTGAGGGATGAATTTCTTTCACTACATCCACTCATAAAACAATGGATCCTTGAATTGTATCAATAGCTAACATTCCTTTAAGAGTCTGTATGGTCTCCCTTCCTCTTTCTACAGAACAGGGAGACTAAATGCTCCAGGTGCTGTTCCTGACTCTCTGGACTTCTTTTTCTAGTATTACCCAGCAACTTTCTCACCTGGAACATGCCTGCATCCTGCAATCCCTTCCTCTGAATGATCAGTTCCTGCCTGAGCTTCCTTCCATTTTAAGGAAGGGCCCAATCCAGCCATTTTCACTCCTACATTCTTCTCAGGGCTCTGCTCCTGTCTCTCAGGGCTTCCTTTTCACCATGCCCCCACACACTTTCTTCCTGACCCACCTCCCTCCCTATGCCCTCCTTTATAGCTTCTTCTGGTGTGCCGAGTTTCCCCATTAGAATGTAAGCTCCTGGAGGGCAGGGACTGTTTTTCTTTTGGATTCTATTTATATTCTCAGAGCTTAGCACTGTGCCTACCACATAGGAAGTAAAATGAACTAGTAGCAATTATACAATGGCAGGGAGCTAATTTTTACTGTATTTATTCATTTATTACTAATAATCACTGGGAGGGCCTCATTCCAGGATTAGACAGGCATTTTTTTTTTTTGTTTTTGTTTGTTTTTAGGCAATTGGGGTTAAGTGATTTGCCCAGGGTCACACAACTAGTAAGTGTCAAGTGTTTGGTCTGAGGCTGGGTTTGAACTCAGGTCCTTCTAACTTCAGGGCTGGTGCTCTATCCACTGAGCAACCTTAGCTGCCCCTAGACAGGCATTTGAACCAAACACACTCCTTTTCTACCACAGGCTAAATGCCAGGGGGAAGAAAGTGACATTAATTGGGTATAAAGAACCATAGATCATAGGGAATGTATACCTTAATACTTGGTCTGAGTTCCACTCCCAGGAGGCTCATGCATTCCACAAAGAGAAGCTGCTATCCTCATCACAAGCTCTGCAAGCTTGGCCAAGTTTCTTCACAGGTCCGACACTGAGTGTCTGAGGACCCTTAGGGTTCTGTCCATTAACACACTGTGGGCCTTTCAAGTGCTGCCAGTCTATGGTTGAAGGTCCCTCCCAGGCCTGACCTATGTTCCCAGGATCCTCCCAGCTCTGCCATTCTATGACCTATGACCCTCCCAACCCTGGAATCCATTATTGTGAGGTTCTTTCCATCTGGCTTAACTGTTTTCTTTGTTATTTGTTTGATTGTTTTTGAGGGGGGACTGATGTTTGGTATGGGCTGGGAAATATTCATATAATGTAAGTTAGAAGTGGAAGGGATATTAAAATGTAAAATATCATAACAGCAAGGAGACCTTTGAGGTCATTCAGGCCAACCTCTTCAACTTACGCATGAGGAAACTGAGGTTTCAGGAGATTTCACTTCTCAGGGTCATGGAAAGTCAGAATTTGAACTCAAGCCCTCTGATTCTCAAGCCATTGCTCTGTCTGCCTCTTCCTGCTGCCCTTCTGCTTGCCTCTCCAACTTACCAAATACCTTTCCATTGCCGAGCATCAATTTCTTGCCCCCCTATCTATTAGCCCTACATAGAATTGTCCCAATGACCTACTTCCTCTCCACTTGCCCTCTCCCACCACCATGCCTTTACTCACACAGGACCCCATGCTTGGCATCCTTTACTCCCCATCAGCATTGACTGAAGTCCTTTCCTTTCCTCAAGCCTCAGAGCAGTTGAGACATCCTCCAAGAAGCCTTCTGTGAAGCCTTGTAAATGTCTTCTCTTTCCTCAAGTTTCTGTTGACACTCTGGATCTCTCATATGCTACTCCCTCAGGCTAATCACAATTGCTTTTTGTATAGGCTTTGAATCTTAGAACAATTTTATTTGCATAATCATTGGAATGTTACCTTGGATCATCCTGGTCCTCACTCCACTCCACTCCCACTCCCCACTCACAACCCCCATAGACCAAGGTCATTCAAGGAATTAACAATTCAATGTTTTATGTTTGGATTATGAGCTTAGGAATCATTCACAAACTCAAGGACACAAAGAAGAAAAAAAAGAGGCTCATATGTGATAAAAGAAACTTCTGTTACATATAGGTTTAAAGTATTTATTAAAGAAGTTATGAACAAATCATCCAATTTGTTTTCATGCCCTCTTCCGATCTTTTTGTCTTTTCTTGTTTGTTTTTATTTTATATAGATTTTTTCCCCCTTTGTCACATCCCACTAACTCACCCACCTTCCCCTACTCCAAGACTATGCTATCTTGGTCTTTATATTATTGCCAGCAGGAAGCACCAAGAGCCCTGTCAGCACCCAGTAGGGACTCAGTGAATGCTTGCTGAATTGACTTAAAAAGTTCGGGTTGGGAGTGGAGACCATAGGCTCCACACCTGGAAGGGGTCTCAGAGATCATCTAGGACAACCCCCACATTGTATAGAGAAGAAAAGGGAGGTCTAGGAAGGAGCCTTATTTGCCCAAGCTCACCCAGGTATCCCAGCCCATGAGGTAGGAGCCAGGTCTTTTGACTTCCAGAGCAGAGCTCTTCCCATTATACCACTAGATGTTTATGCTGGTCCAGGCCCCAAGAGCTCAATTCCCCTTTGCTAAGCTCACTACTGCTCTCAGTCCATGTCACCCTCCTCCCCAGCCTCTCAGGATCCCAAACAAAATCCTCTAGCCCCCCTGTCAGACAGGTCCTCCCCATCCTGGGTGCCTGGAGTCCTTCACTAGCAAACTGAAGGAAACCTTCCCCACCTGCAATGCATAGAGAAGGGAGAGGTTGCCAGGTTTTACAATTTTAGGATGTCAGAGCTGGAAGAAACCTTGGAAATCCTTGAATACAATCCCATTATTTTCTTTCTGTAAGTGATTTTGCTGAAATAGTTATTTTTATTAAAAACCAAACCAAACCAGATACTTCCTCTGGAATGGTACATTGAAAGAATATATACATATACATATACATATACATATACATATACATATACATATACATATACATATACATATACATATACATATACATATACATATACATATACATATACATATACATGTGTATATATATATATGTGGCAAAACTATACAAATGTTTTCTTTTTCTGTCCTACTTTGTATATGCAAATATTCTTTCTTTTTTCTGGATATGAAGTTCAGAATAAAAATAAAATGTAAACATTTCTAAAGGTGAGGAAACTATTGAAATGTTTCATGTGGGCATATTTTCTTTTGGAAACCTTGGAAAGTATCATTGAAATCAGTGCAGGGAGGTGCTGGAGCCAGCTCATACCAGCTGGAGAGATATAATTGTGAAATTTTCAGTGTGAGCATTTACACTATAGAAATTGGCAATCAAGGCTTGATTTATTATTTTGTTGATTGTCTAGACTTGAGAAAGTGATGAAAAAAGTTAATAGTTCAGATTAATCTTAAAAGTGTGTCATGCATACATTTTTTGGAAAACTAGCTGTTAAACATTTAATGGCATGGGTTAATCAGATTCCTGGAATGTGAGAGCTGAAAAGATCCTTGGAGATAAAACACCTCCATCAACCTCCTCATATGACCAATGAGGACATTAAGACCTAGACAGGGGAAGGGACCAGTCAAAGGTCACACAGCTAGTGGGGGGCAGAAGGTGCTCTAGAACCCAGATCTCCTGGTTCTTCATCTAGAGCTCTTTCTAGAACCCCTAAGCAGCCTCTTCTTTAAAAGCTTTAAAAGGTCTTGTATCACCAGATGAAAATTCTTATTATAAGGAAAGAAGTCAATGGTCCCAGGAGGGCATTTTGTAATCTTGAGCTGTGCCAATATGCCTAGGATCTGTATTTTATCTGGGGAAGTGTATTCACCTGTACTTCTTCAGATCAAAACCTTCCACAGATTAGTCAGTGGTGTTCAAGAGTTATTCTGACCATAAAAGCCATTCCCCTGCAGACCCTAAGGGGGATTATGATCTTAAAGGTTGTGGTGATGATCTTCTAGGAGACTAGCTAGATGAGTGCTCAGACTTTAGATACCTAGTTCATCACTGAGACTTCTCTGGAAGCCTTTTGGGCATACTAGATCCTGCCAGAAGGTGTGCCCATCTGAGACACAGAGAACCTTCTGCCTCCTCTGCCCCTTCCCCACCAGGCTCCGAGAGAGCACTGTAAATGAAGAAGTTTACAGACATATCACCAAACATTAAGACTGCCCTTCCATGGGATGTGGCGATGCTTTGCAAATGGCAACCATTCTGAGATCATGCTAACCAGGCAATCAACACTCCTATACTGTGTACCTGAAAGAAAGCTCACTAACCTCAGGGACACAGAAAACCCAAAGCAGACCTTCCCAAAAGTGCCTTAACATTGTCTACTCTGGAATGGACCTCTGCTTTTCTTTTTTTAATCTTCCTAACAAAGGAAGTATTAGCTTATACCCCAGTGCTTCAAAAGTCTCTGTAAGACTGCAGATTTTAGAGCAGGAATCAAACTGCCTAGTAGAAATTATAGGTCTGGTTCAACCACATTCATAACCATAACAGTTCCCTTTGTTATAGCATTTTCACATTTCTAAAGCACTAGCTTCAAGACAATTATGTAAGTTGTTCGTGCAAATACCATTTTCCTGTCTTCAAATATGAGCAAACTGGGCCCCTGAGAAGGGAAGCGATTTGTCCAAGTATATGTTCAAGGTGAAGGAGATAGAGAAAGCAGTGACTTCATAGGACAATAAGTATTAAAACAAAGTGAAAAGATTTTTAAAAGCAAAAGAAAATGTAAGGTCCATACTATCAAAAACAACTGAGCTGGAATTGCAGAGAGAAGGAAAATGAATGGTTTAAAGCTGGTGACTAGAGAATAAGGTGCAGTCTTGGTTCCAAGAAAGATATACTACCTATTAGAGGATGACTGTAAGGTTTCAGCCCTAGCTGGCTTGAAGGGTAATGCTGTCCCTGACAAGAATAGTGAAGTTCAGAAAAGGTATATGTTTGAGGGGAAAGATAACTTCTCTTGTGAACATGTGGGGTTTGAGATGCCTATAGGACATCCTTCTCACAATGGCAGGCATCCATGTCTTTCTTCATGTTTTAAGGAAGTGGAGGGATAAGTCTCTAGAAGTAGTTTGCCTATGTTGAGCAAAGCATGGTATGCCCCTCTACATGTGCTATGAGAAGGCCCATTTCCTGAGAAAAGCTGGTCTTGTCCAGGCTCACTTTGCATTTGCCTGAGGGGCTTATTTCAATTATCAAAATAAAAACAACCCTGAGGTACCACCTCACATCTTTCAGATTGTATAACATAATAGAAAAGGAAAAAGACAAATGCTGGAGGAGATTTGGAAAAACAGAGACACTAATGCACCATTCGTGGAGCTATGAAAAGGTCTAGCCAATTAGGACAACAATTTGGAACTATGGCCAAAGGGCTATAAAACTGCATACCCTTTGACTCAGCAATACCACTTGTAGATCTGTATCCCAAAGAGAGCAAAGAAAAGGAAAATAAAACTTATATGTATAAAAATATTTAGAGCACTTCTTTTCGAGGTGGTAAAGAACTGGAAATTGAGGGGATGCCATCAATTTTCAGGAATAGCTGAACAAGTTATAGTTTATTATTGTGATATAATATTATTTCACTATAAGAAATGACATGTGCGCTGTTTAAAAAAAAACCTGGGAAGACTTACATAAACTGATGCAAAGTGAAATTAGCATTACCGGGAGAACAATATACACAGTTAACAGCAATATTGTTGTGATGATTAAATGTGAAATACTTAGCTACCCTAATCAAGGCAATGATCCAAGACAGTTTCCAAGGACCTATGATGAAAAATGCTATCCACATCCAGAGAGAAATGAAAATTTTGGAGTTCAGATTGAAACAATGTTTTTCACTTTATTTTTCTTGCTTTTTAAAAAAAATCAACATGACTAACGTGAAAAACAAAAGAAAAGAAAGTGATTCATGGATGGAACTCCAGTCCCCAAAGTGGATTTAGGGATGCTTCCACTTCCTTAAGATAGTTTGGATAGTTAGGATGCTAACTACTGGACCAGTGTCTTCCTATCCAAGCCAATCAGTCAATATGCATTTATTTATCACCTGCCAAAGTGCAGGTACTATTCAAGGCTCTGGAGATATAGATACAGTGAATAAAACAAGCCCTTATCACAAGATGCAATAGATATATTTCTTAAGAGCTTCTGGGATTTCCATCCCTAGAAGCCATTACAGAAATGGATACCATTGGTTTGAGACAGGAAGCTGGGATAGCAAATAGGGATGGCCCAGTATATCCCAACCTCACAGGTCTAGGCTCAGGCTAAGCCTAGGGCTTCCTCCTGCACTGCAGTATTCCCATACTCATTCCCACATGTTGGTAGAAATCAGAATCAGCTGATGATCTATTAACTTCCTGGGAAACTAAATTCCTTGACACTAGATGGGTCCTGATTTAGGAAACAGTTAAGATGGTCCACAAGGTTGACTATTGATTTTGGCACAATAGATGTCTACCTGGGAAGTATGGTAAGGGGCACAGAAATTGCACTTACCTGCATCATATATCTTTCTACCTGCAAATTCTACTCATTCACTTTGTTATGGGAGAAAGACCTCTGCTTTTGGACAGCAGTAAACATCTATTAAGCACCTGTTATATTCCAGATGCTGTCCTAAGCATTGCAACTGGGAGGCAGCAAGCATGGCCTCCTGCCCAATTCTTCCCTTAGTCCTGGTTTCCTTCTATGTCCTGGCTGAATTAGCATCTACCATATTTTCTAGTCATTGTCAGCTCAGAAGAATGAGGTTCTAGCCAGGGTGGGGAACCTGTGGCTTCAAGGCCACATGTGGCCCTCTAGGTCCTTAAGTGGGGCCCTTTGACTGACTCCAAACCTCACAGAACAAATCCCCTTTACAAAAGGATTTGTTCCATAAAACTTGGACTCAGTCAAAAGGCCTCACCCAAGGACCTAGAAGGCCATGTGTGGCCTAGAGGCTGCAGGGTCCCTACCTCTGGTTTAGGGTATAACCTCAGCAGAGTCTCTGCAATCTGGGGGCTCTCTAACCTATAACTGGGCCCAGAGAGAAAACAACATGTTTTCGATGTCCACCTCCTACTCTCTTCATTCTGAAGAAACTATGCAGAAGCTATGTCTACTGCTATTTGAAGGGAGATGTGACAGTCTCTAGAGCAGGGGGAAAGCTAACATAGGCCTCAGTCCAGAAGCCACAGGTCAGATAGTACATCCCTCCCTCCTAGGAATGTGGAGGTTGGTGGGGGAGGAGTGCTGAGGGAGTGCTTTAAGGGTTAATGTCCTTCCCCTATGTCAGATCATTACAATTTGACCATATCTGAATTCTGTTTTCTTTGTCAGAAGTGGGGAGGGGGCATGCTGACAAAGTCTTTATAAGAAGATAGGATCCCATTATGGGCTCTAGACAACAGCCCCACCCTTCAGGCTGTGAAGCCCTGCTGAGGAAGAACTAAGTGTCCATGAAACCATTATTAGCTGGAGCTCACCACTGGTTGCCATAGCAACTTGTCTGTTACCAAGGAAATCTGGTATCTTGAGTTGCTGGCCTTCACGTTAGCTTTTCATTGGGTCTCTGTTATTATGATCTCTCAAACAAGAGGAGAAGGGGGTTCTTCCCCTCTTTGCTCTGACTACCCAAATAGGCAGACTTAAATCTCTAGGGAGTACAATGTAACAGGAGATAACGAACATATCCAAAAACTCATACATTCATACATATGTACATATGGATACGTGGATAGATAGATAGATAGATAGATAGATAGATAGATAGATAGATAGATAGAGACAGACACACACAGAGACACACAGAGAGACAGAGACACACACACACACACACACAGACAAAGACACACAGAGAGACAGAGAGATTAAGGGTAGGAAACAAGCTGAACCAGAAATAGATTCCTATAGAAGCTAGCTGCAGAGCAATATGTATAAGAAAATATGTAACCCAGTGGTGGCTACAAGAATTGAGCCAGGAGGAAGAAGAATCATGCCACCCATCATTCCATTGCAGGACTCAGTGATCACTTCCTAACCAGGGGCCCATAAGTCTGCCCAGGGTCCTGAAATATTGCCTGAAATCTAGAATTTTCCAAGAGATTCTCTGAATGTTAAGGAACATTCTGCAGATCACAAGAATGTTTGGGATTGCAATTCACCTTTCACATACCACATTCAATCTTCACAAGCCACTGGGAGGATTCTCACCCTGATTGCAAGGTAGAGAGTGCAAGTATTAAGATATTCATTGCTAAGATGAAGGAATGGAGGCTCAGAGAAGAGAATTGTCCTGCCTGGAAAGAATGTTGGTTTCAGCATAACCATGGGGTTAGGTTAGGTCACATAGCTAGCAGTTGCTTCATTACACACTTGTCTCAGACCTTGCCCTCCCGATCTCCACCAACCTTGCTGCTAGGGACTTAATCCTTGCAGTTTTAGAATCCTTCCCTCCACCCATCACCCCCAGCTGCCCTCCTTGGTAAGTAAGCACAAATTCACTTAGATGATTCTATCTAGCCAGCCCCATACCAGGACATGCTTGTCCTCTTCTCTACTTGCAAATCCCACTCATTCACTATGACACAGAGGAAAGGCCTCTAGGCTTGGACTTCAATTAATCAATCAATAAACATTTATTAAACACCTACTATATACCAGGCATTGTCCAAAGCTCTAGGACAGAGAGGCAACACGCATGGCCTCCTTCCCAGTCTTTCCTTAGCACCTTTTTCCTTTTCTGCCTTGGTTGAATTAACATCTACTTTATTTTATGGTCATTGAAGGCTTAGAGTACGAAAGGGCTAGAGTATAATCTGAGCAGGGTTTATGCAGTCTGGGGCCTCTCTAATCTACAACTGGTCCCAGACAGAAAATAGCATGTTTTCAATGCCCACCTCCTACCCTCTTCCTTCTGAACTGACTATGCAGAAGCTATGTCTACTACTAATTGAAGGGAGATATAACAAAATCTTTACAGCTAGGGGGTGGGGAGGCAACATAGGCCTCAGTGAGTTATGCACAGGTCAGATGGTATATCCCTCCCTCCTGGGAATGTTGAAGCTGATGGGGGAGGAGTGCTAAGAGAGTGCTCCTCCTGTGTCAAATCATATGGATTTTGCCATATCCTAATTCTTCTTTCTTTGTCCTGGGGGAATGCAGGACAAGGGAATGCTGACAAAGTCTTTGGAGGAAGACAGAACCCCAATATGGGCTCTAGTATGCAGCCCCACCCTTCAGGCTATGAGGCCCTGCTGAGGAAGAATTGTATTGTTGAAAGCTGTATCAAAGGGGCCCTATCTTTGGTTGTCATGGCGACTCATCTGTTACCAAGGAAATCTTATCTTGAGTTGTGGGCTCTGATGGTAGCTCTTTATGAGGCTGGTATTATGACGATAAATCAGCCAAGAGGAGGAGGGGGCTTCTTTCCCCCTTTGCTCTGAGCAGCTAAATGAGCACAGACATAAATCCTAAGGCACTACAGTCTAATGGGAGATAACAAACAAGTCCCAGATCTCTCATACATGCATACTTATATGTATATGTATATATATACATCTCATACATGCATATATATGTATATGTATACATATATGTATATATAGAGAGAACAGGGGAAGGGAGGGAAGGAGGGAGAGGGTGAGGGAGAAGGAGAGGGAGAGAAGCTAACTGAATAACAATATATAAAACAATATATAAAACCATCTGTGGCTACAAGAATTGAGAAGGAACAAACATGGAATCCATCATTTCATACAAGGACTCAATGATCACCTCCTAGCCGGGTGCCCAAAATCTGTCCCTAGGACAAATACATGCCTGAAACCTTGAATTTCCCAAGACAATCTCTGAATCCCATGTGCTTTAAGAATTACAAAGAACCTTTCATGGCCCCCTTTGATTTTCACAAGACCCCTGTAACAACTCTCACCCTAATTCCACAGAGGAAAGTGCAAGTATTATGATGCCTATGGCCCAGATGGAGAAAAAGGGGCCCACAGAAGGGAAACAACCTTCCTAGAAAAGGGAGTGGGTTGGTTAAATCACACAACTAATAAATGCTTCTCTTCACCCATCTCAACACTCATTCCCCTAACCTCCAGAGAAAATATCTTTGGGTGTTTCATCCTTACCCTGCTGGAATCCTTCTTCCTGCCCAGCCCTCTTGGTAAGTAAGCACAAAGTCACCTAGCCCCCTACATTTAGCCAGCCCCATGCCAAGACACACTTTCCTTCATCTCCAGGCAGACAACTAGGCCGTGACCTTACCATCTTTTGCGGGAAGATATCAGACAAAGTTTAGGGCCTTTCCCCTGAAATCCTTACATACTTCCGTGCCACCAAAGTACTGGGAGGAAATGCTAAAACTCTGGGCTACCTTTATTGTTTTGTTGATTGTCTACACTTAAGAAAGTGGTGTAGAAATGCTAATAGTTTTGAGTTTGTTCCCCCAGAGAGCCAGTTAATAAACATTTACCAGAACACCTCAGAAATCACTTCATCTCTCCACCTTCTTCACTGTAAAATGGGCTAAGGATAAGTGCCCTACTGCCCTTCTGAAGGCCATCCCTATCAGTCCTGATTTATGTCTAGCCACTGGACTCTGCTGACTCTGGAGGAGAGAGTGAGGCTGATAATTTTGCACAGGTCTGCTTCACTTAAATCCAATTCACTTGCAAGGCAAGAAATCACCCTCCTGATGTCATTGGTTCTCTTGGAGAAGAAAGGATGAATAATAAACTGAATCTACGAGTAGTAGTAGCTGCCTCCCTGGAGACCCAACCAGCTAGTTCCAGTTGGGCAATGCTGCTATTTTTTTCTCTTCCTCCTCTTCTTCCTCCTCCTCCTCCTCCTCCCTCTCCTTTGTAAAACTTCAGATTACTGTGTGAATAGCTTGTTGCTTTTACAAAAAGATTTTAATCCAGAGTACTGATGTTTCCAAAAATGTTCTCCAGACTTTTGTAGACAAACATTGAAATTGAGTTTCAGTTACAAAGCAGGGGAACAATTTTTAATAGAATCAGTTTCTTTACATTAAAACAATGAACAAAAAGCACTTTTTTACAGTACAGGAGCCATTCAACATAACTATCCTGGATATACATTACACTTTATGTCACTTAGGTGCCTTCTACCAAAAAGACCCTAGTTGGCAGACAGGATTCAGCTTCTTTCTAATGCCTTTGGGGAAAAACCAAGATGTGCAGATGCAGAGATCCAATAAACATAAAACATTTATCAAAAATCAATTAACACCAAAGATACCACATATCCTTAGATGAGGTTACAATCTCAGCATAATGTACATGAAGGATACAAAATAAAACATTATGAAATACCAAGTGGTACTATAAATATATAACTAGAAACTTTATTATCTTACCTAATTTTGATAAGGGAGAAATATTACTCTCTACTCCATTATACCACCTTTATGGAAAAAAAAATATATGTGTGTCTGTACATATACACATAAAAATACCTTTTCAGAAATTATTAAGCTTTTGGGCTATAAAGTATAAAAAACCCAAAGATTTTAGGGGACAATTTTGTTGCGGTCTGAGAGGTTGAGACCCCTCAAAGACTGGAGTACAGGACGAGGTCATCTGGAATGAATTTATAGACTCAAGCATTCTTTAAGTCAAGGTGGCAAAAAGTTTATTTTTATGCTTTTCAGTGGGCAAGGATCTTTAAGGAACCTGCAAGAGACTGAGGATGGAGCCGGGGTTTATGTGGAAAAGGGTATGGGAAAGAAATGCCAGGAATACTGATTAAGTAAACTAAAAGTCCAGGTGTTTTTGGGAACTATGGATGGGAAAGTATAGGGAGTATACCAGACAGGGAGGGAGATGTCAGAGGCATATATCTTAGGAGTCTGGCAGGAGGAAGAGTCCTTGGGCCAGCCAAGGGCAAAACTCCTTGGGTTGGGCAAGGCACCCCTCTCTCTCTGTCCTGATTAGAGAATGCTCTGCAACAAGGGAAAGCTTTCTCACAAGACAGGAGCTTACTGAGGAATTGGGAGGCTTCCAGAGACATGCTGGGGCCTGAGCAGCCCAGCACTCTCTCACTCAGCTTTGTGTAGCTGCACCAGGGAGAGAGATTAGGGTTTTGCTGGGGCCCAAGCATGAGTAATTGCTAGGCACAGTGTCCTTGAGCTGGGGAGTGATTGTCAGAGACAATGTTTCTGAGACTAGGGAGAAATTGGGGTCCAAGTACAAGCACAAGCATCCAAACACAAGCACCCAAGCACCCCATCAACTTCACCCTGTTCCCTCCCCTGCCACACATACTATACAAAAGCCAGTGTAATTTCTGCTCACAATTGATAATGAGTCACATGATTGATTGAATCACATGATGCCTGGCCTCTTCAAGCTGTCCTATAACCCAATTATAGTTTCCAACTCTCATGTTTGAAAGTTAACCTGGCTTGGAGTTTAAACATTATTGCTAACTTACTCCCCCTTTTTAGGGATAGGATAACAGGCCCAGGTAGGGGAAGAAAAGGGGCGGGGCTGGCAGAATCCTGATCCAGACTTTTCCCCTAAAAGAGTTATCTGCTGCTGCTGCTGCTGCTGTTGAGTAGTTCAGTCCTGACTCTTCTTGACCTCATAGACCATATCATGCCAGGCCCTCCCAACCTCCACTATTTCTCCCAAATCTGTCCAAGTTCATGTTATGACTTCAGGCCCAATCTTTCCTACCCTTTATCCCAGGCTGCTTGCAGACCTGGGACTATTAGGCAAGTCCTTTGTTTCATTATTGCATAAGAGGCTTGTCTCTACCAGGCACCCAGCCAAACTGGGCCACACTGCTAGAGAGAGCCGGTGAGGCAGCAGCTCCCAGGGAAAGAGGCGCCCCAGGTGCTGCTCACTGCCTGTGCCCAGAACCTTCTTACAGTGGTCATGGACCTGCCCCTGCCCAAGGAGGGGAGCCCATGCTGACCTTCCACAGGCCTAAGGGCCGAGTGTTCAGGGAGTGGTGCTGTACACACAAGTGAAGTCCAAGGTACGTTGTTACCCAAAAGAGAGGGAGAACAGTGTGCCCAGCAGCATCCTTGGCAACCCCAAGCACAGCTACAGATACCCTAATAGCCATATCAACAGCCTTAGTCTCCCCAACTGACCCTGTCTCTACCGATTATGCACCAACAGACCACCAACACACCAGCGGCAGCTCCAGGTTCCTTAACAGACCCAGGCTTCCCTTAAGTCTCCTCTGCAGTCCCAGGTACCCCTTCCCCCAACCCCAGCAGTAATTTCAAGCCCAGACACCCCTAGAGCAGAGGCCCTATACCCAGTATTCATTTTATTTAGAACATTAAAAGGTTAATTGGAGAGGATTTGAAAGGGCCTCCATTTCTCTTTGTAAACTTTTGCATTTTCAATAAAATACATGTACTCAAAAGACACCAAAGCCTAGCATGTCACAAAGGGTGAGGCCTTAGAAGATAGAATGTCAGGGCTTGTAGAGACCTGAGACCACAAAGATAGTGTCTGGGTTAGGAGTTGCCATGGAGAAGAGAATGTCAGAGCCAGGAGGGCACCTCAATGGAGGGTTATAACAGATAGAAAAGCCCTCACAACAGAGAAAGTCAGAGTGACCTTGAACATCCCAGAAAAGGATGGAAAAGCTCTTTCCAATACTAGCTCCTGTTCTCCTCATCAGAAAGCAGTCAGCTAGCTGCTAATATCATTCCTCATTTTAGAGAAGAAGGCAATGAAGGTCATAAAACTCCAAGGAATGGCCCAGGGTCACAATCCTAGTTAGGTGTCTAAAGTAAGACTAGAATGCAGCTTTTTCTCTGTAGGCTCAGGGCTCTAAGCCCAGGTGCACAGTAAATCCCAGTAGGAGGATCTATGAGGGGTCCTAGAAAACCACAAAACACTCAGGGGATGCACATTGTTTCAAGTTTTCTTTTTGGATCAATTGCATAAATGTATAAGCAAGGATAGGATAATTTTAAAAACAACAACCAAGCAGAATTATAATAAACATAATTTATTTCAATAAAATGTATATTGACACTGTGAAGATCTTCTGCGTTAAAACTTGGGTTTGAAAACACAAAAAAGACTTTGAGACACAGTTGTGACCCATAAATTCACACACACACACACACAAAAACCCAAAACCAAAACACATTCCTAAGAGACAGAGAGAGGCTTCTTCATCCCACAAATGTGTAAACTTACTTTATTTAATGTGACCAATCATGATCGCTTGACCCCATGATGTTGTCAGTTCAGTAACCAACGATATGATTTCTGTTCCATTCTTTATTCTAAAATTAGTTGCATCTTCATTTTGGCATAAACTGAGGCAAGTCATTGACATTTATTGACAGCTATATGCATCACTGTTAATAAATGCTATCTTGCTCAGAAAGAACATGCTTTAGTCTATGTTTTTTGTTAAATTTTGCTCATGACATAGTTATCCTAATAGCTTTTTTTTCATAAAATAGGAATTTCATTCCTAAGTAATTTGTGTTTTCCGATTTATCAAACATAGGTTATGGAGATCCATTGTTGCTGGTCCTCCCTTATCTGGTCTGTTCCATTGATCTACTGCAGTATTTTTTAACTAAAGCAAAATGTATGATAACTACTGCTTTATAATAGAATTTGAGTTACAAACATGTAATTCTCCCTTCCTAGCTTTTTTCATTATTTTCCTTAATATTCTAGATCTTTTGTGACTCCAAATTTGTTTTGTTGTTTTTTTTTTAAAGAGTTCTATAAAGTAGCCCATTGATCATGTCATTGCTATAGCTTTCAATTTCTTTCTTTCTTTCTTTTGGCTAGACAATGGGGTTAAGTGACTCGTCCAGGGTCACACAGCTATTAAGTGTTATGTGTATGAGGCCAGATTTGAACTCAGGTCCTCCTGAATCCAGGGCCAGTGCTCTATCCACTGGGCCACCTAGCTGCTCCTCAATATCTTTTTTTTTTCAGCCAAAGACAAGATTTGTTAGAACATCTGTCATATTGGGCGGACTCTTAAGGAATCTGAACATTAGTGAGCTATTGGCTAGATTGTAAGAATCTAAGCATCTTAATGGCGACAAGATGGACCTTACATACAGAAAGACTATAAGGTAATAGAACTCCAGGGACCTGGACCATGTGGCCAAGGAAGAATGGAGCCTAGATAGGATTAAGGGTGGGAAGTGGCCTGGGGCCACAGAGAGGTAAGACAATGGAAGCCTAGGCAAGGTTAAGGGTAACAGAGAATTGGGAGATTGGGTGTGTAGACACAATGAAAGGTCAGTTGATGAGATTATAGCCTCAGGTGAACACCAGAAATTTGGCCCTGTGGGAAAGTCCAGAATTTTACCCTTTTGGGGTCTAGATCCCATCCTCATCATTCCCCCCTCAAACAAATGGGACCCAAATTCTTTTGGTGCAAGGGGTGAAGGTCTTGGCTTCTGAAACTGCTTCCTGCTGGC
Organism: Phascolarctos cinereus; assembly: GCF_003287225.1. Lineage (NCBI taxonomy): Eukaryota > Metazoa > Chordata > Mammalia > Diprotodontia > Phascolarctidae > Phascolarctos > Phascolarctos cinereus. Next base: position 57,522,517 of record NW_027556291.1, on the reverse strand, counting down.
AAGGGACATAGAGCTGGCCCTGCCTCGAGGGGGTCCCAAAGAGGAGGTTAACTGGAATCAAGCACAGGCTGAATCCAGGGAACAACGGGCAGACATTGGCCAATACCCGCTGTTTGCCACCAATTGTAGGTGAATAAGCTGTAGCCTGGAAGACACAAATCTGACAGAAAAGACTGCAGGGCCCAGGTATGACAAGATAAAACATCCTTAGATCTATTTGGATTCAGTTAATTCAATTTTCCAACCATGCAGTATCAAATCCACCTCAGAGCCAGACTCAGGAATAGCCTGGTAGGTAACATTCCTTTTCAAAGGAGCATAATGGGGAAACTAAGCCAGGAAGATCCCATCTTAGACTGAGGCTAAAATTGTCCTCTCAGCTTTTCCCAATGCTGACTTCCCACCAGTATCACATTCTGAGTAGCTTGTGGCATTTCTCTCAGATGGTGGATTATTGATTATCGATGGATTATGATCCATCAGACAACTCAAAATAAAATCCTATGAGCATTTACTTCAAACAGCAAGTTTCACTAATCACAGTTTAAGAAAAACTTTTCCAAGATTTATATCTCACATTTGAATTTGTCGTGGTGTAAAAAGCCAGTCATTAGAGATTTCTATACACTTGCAAATTCTCAGCAAGCCATAACCCAAACAAGCTCTTTGGCAAGTTTACACATTAAAATGCTAACAATTGACAAATTATTTTAGCTGTAACCAAATTATGAAAAGTTGCTTGATACATAACTGATACAAAAAGTTCACCAATTTGAAACTTGAAACAATTTTGTTAAATTCATTTCCAAATTACTTTACACAGAGAATCAACATCTCATTAACAGTTTAAAAGAGCATGCTCACCCAAGTTCTGAGCCTAGCTTCTTTACCTAGAGCAGGATGTGCTGAACCTGGGTGATGTTTTCAGGCAATGGTTGCCCTAGAGCCCAGGGCCATTGCCAGGGTGGCCCATGCTGTAGTTGCTGCCCCTCCCCCCCTTCTTCCTTTCCCAGGTGGGGGAGGGTGAAAGCAAAGGTACGGGGTAAAGTGTGAAACTCTCTTCTTGTATGAGAGTGGTTAATAGATACCCTCTTGACTCAAGGGAAGGGAGTGGGAGAAAGGAGTGACCAGTGCCCCTCAATTTCTAATTAACTCTGGGAGTATCATCTTTTTTACTGTGTTAGCATGGCCTAACCGTGAGCACCGAATAATCTTTCAGTTATTACAGTCATTTTTTAAAAATTTCTTTAAGGGCAATTTTGTAATTGAATATATAGTTATGTTGTAGTCTTTGACAGACTGATCCCCATATATTTTATGCACCTTTTCATTATTCTGAATGGGGTGAGGGCTATCAGCTCTAAACCATATCTTCTTTACCTCTTTCCAGCTCCCATTTATGTGATCTCTTCCCTGATTAGAATATAAGCTCATTGAAGGAACTGTCTTGTTCCATTGCAGCTCCTGACAGTAAACAATTTAGAAATCTCATCTCTCTCTCTCTCTCTCTCTCTCTCTCTCCTTCTCTCCATGGACTCTTTGACCCAGTAAAACTGGCCTCCTTCATGTCCTTGGACTACACACTCCATCTCCCAACTCCAGGCACTTTCACTTTCTGTCTCTTATGCCTGGAAGTCTCTCCCTCCTCATCTCCACCTCCTAGCTTTCTTGGATTCCTTCAAGGCCTATTAAAATCCCATCATCTATATGGACCATTCCTGATCCATCTCCATGTTATTGTATTTTATTCTCTTAGTTATCACCAGTTTTCTTTTAAATATCTTGTTTGTGCACAGTTTCTCTGTATGTTGTCTTGAAATTAGACTGTAAGGTACTTGAGAGCATAGATTATCTTTTACCTTTCTTTGTATTCCAAGCACTTAACCAGTGCATGGCATATAGTTGATACTTTAATGAATGTTGTTGATTCTTGACTATCTACATATCTAATACACTTCACTGTCTCTTTGACCCCATGTGTAATCAATTGCCCCATCTTCTCTTCACTCTGGATTTCCACTGCAATGCTTCAACTCTTTATCCTGAAGTTTCACTCCAGCTCTGGAATGCCTACCTGGGAAGTAGCCTTCCTCTCTGCAGTCTCTCTGTCTGATTGAATGGGTCCTCCCAGAACCTACATCGAAGGAGGTGCTCAGGCCAGTCATGGATCTTTCCTCTCTAGCTTCCTTTCCTATGACTACCTGCCCTGCATTGCAATTCTACCCAACCTCTATAGCTTTCCAACTTCCTTTTATGTGCTGTCTTCTCCCTTTAAAAGATAAACATCTGGAGGACAGGGACTGTCTTTCTTTCTACTTGTATTTATATTCCCCATGCTCATCACAGTGCTTGGCACATAGGAAGTACTTGTTGGCTGACTGACTCATATAGCCTCATTTTTTCTCACCTGGACAATTTGCAATAGTACTCCCAGCTGGTCTCTCTGCCTAATGCATCTCCCCTCTGCAGTCCCTTCTTCACTCAACCTTACAAAGCATCCTATATTTCAGTCTGCTCATGTCAATCCCATGTCTAATAAACTCCAGACCCTCTTCCCGCTTCTCCAGCACCTCTGGGATCAAACACTCTTTTCTTTGCATTGAATGCCATTCACAACCTGGCTATAATCCACCTTTCTAGCCTTATCTTTATGATTCCCTTTCATACATGTTGTGTTCCAAACAAATTAATCTTCTTGTAAGTCTTTACCCATGACACTTTATTTCCCACTTCCATGCCTTTGCAAAGGCTGTTTCCTATGCCTGGAATGAATTACCTCCTCAGCTCTGCAGTTTAGAACCCCTCCTTTCCTTCAAAGCTCAGATAACATGCCACTTCTTCCCATATATGAGGCCTTTCCAGAGCCCTCCCTGCTTATTAGAAACTCTCCCCCATTACCTTTCTTTTTATTGATATTTTGTATATACAGATAAAGATAGGCAATGCAATGTATAATATATCTATATCTATATCTATATCTATATCTATATATATATCTATATCTATGTACATATAATATGTGTGTGTTGCATATTAGAACGTTCAAATTCTATCAGGGCAGGGATATTTAATTTTTGTCTTTGTATCCCCAGCACCTAGGACAATTCTGGAACATAGATGTTCTTAAAAAATGCCTATTGAACAGTAAATTGCCTTCAGAGATAATAGCACAGTTATTCATTGTCATATGTTGTCCAAGATGGATATTGCAGGTCATTAATAATTTCATGTCAAATTTTCCATCTTGTAGTCAATCCTATTATTACAGTTTTAGTCTGTAATCATGCTTCCAAATCCTTCCATTCCATTCTGGCCCTTTCTAAAACCTATCTGTATTGTACTTGGGCACACGTCATAACTCACTTTCTGTTAAGGAAGACAGGACAGTTTGAAAGGAAATCTTTCATTTAAAAAGTGAAGCAAGTAATTAAATCCTTCAGTGTAAATAGGAATTCAGACTAAATCATCATGATTAAAATTATCTTTTACACTCCCAATCCTAACACAGGAGATACAATACAGATTAAAACCTAATAGTAATGGAAATACCATCAAGCAGGCCTCATCCTATGGTGTACCTGGTCCCTAGGCACAGATAATTTTTTTTTTATTCTGTAAAAGAACTGGTGTCAACCTTGGTTCTTTCTGCAAATAAAATTAAAGTTTCTTCAAGACAGGGGCTTTTTCATGTTATCTTTACATCCCCAACATGTAGTTGCCCTTCACAGGTGCTTAAGAAAAGCTTATTAAACCATGAATTGGTTTTGAAGAAAATAACATGGTCTTCATTGACTTCTGATGTCCAGATGGGATATTGCAGATCACTGAAAATTTTGACTCAATTTTGTCTTTTTGTGGCCAACTCAGACATTGCTGTCCAAATAGTAGCATTCCATTTGGACTCCTTTAAAAGCCTGTTTTAACTAGATTTTAGCACATGGGATAACTCACTCATTGTTAATTAAGGGAGGCAGAACATAACCAAATGATATCCTCCACTTATGAATTGAAGCAAGTAATGCATTTCTTCAGTGTAAGTAGGAATTCAGACTAAAGATTCACCATCAAAATGATCTCTTACACTCTTAATCCTTCCATAGGAGATACCGTACAGGTAAATATTAAATGTCAATGGAGACAGAAATGACCAAGCTTCATCTTACAGTATGCCTAGTTTGTAGGTAAAGTGTTAATATTGCTCATTTTACAAGAGCAAAGTAACATGAGGGAGATAAATACAAGAAAATGACTAAACTCAACTTTGAAAGACATTTTTTGAATTAAATCTCCAAATCTGATTGAGGCAGTGGTGCACAGGTTTTAACTTGCTCATACAGACACCTTCTGGCTTCCAAAAGCTGGTGATTAAATTTTTCAAGAATTTTGCAAGCTGGTTGTGAACTCAGCCAGTCAATCAGCATGTATTAATTGCCTGCTATGTGTCAGGCACTGTGCTAAGCAGTAGGGAGGCAAAGAAAGGCAAAAGAGTTCCTTCCCTTGAGTTGCTCACAATGTAATGTTAAGCAGAGCCAGTTTCCAGTTCAATCAGTTCTTACAACTGTAGCCTTATCTGTTGCCTTACAAGCATCACTTTCAACCACAGAAAAATACTTTTTCAATATATTGTTATTGACTTTAAGTAATTGTGGTTTTAATAATTAATATCTGGCCATATTGGGGTGGGGGGAGGGTAGAGATGGGGAGAAAATTTGGAACTCAAAATCTTATGGAAGTGAATGCTGAAAACTAAAAATAAATAAATAAATTTATTTAAAAAAATAAATATCTGAAGGTGATTTTTTTTTGCACTTTGTTCTGCTGGCGCTGGTCCCTCTTGTTAGGAAGAATATCTGGGTTAGCCACACAGTCGTTAGGAAATATTCCTAAAATCATTATTTTGCACTGTTTAAATCAATGAGTGCAATTATTACCTGACAATCTGATATCTGATAAAATAAGTTGATCTTTTAAAAACATTTCTGAATAAAAATTATTCTATATATCAACAATTTAAAAGAAATCAAACCAAGCTACACATTTTTGCTGAAGAAATTGAAACTGAAATTGAAATTGCTTGAATTGGTCTAATCCTGGGATGGAGAAGGGCAGAATGGAGTTTAGAATGGAAGAGTACATGTTTATCCTAGATTATACACACACATTTTTTTCATTCTTCTCCTAATTCTGGTTTGCCAAAGTGATTAGCTAACATTAGTGTCTTGAAAGTTTTTGCTTTTATGATTGACGTTCTTGAAGAACATTCATCACTTTTAACTGCATTGTAGTTAAGGTCAAATAACATTTAGAAAACACAAAAAATTAATCATATGCATCATAAGGGCTTTGGAAAAATTAAAAATTGGTACTGGGTCCTATGAATCTCAATTTGAATATCTGATTATTTCAGATAAGTTTAAAGATAGTCCATTTAATAAAAATAAATTTAATATTCTTCCTAAGAATATATTATCAGAAAATATAATTGAACACATGAAGTTATGATTTTTATTGTCAAAAAGAAATAATGAAATAATCATTCTGATTTATTAGAACCATGTATTTGGCCTTATGAATTAACCTCACCCCAGGTAGGTGATGGAAAAAAAATTGTATCAAATTTGGGAAACTGACAGCCAGTGGCATCTTGGCCAATGTTTTAGTTATTCTGTTCACAGAGCATGGCAGTGGTTTGAAGAATAATTTCTTCTGGGAAGTGGTTGGTCACATCTTGGACCCAGGTTTTATAGACAGTTTGTCCTTGTGTTCTTTTATCATGTTACTTGTCACATTGATGTGTCTGCCTATCCTCAGATGTGTGGGACAGAGTCAGAAGGATATAATATGTTTGCTGCAGATGTTGGCAGACATAATTTTTTCTAAGAACATCAGAGCAGTCGGGCTACTGTGTCACTCTAGGCCCCCTCTGATATATGTGTGAGTATTCTAGAATGTAAGTTGTTTCAGTGACAATATACCTGCAGACCCTTTCCATCACCTTTTTCTGGTGCAGAAGTGATGATTTTTATAGCCACTCAGCAGTTATGGAAATCCTTGCCAACAAACCTCTTTTTTCAACAAAAAGCAAAAAGTGAGCTAAAGGAAATCATACATTCTGTATTATGTAGACAGGAAACCAGAGAATTCTATTCAATCCAACAAGTATCTCTGGAATGTTTAGCAGATGAAACTGTACATTTTTGGGAAACTGTGTCTTTTAAAATGCCAAGGAGAGACTGATCCTTTCCACTTCAGTCTTAGAACATCTACAGAGGTGAGAGTAACCTCTTCACATGAGAGTATAGGGGGCAGCAGGATGGCGTGGGTACATCTGAGGAAATTCAGAGTCACAAAGACCTGAGTTCAAATCCTGCCTCACTTGCTAGCTGTGTGATCTCAGGGAAGTTCTTTTACCTTTCTTGACTTCAGTCTTTTCCTCTGTTAATTAAGGGACTTGACAACTTGGGTGGTCCCTTCCAACGAAGACCGTTGGTATGATACTGCATACAACTCATTTCAATCTCTGGGCCTCAGTCTCCTCCTTTGGATGATGATGGGATGGAATAGATGGCTTCTGGGGGTGCTTTAGACTGGGATCCTTTAGAACCATTTAGGGGCTGAAAGCAATGGCTGAGTAGGGAGGGAATTGAGGAAGCAGGTAGAGACCACACATTTGAGAAGATTGGCAGGGATGGAAAGGAGAGAGGGACAACTTTCTTCAGAACGAAGGGCCACAGGAGGAGGGAGATGGAGAACGTGGTCCAGTGGCAGGAACACATGCTCAGGTCAACCCATCCATGCCAAAAGAACCCCTCATTGACGTATCTATCCCCCGCCCCCATCATCCCATTTCTCTCCTCCCTTTTGTGTCTAATCTGTTTGGGAAGGCTGTCTAAAATAGAGGCATCCATTTCTTTTTTCCTCACTGTCTTCTTAACTCTCTATAGTCTGGCTTCTGACATCATCATTCAATGGAAAATGCTTTCTCCAAACTTACTAATACTCTGTTAATGGCCAAATTCAATGGCCTTTTCTCAGTCCTTATCCTCTTGACCTCTCGGCAGCCTTTGGCACTTTCAGTAACCCTCCTCTACTGACACAGCTCTCTCCTGGGTCTTCTCCTACTTCTCTGTCCACTCCTTCTCAAAATCCTTTGCAGAATCTTCATTCATGTCAGGTCCAGTAACCATGAGTGTCCCAGGGGGCTCTATCCTAAGACCTCTTCTCTTCTCTCTATATATTATTTCACTTGGTGATCTTATCTGCTCCCATGGATTCAATGATTGCCTCTATACTGATGATTCTCAAATCTACTTATGCAGGCCTGATCTCTCTGCTGACCTCCAATGTCATATTTCCAACTGCTTATTGAACATCTCAAACTGGATGTTCTGTAGACAGCTAAGTGACACAGGGCATAGGGTTCTGGGCCTAGAGTCAGAAAGACTTAAGTTCAAATTTGGCCTCATATACTTACTAGCTGTGTGCCCCTAGGTAAGTCACCTAACCTCTATCTGCCTCAGTTTCCTCAACTGTACAATAGAGATAATAATAACACTTACCTCACAGACCATCATGAAGATCAAATGAGGTGATATTTGTAACATATTTCCACAACGCTTGGCACATAGAAGGTTTTAATAAATGTCTTTTCCCACCTCTCCAGACATTTTAAACTTAACATGTGCAAAACTGAACTCATTATCTTTCCCCCTAAACTCTCTCCTCTTCCTACCTACCTTATTACTGTAGAGAGTACCACTATCCTCCCCATGCCCCAGGCTGGGAACCGTGCTCCCTCCACCCCATCCACATATAATTTCTTCCCAAGGCCTGTTGCATATAACTTAGAGACATCTCACATATGCCTTCTTCTCTCCCCTGACAATGCCAATTCAGCTCCATTCAGCTCCATTCAGCTGCCAATGTAATCCTCCAATAGTGCAGATCTGATTGTAGAAAATGTGGTTGGGAATGTTGCTTCTGCATATCACTCATCAGGGTGTGGTCGCCTACATGACAGCACATTCAAGAGCATTAAAATTTATTTAAACTGGGTTTGAGGTGGTTGATATATCAGCTTACAGCTATGGGGAGCTATGACCAAATAAAGTATAAAGAAATGTGTGGAATGGGAGATATAATTATGGGCAGAGACTCATGTGGGGAAATTAGGTGCTTTGGATAGGCTGTAACTTCTATAGTACCCAACCAATAAGGAAACAGGGCCGGGGGGGGGATTTGAATTGGGAATAGGGAATAAAAAGCTGTGTATCTGTCTTAAATGTGTATGCTCACATGTGGGGCACCTGGCCTTGCTAGGTTGTTAACAAAAGTTCTTCCTGGTTCAACAATGGCTTCATGGAATTCTTGGTAAGATTTTCTGCTGCTTCCAAATGGGGAATCGTCCAGGATCCAGACATCCTGAGTGAGGGGTGACTGCTGCCAAAGGACAGCAAGATGCATCCTGTTCATTTCAATGGTCCTGTATATTCTCAGTGGGCATCCCAGCTCAATGGACTGTTCAAGATCCTAAGACCAAGTTAATGAGTGAAGCCCTTGCTAAACCAGGAACAAAAAGGGGAAAGGGAAAGTAGGCACACAACAACCAGACAACCCTGTGCACAGACCAAGGTAAGAAAAGAGGGCTATTAAGGGGCAGCTAGGTGGTGCAGTGGATAGAGCACCGGCCCTGAAGTCAGCAGGACCTGAGTTCAAATCTGGCCTCAGACACATAACACTTAACTAAGCTAGGCAAGTCACTTAACCCCTATTGCCTCACCAAAACAAAATAAAACAAAAAAAGAAAAGAAAAGAGAGCTACTGAGTATTGCCTTGGTGGTATATCTTACTGGGGTCTGGAGACTGAATGTGTGTGTGACTGAGATGTGCTAGAGGAGTAAGAAGTGAGTGCAGAGTCCAGATCCGCAGTACTGTTGATTCTGCAAGGGGCACAGCTGGAGAAGGACAAAGTGAAAGCACACCAGAGCATGAGAGGTCTCGGATAAATGAGTAAGATGGGGAATGAAAATTAAAAGGCACCAGGGAAACCAAGGGGAAATAAGGAGACCCCTGTGAACATTCTTTCAGATAGTCCCTTAGAAAGGATGTTGAAATACTGGGAAGATACAATCGGTACTAGACAGAAAGATAAGAAAAAGATCAGTGCTGGTCTCAACCGAAGATAGCCTAAAAAGCCAACAAGAAAATTAGATTTGTGAGCACTTTGCCCTGTCCAGCTGGTTTTGTCTCTGTGTGTGTGTTTGTAAAATGTTTCGTGTTTGTGGTGAAAGATTTAAAATGAAGGTCTGTAATTAGAGAGAGAACATTGGGAAAGCACTCCCACCTTAGGCTTTCAGTCGGCTTTCAGTGGGAGATTAAGACTTTTTTTTTGGGGGGGGTCCCTAACACTGGCCAAGTTGGGATACTAGAATAAAGTTAGATAATGAATAATGGAATCAAAAAGCTCTTCCAAAAAAAAAAGATACTCTCCCAAAAGTTAGTGGAAGGCAGAATCTGTTAACAAGCAGTGTTTTTTAGATGGATAAGATCTGATATCACAGCACTGTGTTTAAAACTGCAAAAATAAGGGTTTTTTCTCTCTTTTAGGCATCAACATTATAAAAGCTGTTTGGGAAGGGTTTGGGAAAAATACAGCTCTCTTGATTTGTAAATTGTTAGGCGTTAACTTCCTCTAGATTCTAACAGGGTGAAGAGGAGAAGGACTGAAAGTGAGGTGAATATAATTTTTAATTTGGAATGCAAAGGAAAGTGGAGGTTGTCTTGAGTAATGGGTTTGAAATATTAGGAAAGAGGAATAAAAGTTTGAGCCAAAGTATGATGGGTAAGGAAAAAAAAGGTTTGGGAATAGATGGGGGTGGGGTGGTCCACAGCAAGCCCATGTACTCTAAGTCCTCCATCCTTGAATGGTTGTTCTGGGTACCTTTGTACCAGCTTCAGATGGTTTAAGCACGTTAAGGTGTGAGGAAGTTTGATTTTGTTTTGGGTAGAAAGATTGAAAATAAATTGTGTAGCTTGATTTGAAAATCAATAAAGTTATAGAGGGTTAGAAGACCACTCACTTCTCAGGATAAGCCTGTAGGAAGGCCTTATTAAATCTGATCTTGCATAAATTTTGGCTATGGTAAAGATATTGGTTATTGTGATTTGAGATTGTTATATAAAATCTTAAAATGTTTCCCTGTACTGTTCAATTAATTATTGGAACTCTAGAGGTTTTCTGCCTGGGGGAAATTGACCACACCCTGTCAGCATTGATTTGAGTTTCTCAGGTTGTCTGGGCCAAACTCTTAGCTAACCTGAGTGATTATAGGTGTTTTTTTTATTTTGTATTTTTATTTATTTTTTTTAGGCAATTGGGGTTAAGTGACTTGCCCAGGGTCACACAGCTAGTAAGTGTCAAGTGTTTGATCTGAGGCCAGATTTGAACTCAGGTACTCCTGACTTCAGGGCTGGTGCTCTATCCACTTCGCCACCACTGTGCCACCTAGCTGCCCCAATTATAGGTGATTTTAATCTGTTTGTAAAGCTTATATGCATTAACTTGAAGCTTCCAGGAGATTGAGGTGCTTAGGGTGATTTTTAATCCCCCCAAGGGGAAGATTTTTCAGCTTTTTTAAGGATGTAAGTTGTTCAGAGCCAGGAATTGTCACCACATGTCTTTTTAAGGGAATATATGAATTTGTGGAGAATATTTCCTTTTAAAGGGCCAAGAGTATTGAATTTTTAAAAAAATTTAATTAATTAATTTTTTTTTTATTTTTAGGCAGTTGGGGTTAAGTGACTTACACACAGCTAGTAAGCATCAAGTGTTTGGTCTGAGGCTAGATTTGAACTCAGGTCCTCCTGACTCCAGGGCAGGTGCTCTATCCGCTGTGCCACCTCACTGCCCCAAGAGTATTGGATTTTCAAAAAATGTTTTTAAATATTTATCATTAGTGATTATAAATCCAGATTTGATTTAAGTTTGTTTGCCTCAGTTTACTGTTCTGTAAAGGGGATAATAGTGGAACCCACTTCCCAGGGATGTTGTAAGGATCACACAACTGTAAAATGACTGGCATATGCCACACATGATATTATCATTATTGATGGGGGCGGGGCCCAAGCCAAGATCTTCACCCTTTGCCCCAAAGGGAATCTGACTCACAGGCCCCAGACCCTCATCTCCCTTGAAAGCCCTAGTTTACCTTTAGATCTTATTCAGATGTACCTTTGACCCTTGCCCTGAATAGAATCCGGCTCCTGTTTGTCTATGGGACCGGAAAACACTTAAACCCTCAAATTTCCTAATCGACTCCCCTCATATCCCTTTGAAAGCCTTAGGCTCCCTTTTGTCTGTAGGCCCTAGAAAGGCCTTCCTTTATCTTCTCTTGAAAGTCCTGGCCCCACCTTGGTTTTGTGCAGATGCCTTTCAAGCTTCTGCCTTCCTGTTCCCTCCATTAGCTATTCCCATTATCTATTCAATCTCTCTGACCTCCCCAATTAGAATTGTTACCTAGACCCTTTTCCCAACCCCCTTCTCTGGCCACCCAAAGTTACTTTAGTATTTAAGATCCACCTTGGCCCTCATACAGAGGCTGAGAATCTCACTCTCAAAAGGCTGAGAACCTCTCATGCCTGCTCGTCTTTACGGGCGTCACCCAGCTGAGACTCTCTCGTGCCCCAAAGGCTGAGCCTTTCTCATGCCCGCCTGTCCTTATGGGCATCACCTGGCCTCTGTGATTTATCACTAATAAACTTTTCCTCTGGCTGAAGATTTGAGTTGAATTCATTCAGCAGGGCCCGGTACCGCCATCTTGGGGTCCCAGTACCCCAAAACCCCTAGACCTCTTCAATTATTTCTCTAATTTAATGTAATTGTTAAAAGTACCAAAAGTAATAAGATCAATAATTTCTATATGTTATAATCTGAAAATGCAACTGATGCCATCTGAAGTTTATTGTTTCTGTTTCTAAATTGTATTGTATTTCTAAAATTCTCTTGGATTATAAAAAACTAAGGGACCCTGCTTTTTGGGGGAGTTACGCTTATATAGAAGTTTCAAAAGGATGATGTAGTTTTAGAAGTTTTTATGGGAGTTAAAGATTAGAGACAGGTAAAGGAAGGATGTTATGACATAGGATAAAGGGGACAAAGGGAATTCTTTATGGTTTAAGGATTTAAAGGACAGGGCATGAGGGCACAGGTTAAAAATGAAAGGACAGAGGGACAGAGGATAAGGGATACAAAAACAATTCTTTTGCTACAGGTTCAAGATAAGGGGGAAAGGACTTTAGGATACCTTTCAAGTTACAGAGTAAGCTTGAGTGAAGAGGGAGGGTCCTGGGAGTATCTTGATGGGATTGACTGGGAGGCTGAATGGGGGCTAGATAAGATCAAGGATGTGAAGTAACCAGGGCCATCCAGGGTGTAATAGACAATGGAGGGCTAGACTCAATTAGGTTAACAAAGAATTGGGAGATTGGGTGTAGGAAAGGCCAATTGATGAGATTCAAGGAAACAAGTTTTCAAATAGTCTTCTTCTGGAAATGCTTAAAAATTGGCTATAAAAGAATATTGTTTGTTTCTACACAGTCACTAGTTGCTGTACAACACTTGAGTGATTGTGGGGCAACAGCAACTTTGCGGCTGAATTTACTTGAATGGAACAGAAATTGCATTGTTACAGAATTAGGAAAAAATCTTAATGGGTTGTTTCAAGTTTTAAATACATTATAATGTGTAAGGTATAGTTACATTTCTAAAGTGTGCAATTTGATAAACAATTGTATCACCTATTATGTTAGAAAAGCAATTTCTCTTATAATCTAGAGGTTGTTAGATTAAGAATTATACTGTCAGAGAAAAGGAGAAAAATGAATGGGTTAAGAAGCTGTTAGGTCATTCTATCTAATTATGTATTGTAACATTTTGAAGTACTATAATTTAAGAAATCATAAACTTCCAAGTTTTGTCTATATTTAAAAGGAAGTTTCAGCTAAAAGTGTTTGGTTGTCACTTATGAAATTTAAGATTGTTAGCTAAGTTATTTGGAGTTATTGTTTTTTTCAAATTAATTTATTTTGATTTATCAACCATCACTTCCATAAGCTTTTGAGTTTCAAATTTTTCTCCCCCTCCCTCCCTGTCTCCATCCCCAAGACGGTGTGCAATCTGATATAAGCTACACATACACATTCCCATTAAACATATTTTCACATTTGGTAAGTAAGAATTAGAACCAATAGGAGGAACCTCCAGAAAGAGGAAACAAAACACAACAGAAGAAAAAAAAATAGCAAATAGTATGCTTAGATCTGCATTTAAATTCCAGAGTTCTTTCTTTGGATGTAGATAGCATTTTCCATCATGAGGCCTTTAGAGACGTCTTAGATCCTTGTATTGCTGAGAAGGGTTAAGTCTATCAATATTAGTTATTGCACAACATGGCTCTTACTGTGTACAACATTCTCCTGGTTCTGTTCACTTCACTCAGCATCAGAACATAGAAATATTTCCAGGTTTTTCTGAAGTCTGCCTGCTCATCATTTCTTATAGCACAATAGTATTCTGTTACATTCATATACCACAACTTGTTCAGCCATTCCCCAATTGATAGGCATCCTCTCAATTTCTAATTTTTTGCCACCACAGAAAGAGCTGCTATAAATATTTTTGTACATGTGGGTCCTTTTCCCATTTTATGATCTGTTTGGGATATAGCTCTAGAAGTGCTATTGCTGGGTAAAAGGGCATACACATTTTTATGGAGTTATTGTTTAAATCAAGCATTTGTAAAAATATTTTTGTGAAAGGAAACTCGGCAATCATGTAAAGAAAGGACCTTGTCAAATCTCCTTGTAATTAATTTAGTTTGTTATAGTAACAGGATAAATTGTAAGCTGTTTCTAAGAAAGAGAAATACTTTTATGAAGAAATGTTTTACAAAATATTTTGTGTGATTTTTAGAAGGCCTACTAAATCTCCATTTGCCAGCCAATTTATTGCAGTAATAATTTGGTACTGATGACCATTATGTTGAAACGTACTGTGAATTTTGAGTTTGTTTTCCTAGGTTTGAATTTTTGAGGTTTGTGGTGTCCTTGTACTGGTCTTACTGGGTGCTTTCTGAGAAACAGAGTCAGATTCAGCAACTCAGTGGGAGCAGCGTCAGAGGTATTAATACTAAAGCCATTACTGTAATGAGTTGTAGGTGGGGAATATCTTGCTATTTTGAGCTGAATTCATTCCATGGCCTAGCAAGGGTTAGAATTAGTGTTTGAATTTCTCACATGCATAAGATTCAATCCCTGAAAGTGTCCTATTCTTTCACATTATTCTTTCAGATTAAGTATGGTTAGAGGAAGGATAAACAAGCTTGAGAAACAGAGATACAAATCTATTAGAGTAGGAACTTATGATCTTAATGGAAATTTGATTTTACTCGTGATGTTATTTAATCAGGAACTGGAACGTGTGTAAGAATGCATGCAAACTGCTTAAGGCTTACTTTAGAGATATTCCCCAACTAACGTGAGATTACAGTCACACCTGAAACCCTGGTGATGGGAATTTGCTATGGAAGATCCTATGGGATTGTTAATGGACTATTATTCTGAGTCTAAATCCAGGTATGGTTATAAAGGAACTGATTGAGCTACTGAACCACGATGTCAGCAACCCTGTGGGGGGTCTATCAGCTGCAGCTATGAACTGCAGAGGGTATTTTCATGGGAAGATCAGGAGAACCACTATTCTGCATGAGCTGAGGTAGGATTCTCCTGGCTCAATTTCCCACTATGACACCTGGCAGACTTTAAGCCTGGCTCAACGCAATTGGCCATCATATAACCTCTGCCTGGAATTGATATTAACTTAGGGAATCATTGTTCCCTTACTTTCATTATGTCCCTATTCTTTCATGGCAAATTTCGTTTATCATAAGTTTTGTAAGCATGATATCAAATCTACTAAATAATAGATTGATGTGGGAAGATGTGAGGTTATTATAGTAAGATGCAAGTATAAGATGGAGGTATTTGGCCTAGAATTTTAGAATTAAATATTCAGCCTTGACATCTGTTACTAGTATATTCCTGCATAAGTCAGGCCCTTTAATTCCTCATAGTGTTAAGGGGATAATTAGGCCAAGGGCTTGTGAAACCATGATATTATTCTGTTATGTAGTTAATATCAAAGTTGTCTCACTTTGTTACAATTAGTTAATGTTGAAAGGAAGAATGGCTTGTGGTCTATCTGGTAAATGCCTTAAAAGAAGCAACCACTTTAATTAAGGGTTATTTATTTGTACATGATCAGAAGTTGTAATTGTTTTATTACTTGATATGAACTGTTTTTAAATTGATTACTCAATGTATTTATTTATGTATTGGAGTCTGTTATTAATTTCAGAAAAATCTGAAACAAAATCTACTACAGTGAGTGAGTGAAAGAAAGTCTTTATTATGCTTCTTGGGAGACAAGCAGGCACAACACACTTTAGTAGCACATGGGCACTGGTTCAGTGGTAGAATCAACTTTTAAACCATTAGTAAGATCCATGATCCACTCATCAGGGCTCCTATTGATCTCTTCGCTGTGGATCTCTCCTCTCTTCCTAGTTATCCTCTCCCTTTTTTTATTACGTTAGGCAATAGGGTTAAAGTGACTTGCCCAGGGTCACATAGGTAGTAAGTGTTATGGGTCTGACACTGGATTTGAACTCAGGTAATACTGAACCTTTATCTTCATTTTCTCTCTCTCTCTCTCTCTC